>NC_134266.1:106767170-107080138 GCF_031893055.1 Leptodactylus fuscus | reverse complement strand
AGGGAAAATGGTGGCTAGAGGCAAAGGGATGTCCATAGGCAGCAAGGGCAAAGATGCAAAACTCTCCCGTTTCAAGAATTTTCCTGACTTGTTTCCCCACAAAACATTCCTGGGAGGAGGGCTGAAACACCACCCTCCTCCTCCTCCGCTGTTAGATTTACCCCAGCTACGAGCTGAAAACGCTGCAACACTGGTGTGGGGAGACGTCAGCAGGCTGGGCTGAAGCTCATCAGCTTGGGAGACGGACAGCACACTGCCTCTGAGGTCAGGGATGCCATCCTGGATGAGATGGCAATTTGTTTATCCCCGCTGCCCCTGGGGCCAGGTTTTTTAGCTTGTTGGAGGGCTCTGGAGCTTGCCAGCCTCCAACACGTTCCATGCCTGGCCCACATGTTCAATGTAGTGGTGCAATGATTTTTAAAAACATACCCCAAATTAGCTGAGCTAAGGGTGAAAGTGCGGCACTTGGACACCCACTTTCCCAAGTCTACAGTACCTGGAGCTAGCCGCAATACACTCCAGCAAGGCCTACATCTGCCTGAAGCACCTACTGTTGTGCGAGGTCACCACACGCTCTAACCCTAGATACCGTATGTTCAGCAGGGTGTGTGAGCAGCAGAGACCTTTGATGGAGTACCAGCTACAAAACCCAAGGGTTCCTCAGAGTCAGCTCCCTCACTTTCTGCACCATGAGTTTCCATGGGTGGCAGACTTATGGCTAGAGGCACAGGCATGGATAGGGGTGATGTGTAGGGGCAAAAGCAGTGTGGATGTGGAGGCAAGCTAAGCAGCAAAAACTGGGGGTACAAGCAGCCGGTGACATCATCACTGACAAGCACAGCTGTCTGTCAGCTGACAGGCTGACTTTCACCAAAATGAACAGACAATGGATAGACTCATCATATACATGTCAGTTACATGACAAATTTAGTGCAATTTGCAAGTCCAAGATGGTTTGGAGATCTGCGGAGAGGAATCTCACCACCTCTTGCGGGTGCCATCATTTGGAAGGCAAGCCCTGGGCTCAGTGGGTGAGAGCAAGCGCAGGATAATCGTCGTTTGGCCTGGCGGCCACTGCCTCTTCCACTGTTGACAGGGCTGGCGCTGCAGTCCAGACCAGGAGCCAGGACACCTCCACATCTGCCTCTGACACTTTGGGGAGTTCACCCTTATCCTCACCTTTTCCTGCCATTTCTCCTTTTGCCCGCGCCATCATGCGCCTCTTCCCAGCAACTCCCCATCTCCCAAGCCTTTCATTTCATGCTAAAGTACAGCGCAACCCACCCACATGCCCAAGGCTTCAACGGCCTCATCTCAAGAAATCTGGCCCAGGAGATGTTGGAATCCCGGCTGGGGGACACTCTGCCCTTTTTGGGCAGAGTGTCTACTGCGCCACCGCACTGTGCCGTCCACACCAGCACTTTCCCCCAAACATGAGGCGGTCCCTAAATTCAGCGCTTAGCCCTAAAGTTCCATGTGACCAGTTACGAATGGACAAGTGCATGCGGACAGGGACGCTACCTTTCAATTTGGGCACAGTGGTTGAATGTAGTTGAGGCGTGGACCGGGTCGCAAAATGTGGTGGCCTGACTTGTCTCCCCACACAACATTCCTGGGAGGAGGGCTGAAACACCACCCTCCTCCGCTGTTAAATTGACCCCAGCTACGAGCTGGAAACGCTGCAACACTGGTGTGGGGAGACGTCAGCGGGCCGTGCTGAAGCTCATCAGCTTGGGGGCCAGACAGCACACTGCCTACAAAGTGAGTCATGCCATCCTCGATGAGACGGCAATGTGGTTTTTGCCACTGCACCTGGGCCCAGGCATGTTGTCATGTGTGATAATGGCCGTAACCTGGGATTGGCTCTGTAGCTTGGCAGCCTGCAACATATTCCATGCCTGGGCCACGTTTTTAACTCATTGCTGCTAATCTTTTGAAAAAGGTACCCCAATGTTCCTGAGCTACTGGTGAAAGTGTGGCGCTTGTGCGGATAGTTTTTAAAGTGTATAGTTGCCGCTGCTAGCCTCTATGCACTCCTACAACGCCTGTACCTGCTGGAACAACGGCTGTTGTGCGACGTCTCCACACTGCTGGCACTAAACATATCATGTGTTGAGCAGAGTGTGTGAGCAGCACAGACCTTTGATGTAGTTCCAACTCCAAAACCCTCGAGTTCGTCAAAGTCAACTCCCTCAGTTGCTCAACCATGAGTGGCCATGGGTGGCAGACTTATGTGAAATCCCATCCCATCCATTGCACTGGACACGAAACATTAGCATGCGCTCAGCACAACTTCGGATATGGCAGATGCGTTAAGCAGGGTGCAGGGTACAACACAGACCAGGCCCGAGCACCAGGAACAGGTGTTAGAAATACTGCAGCATCTGCCATTTCCTTCCAATTTTGGGGTTTTGGACCCGCCACCGACTTGTCTGGACCTAAGTGGGGATCATGAGACACAGTTGCCATCAAGGCAAGCTGTGGTCATGTGCGGTTTGCAGTAAGGGGGCAGTGCGCAATTGGAAGAGGAGTTGGTGGATGATGAGGCCACCGACCCCACATGGACAGGGGTGATGTCTAGGGGCTAAAGCAGTGTAGATGTAGAGGGAAGCTAAATCAACAAAAAACCTGGGTAGAAGCAAAGGCATAAACTGGGGTGATGTTTAGGGGTGAAAGCAGAGTAGATGTGGAGGGAAGCTAAGCAGCAAAAACAGTGGGTAGAAGCAAAGGCATGCAAAACTCTACCCTGTTGGAAGACTTATTCCTAGGTCTGGAACACGTTAATGGCCCCCCTGGACAAATTACTGCCACTCAGGGGCCTAGTGTCACCAGGAGGGACAAGTATAGGCGCATGTTGTGGGAATACCTGGCCGACACCAGCTCTGTCCTCTCCGATCCCTCTGTGCTCTACAGCCTAAACTTATTTTCTCATCTTTTTTTCTGAACTGCACATCTCTTGCCTGCTTCCTTTGGGATCTTAGAAATGGTGGTCCACTTCCACAGATGGTAACTTCAATAGACAGTGTAACGGGAGTAGCTGAGGGATCGCTGTCTTAACCACTTTTTGGCACAAAATTAACTTCCAAAGCCAAATATGGTGCAAGTATATGATGCAAGGACACCTACACACCTATCTCTGACACATTGGGGAGTTCACCCTCATGCGCCCTTTTGGCCTGCACCATCATGCGCCTCTTCCCAGCCACTCCACATTTCCCAAGCTTTTCATTGCAGGCAGAAGTACAATACAACCCACCCCCATGCCCAAGCCTGTAACAGCCTCATCGATAAACTGCTGGCCCTGGAGATGTTGGTGTTTGTTTATGCTTCTGGAGACCCAGGCCTTCCGTCAGCAGATGGCAGCTGGGGCACCTCCCTATGCTGGGCCTAGCCGTTACTACTTCTCTTGGTGTGCTGTCTCTGCCTTGCGCCTGCATGTGTCCCATAACATCAGTCGGGCCCAGAGCTCTGCGCTTTGCTGCAAGGTCCACTTGACCACCGACACATGGACAAGCGCCTGTGGTCAGGGATGCTGCAGTGCTTATCTTTAATGACAGGCAGGGTGAATGTGGTGGAGTCTGTTCCCCGGGTGCAAACTGGGGTGGCCTATCTCCTCTCCCAGGCCAAAATTCATGGCAGGAGTAGACTGAAACCCTACGAAGCTGCAACCTCCACCCCAGCTACTAGCGGAAAACACTGTAACACTGGCATGGGGAGATGTCAGTAGGCCGTGCTGAAACTGATCAGCTTGGGGGACAGACAGCACAGTGCCTCCGAGGTCAGGGATGCCATCCTGGCTGAGATGGCATTTTTTTTTCCCTGCTACACCTGGGGCCTGGCATTTTTGCGCCTGTGATAATGGCTGGAACCTGGTAGCAGATCTGGAGCTTGCCAGACTCAAACACGGTCCACGCATGGCCCACGTTTTCCAACTTGTTGGTGCCATGTTTCTTTGAAACCTACACCATTGTGCCTGATATACAGGTCAAAGTGGGGCCATTTTCGTAAGTGAGAACTAGCCTCTGCTAGGCAGAAAACATTCAGAGCACACTCCTCTCATCTTCGCACCGTTGGCTGGCGGAGGAAGACGAGGGGGTTGGAGTGGCATCTGATGTCCCTATCCCACACGAGGCTAGAGGGTGCACTTCAGTGCATCCCATTGCTTCACCACAAATGGTGTGAAGGGGAGTGGAAAATGGAGGAAATGGAGAGTGACCCTTACAGTTGGGGCCAGCAAAGGCATGCCAAGTAACACACTGGCACACATGGCTGACTTCATCTTGGGTTGCTTTTCAACACATATTTCACATCATGAAGAACAAATAATACTGGATTTTTTCAAGCCTCGAACCCCGGTCTAGGTCTAATGTCTGTTCCTTTCTTATATTAGGGGAGAGGGAAAAAAAATTACTTCAGTGATACGTTTAGCGTACATAGACTGACTATTAATGTGTATCCCACTTAGTGTTGTTAGGGTTACACACCGTCACAACCTGGCTAAAGCTTCTATAGCTGTTAATAAAGTCAACATAACTTTACGGTATCCAAAAAGACAGCTGGTACCGACAGAGAGCAAGACAAATGTCACCCAAAGCTGTGAGCTCTGAACACCCACAGTGACTTTGGCGTCATCATCATTATAAGGGAGCGGGTGGTAATAAATAACTTGGCAGTGCCTAAAACCCAAAAAGCTTATACAACTATATTTACATTAAGATACACAAATGAAACTTTTCAGTAGCATGTCATGAGACAAGCTGATAAGCTCTTCCTTTGTGCAGTGCTATTTGAAAGTTAAACGCTGCCTTTATTTTAATTCTGGAGAAGGTGCAGACATTAGATTTAGAACATGTTGTCTTCATTGTCCAAATCCTCTATATAGGTAACGTGTTTTTCGGGCCGAGCTGTCTGGGAACGAGCTGGTGCAGCACTGACAACCTGGGTGAATATGGCAAGAGCCTGAGATGTAGGGTGAATGAATCCCCAAATTATTTGTGGAATTCCCAGTGAGACAATGGCACTGTATACCAGTATTAAAAATTGTGGGTGCACATAACCCCCATATATTCTTTGAATTCCCAGTGAGACAATGGCACTGTATACCAGTATTAAAAATTGTGGGTGCACATAACCCCCATATATTCTTTGAATTCCCAGTGAGACAATGGCACTGTATACCAGTAGTAAAAATTGTGGGTGCACATAACCCCCATATATTCTTTGAATTCCCAGTGAGACAATGGAACTGTATAGCAGTAGCAAAAATTGTGGGTGCACGTAACCCCCATATATTCTTTGAATTCCCAGTCAGACAATGGCACTGTATACCAGTAGTAAAAATTGTGGGTGCACATAACCCCCATATAGTCTTTGAATTCCCAGTGAGACAAAGGAACTGTATAGCAGTATTAAAAATTGTGGGTGCACGTAACCCCCATATATTCTTTGAATTCCCAGTCAGACAATGGCACTGTATACCAGTAGTAAAAATTGTGGGTGCACATAACCCCAATATATTCTTTGAATTCCCAGTCAGACAATGGCACTGTATACCAGTAGTAAAAATTGTGGGTGCACATAACCCCCATATATTCTTTGAATTCCCAGTGAGACAAAGGAACTGTATAGCAGTATTAAAAATTGTGGGTGCACGTAACCCCCATATATTCTTTGAATTCCCAGTCAGACAATGGCACTGTATACCAGTAGTAAAAATTGTGGGTGCACATAACCCCCATATATTCTTTGAATTCCCAGTCAGACAATGGCACTATATACCAGTAGTAAAAATTGTGGGTGCACATAACCCCAATATATTCTTTGAATTCCCAGTCAGACAATGGCACTGTATACCAGTATTAAAAATTGTGGGTGCACATAACCCCCATATATTCTTTGAATTCCCAGTGAGACAAAGGAACTGTATAGCAGTATTAAAAATTGTGGGTGCACGTAACCCCCATATATTCTTTGAATTCCCAGTCAGACAATGGCACTGTATACCAGTATTAAAAATTGTGGGTACACATAACCCCCATATATTCTTTGAATTCCCAGTCAGACAATGGCACTATATACCAGTAGTAAAAATTGTGGGTGCACATAACCCCAATATATTCTTTGAATTCCCAGTCAGACAATGGCACTGTATACCAGTATTAAAAATTGTGGGTGCACATAACCCCCATATATTCTTTGAATTCCCAGTGAGACAAAGGAACTGTATAGCAGTATTAAAAATTGTGGGTGCACGTAACCCCCATATATTCTTTGAATTCCCAGTCAGACAATGGCACTGTATACCAGTATTAAAAATTGTGGGTGCACATAACCCCCATATATTCTTTGAATTCCCAGTCAGACAATGGCACTATATACCAGTAGTAAAAATTGTGGGTGCACATAACCCCAATATATTCTTTGAATTCCCAGTCAGACAATGGCACTGTATACCAGTATTAAAAATTGTGGGTGCACATAACCCCCATATATTCTTTGAATTCCCAGTCAGACAATGGCACTATATACCAGTAGTAAAAATTGTGGGTGCACATAACCCCAATATATTCTTTGAATTCCCAGTCAGACAATGGCACTGTATACCAGTATTAAAAATTGTGGGTGCACATAACCCCCATATATTCTTTGAATTCCCAGTCAGACAATGGCACTGTATACCAGTATTAAAAATTGTGGGTGCACATAACCCCCATATATTCTTTGAATTCCCAGTCAGACAATGGCACTGTATACCAGTATTAAAAATTGTGGGTGCACATAACCCCCATATATTCTTTGAATTCCCAGTCAGACAATGGCACTGTATACCAGTAGTAAAAATTGTGGGTGCACATAACCCCCATATATTCTTTGAATTCCCAGTCAGACAATGGCACTGTATACCAGTAGTAAAAATTGTGGGTGCACATAACCCCCATATATTCTTTGAATTCCCAGTGAGACAAAGGAACTGTATAGCAGTATTAAAAATTGTGGGTGCACGTAACCCCCATATATTCTTTGAATTCCCAGTCAGACAATGGCACTGTATACCAGTATTAAAAATTGTGGGTACACATAACCCCCATATATTCTTTGAATTCCCAGTCAGACAATGGCACTGTATACCAGTATTAAAAATTGTGGGTACACATAACCCCCATATATTCTTTGAATTCCCAGTCAGACAATGGCACTATATACCAGTAGTAAAAATTGTGGGTGCACATAACCCCCATATATTCTTTGAATTCCCAGTGAGACAAAGGAACTGTATAGCAGTATTAAAAATTGTGGGTGCACGTAACCCCCATATATTCTTTGAATTCCCAGTCAGACAATGGCACTGTATACCAGTATTAAAAATTGTGGGTGCACATAACCCCCATATATTCTTTGAATTCCCAGTCAGACAATGGCACTATATACCAGTAGTAAAAATTGTGGGTGCACATAACCCCAATATATTCTTTGAATTCCCAGTCAGACAATGGCACTGTATACCAGTATTAAAAATTGTGGGTGCACATAACCCCCATATATTCTTTGAATTCCCAGTCAGACAATGGCACTATATACCAGTAGTAAAAATTGTGGGTGCACATAACCCCAATATATTCTTTGAATTCCCAGTCAGACAATGGCACTGTATACCAGTATTAAAAATTGTGGGTGCACATAACCCCCATATAGTCTTTGAATTCCCAGTCAGACAATGGCACTGTATACCAGTATTAAAAATTGTGGGTGCACATAACCCCCATATATTCTTTGAATTCCCAGTGAGACAAAGGAACTGTATAGCAGTATTAAAAATTGTGGGTGCACGTAACCCCCATATATTCTTTGAATTCCCAGTCAGACAATGGCACTGTATACCAGTATTAAAAATTGTGGGTGCACATAACCCCCATATATTCTTTGAATTCCCAGTCAGACAATGGCACTATATACCAGTAGTAAAAATTGTGGGTGCACATAACCCCAATATATTCTTTGAATTCCCAGTCAGACAATGGCACTGTATACCAGTATTAAAAATTGTGGGTGCACATAACCCCCATATATTCTTTGAATTCCCAGTCAGACAATGGCACTATATACCAGTAGTAAAAATTGTGGGTGCACATAACCCCAATATATTCTTTGAATTCCCAGTCAGACAATGGCACTGTATACCAGTATTAAAAATTGTGGGTGCACATAACCCCCATATATTCTTTGAATTCCCAGTCAGACAATGGCACTGTATACCAGTATTAAAAATTGTGGGTGCACATAACCCCCATATATTCTTTGAATTCCCAGTCAGACAATGGCACTGTATACCAGTATTAAAAATTGTGGGTGCACGTAACCCCCATATATTCTTTGAATTCCCAGTCAGACAATGGCACTGTATACCAGTATTAAAAATTGTGGGTGCACATAACCCCCATATATTCTTTGAATTCCCAGTCAGACAATGGCACTGTATACCAGTATTAAAAATTGTGGGTGCACATAACCCCCATATATTCTTTGAATTCCCAGTCAGACAATGGCACTGTATACCAGTATTAAAAATTGTGGGTGCACGTAACCCCCATATATTCTTTGAATTCCCAGTGAGACAAAGGAACTGTATAGCAGTATTAAAAATTGTGGGTGCACATAACCCCCATATATTCTTTGAATTCCCAGTCAGACAATGGCACTATATACCAGTAGTAAAAATTGTGGGTGCACATAACCCCAATATATTCTTTGAATTCCCAGTCAGACAATGGCACTGTATACCAGTATTAAAAATTGTGGGTGCACATAACCCCCATATATTCTTTGAATTCCCAGTGAGACAAAGGAACTGTATAGCAGTATTAAAAATTGTGGGTGCACGTAACCCCCATATATTCTTTGAATTCCCAGTCAGACAATGGCACTGTATACCAGTATTAAAAATTGTGGGTGCACATAACCCCCATATATTCTTTGAATTCCCAGTCAGACAATGGCACTGTATACCAGTATTAAAAATTGTGGGTGCACATAACCCCCATATATTCTTTGAATTCCCAGTCAGACAATGGCACTATATACCAGTAGTAAAAATTGTGGGTGCACATAACCCCAATATATTCTTTGAATTCCCAGTCAGACAATGGCACTGTATACCAGTATTAAAAATTGTGGGTGCACATAACCCCCATATATTCTTTGAATTCCCAGTCAGACAATGGCACTATATACCAGTAGTAAAAATTGTGGGTGCACATAACCCCCATATATTCTTTGAATTCCCAGTCAGACAATGGCACTGTATACCAGTAGTAAAAATTGTGGGTGCACATAACCCCAATATATTCTTTGAATTCCCAGTCAGACAATGGCACTGTATACCAGTATTAAAAATTGTGGGTGCACATAACCCCCATATATTCTTTGAATTCCCAGTGAGACAAAGGAACTGTATAGCAGTATTAAAAATTGTGGGTGCACGTAACCCCCATATATTCTTTGAATTCCCAGTCAGACAATGGCACTGTATACCAGTATTAAAAATTGTGGGTGCACATAACCCCCATATATTCTTTGAATTCCCAGTGAGACAATGGAACTGTATAGCAGTAGCAAAAATTGTGGGTGCACGTAACCCCCATATATTCTTTGAATTCCCAGTCAGACAATGGCACTATATACCAGTATTAAAAATTGTGGGTGCACATAACCCCCATATATTCTTTGAATTCCCAGTGAGACAATGGAACTGTATAGCAGTATTAAAAATTGTGGGTGCACGTAACCCCCATATATTCTTTGAATTCCCAGTCAGACAATGGCACTGTATACCAGTATTAAAAATTGTGGGTGCACATAACCCCCATATATTCTTTGAATTCCCAGTGAGACAATGGAACTGTATAGCAGTATTAAAAATTGTGGGTGCACGTAACCCCCATATATTCTTTGAATTCCCAGTCAGACAATGGCACTGTATACCAGTAGTAAAAATTGTGGGTGCACGTAACCCCCATATATTCTTTGAATTCCCAGTCAGACAATGGCACTGTATACCAGTATTAAAAATTGTGGGTGCACGTCACCCCAATATATTCTTTGAATTCCCAGTCAGACAATGGCACTGTATACCAGTAGTAAAAATTGTGGGTGCACATAACCCCCATATATTCTTTGAATTCCCAGTCAGACAATGGCACTGTATACCAGTATTAAAAATTGTGGGTGCACATAACCCCCATATATTCTTTGAATTCCCAGTCAGACAATGGCACTGTATACCAGTATTAAAAATTGTGGGTGCACATAACCCCCATATATTCTTTGAATTCCCAGTGAGACAAAGGAACTGTATAGCAGTATTAAAAATTGTGGGTGCACGTAACCCCCATATATTCTTTGAATTCCCAGTCAGACAATGGCACTGTATACCAGTAGTAAAAATTGTGGGTGCACATAACCCCAATATATTCTTTGAATTCCCAGTCAGACAATGGCACTGTATACCAGTAGTAAAAATTGTGGGTGCACATAACCCCCATATATTCTTTGAATTCCCAGTCAGACAATGGCACTATATACCAGTAGTAAAAATTGTGGGTGCACATAACCCCAATATATTCTTTGAATTCCCAGTCAGACAATGGCACTGTATACCAGTATTAAAAATTGTGGGTGCACATAACCCCCATATATTCTTTGAATTCCCAGTGAGACAAAGGAACTGTATAGCAGTATTAAAAATTGTGGGTGCACGTAACCCCCATATATTCTTTGAATTCCCAGTCAGACAATGGCACTGTATACCAGTATTAAAAATTGTGGGTACACATAACCCCCATATATTCTTTGAATTCCCAGTCAGACAATGGCACTATATACCAGTAGTAAAAATTGTGGGTGCACATAACCCCAATATATTCTTTGAATTCCCAGTCAGACAATGGCACTGTATACCAGTATTAAAAATTGTGGGTGCACATAACCCCCATATATTCTTTGAATTCCCAGTGAGACAAAGGAACTGTATAGCAGTATTAAAAATTGTGGGTGCACGTAACCCCCATATATTCTTTGAATTCCCAGTCAGACAATGGCACTGTATACCAGTATTAAAAATTGTGGGTGCACATAACCCCCATATATTCTTTGAATTCCCAGTCAGACAATGGCACTATATACCAGTAGTAAAAATTGTGGGTGCACATAACCCCAATATATTCTTTGAATTCCCAGTCAGACAATGGCACTGTATACCAGTATTAAAAATTGTGGGTGCACATAACCCCCATATATTCTTTGAATTCCCAGTCAGACAATGGCACTATATACCAGTAGTAAAAATTGTGGGTGCACATAACCCCAATATATTCTTTGAATTCCCAGTCAGACAATGGCACTGTATACCAGTATTAAAAATTGTGGGTGCACATAACCCCCATATATTCTTTGAATTCCCAGTCAGACAATGGCACTGTATACCAGTATTAAAAATTGTGGGTGCACATAACCCCCATATATTCTTTGAATTCCCAGTCAGACAATGGCACTATATACCAGTAGTAAAAATTGTGGGTGCACATAACCCCAATATATTCTTTGAATTCCCAGTCAGACAATGGCACTGTATACCAGTATTAAAAATTGTGGGTGCACATAACCCCCATATATTCTTTGAATTCCCAGTCAGACAATGGCACTGTATACCAGTAGTAAAAATTGTGGGTGCACATAACACATAACCCCCATATATTCTTTGAATTCCCAGTGAGACAAAGGAACTGTATAGCAGTATTAAAAATTGTGGGTGCACGTAACCCCCATATATTCTTTGAATTCCCAGTCAGACAATGGCACTGTATACCAGTAGTAAAAATTGTGGGTGCACATAACCCCCATATATTCTTTGAATTCCCAGTCAGACAATGGCACTATATACCAGTAGTAAAAATTGTGGGTGCACATAACCCCAATATATTCTTTGAATTCCCAGTCAGACAATGGCACTGTATACCAGTATTAAAAATTGTGGGTGCACATAACCCCCATATATTCTTTGAATTCCCAGTGAGACAAAGGAACTGTATAGCAGTATTAAAAATTGTGGGTGCACGTAACCCCCATATATTCTTTGAATTCCCAGTCAGACAATGGCACTGTATACCAGTATTAAAAATTGTGGGTACACATAACCCCCATATATTCTTTGAATTCCCAGTCAGACAATGGCACTATATACCAGTAGTAAAAATTGTGGGTGCACATAACCCCAATATATTCTTTGAATTCCCAGTCAGACAATGGCACTGTATACCAGTATTAAAAATTGTGGGTGCACATAACCCCCATATATTCTTTGAATTCCCAGTGAGACAAAGGAACTGTATAGCAGTATTAAAAATTGTG
This sequence comes from Leptodactylus fuscus, assembly GCF_031893055.1. Lineage (NCBI taxonomy): Eukaryota > Metazoa > Chordata > Amphibia > Anura > Leptodactylidae > Leptodactylus > Leptodactylus fuscus. The sequence continues at coordinate 107,067,736 of NC_134266.1, read as the reverse complement.
GGTGCACGTAACCCCCATATATTCTTTGAATTCCCAGTCAGACAATGGCACTGTATACCAGTATTAAAAATTGTGGGTGCACATAACCCCCATATATTCTTTGAATTCCCAGTCAGACAATGGCACTATATACCAGTAGTAAAAATTGTGGGTGCACATAACCCCAATATATTCTTTGAATTCCCAGTCAGACAATGGCACTGTATACCAGTATTAAAAATTGTGGGTGCACATAACCCCCATATATTCTTTGAATTCCCAGTCAGACAATGGCACTATATACCAGTAGTAAAAATTGTGGGTGCACATAACCCCAATATATTCTTTGAATTCCCAGTCAGACAATGGCACTGTATACCAGTATTAAAAATTGTGGGTGCACATAACCCCCATATATTCTTTGAATTCCCAGTCAGACAATGGCACTGTATACCAGTATTAAAAATTGTGGGTGCACATAACCCCCATATATTCTTTGAATTCCCAGTGAGACAAAGGAACTGTATAGCAGTATTAAAAATTGTGGGTGCACGTAACCCCCATATATTCTTTGAATTCCCAGTCAGACAATGGCACTGTATACCAGTATTAAAAATTGTGGGTGCACATAACCCCCATATATTCTTTGAATTCCCAGTCAGACAATGGCACTATATACCAGTAGTAAAAATTGTGGGTGCACATAACCCCAATATATTCTTTGAATTCCCAGTCAGACAATGGCACTGTATACCAGTATTAAAAATTGTGGGTGCACATAACCCCCATATATTCTTTGAATTCCCAGTCAGACAATGGCACTATATACCAGTAGTAAAAATTGTGGGTGCACATAACCCCAATATATTCTTTGAATTCCCAGTCAGACAATGGCACTGTATACCAGTATTAAAAATTGTGGGTGCACATAACCCCCATATATTCTTTGAATTCCCAGTCAGACAATGGCACTGTATACCAGTATTAAAAATTGTGGGTGCACATAACCCCCATATATTCTTTGAATTCCCAGTGAGACAAAGGAACTGTATAGCAGTATTAAAAATTGTGGGTGCACGTAACCCCCATATATTCTTTGAATTCCCAGTCAGACAATGGCACTGTATACCAGTATTAAAAATTGTGGGTGCACATAACCCCCATATATTCTTTGAATTCCCAGTCAGACAATGGCACTGTATACCAGTATTAAAAATTGTGGGTGCACATAACCCCCATATATTCTTTGAATTCCCAGTGAGACAAAGGAACTGTATAGCAGTATTAAAAATTGTGGGTGCACGTAACCCCCATATATTCTTTGAATTCCCAGTCAGACATTGGCACTGTATACCAGTATTAAAAATTGTGGGTGCACATAACCCCCATATATTCTTTGAATTCCCAGTCAGACAATGGCACTATATACCAGTAGTAAAAATTGTGGGTGCACATAACCCCAATATATTCTTTGAATTCCCAGTCAGACAATGGCACTGTATACCAGTATTAAAAATTGTGGGTGCACATAACCCCCATATATTCTTTGAATTCCCAGTGAGACAAAGGAACTGTATAGCAGTATTAAAAATTGTGGGTGCACGTAACCCCCATATATTCTTTGAATTCCCAGTCAGACAATGGCACTGTATACCAGTATTAAAAATTGTGGGTGCACATAACCCCCATATATTCTTTGAATTCCCAGTCAGACAATGGCACTGTATACCAGTATTAAAAATTGTGGGTGCACATAACCCCCATATATTCTTTGAATTCCCAGTCAGACAATGGCACTATATACCAGTAGTAAAAATTGTGGGTGCACATAACCCCAATATATTCTTTGAATTCCCAGTCAGACAATGGCACTGTATACCAGTATTAAAAATTGTGGGTGCACATAACCCCCATATATTCTTTGAATTCCCAGTCAGACAATGGCACTATATACCAGTAGTAAAAATTGTGGGTGCACATAACCCCAATATATTCTTTGAATTCCCAGTCAGACAATGGCACTGTATACCAGTATTAAAAATTGTGGGTGCACATAACCCCCATATATTCTTTGAATTCCCAGTGAGACAAAGGAACTGTATAGCAGTATTAAAAATTGTGGGTGCACGTAACCCCCATATATTCTTTGAATTCCCAGTCAGACAATGGCACTGTATACCAGTATTAAAAATTGTGGGTGCACATAACCCCCATATATTCTTTGAATTCCCAGTGAGACAATGGAACTGTATAGCAGTAGCAAAAATTGTGGGTGCACGTAACCCCCATATATTCTTTGAATTCCCAGTCAGACAATGGCACTATATACCAGTATTAAAAATTGTGGGTGCACATAACCCCCATATATTCTTTGAATTCCCAGTGAGACAATGGAACTGTATAGCAGTATTAAAAATTGTGGGTGCACGTAACCCCCATATATTCTTTGAATTCCCAGTCAGACAATGGCACTGTATACCAGTATTAAAAATTGTGGGTGCACATAACCCCCATATATTCTTTGAATTCCCAGTGAGACAATGGAACTGTATAGCAGTATTAAAAATTGTGGGTGCACGTAACCCCCATATATTCTTTGAATTCCCAGTCAGACAATGGCACTGTATACCAGTAGTAAAAATTGTGGGTGCACGTAACCCCCATATATTCTTTGAATTCCCAGTCAGACAATGGCACTGTATACCAGTATTAAAAATTGTGGGTGCACGTCACCCCAATATATTCTTTGAATTCCCAGTCAGACAATGGCACTGTATACCAGTAGTAAAAATTGTGGGTGCACATAACCCCCATATATTCTTTGAATTCCCAGTCAGACAATGGCACTGTATACCAGTATTAAAAATTGTGGGTGCACATAACCCCCATATATTCTTTGAATTCCCAGTCAGACAATGGCACTGTATACCAGTATTAAAAATTGTGGGTGCACATAACCCCCATATATTCTTTGAATTCCCAGTGAGACAAAGGAACTGTATAGCAGTATTAAAAATTGTGGGTGCACGTAACCCCCATATATTCTTTGAATTCCCAGTCAGACAATGGCACTGTATACCAGTATTAAAAATTGTGGGTGCACATAACCCCCATATATTCTTTGAATTCCCAGTCAGACAATGGCACTATATACCAGTAGTAAAAATTGTGGGTGCACATAACCCCAATATATTCTTTGAATTCCCAGTCAGACAATGGCACTGTATACCAGTATTAAAAATTGTGGGTGCACATAACCCCCATATATTCTTTGAATTCCCAGTCAGACAATGGCACTGTATACCAGTATTAAAAATTGTGGGTGCACATAACCCCCATATATTCTTTGAATTCCCAGTCAGACAATGGCACTGTATACCAGTATTAAAAATTGTGGGTGCACATAACCCCCATATATTCTTTGAATTCCCAGTGAGACAAAGGAACTGTATAGCAGTATTAAAAATTGTGGGTGCACGTAACCCCCATATATTCTTTGAATTCCCAGTCAGACAATGGCACTGTATACCAGTATTAAAAATTGTGGGTGCACATAACCCCCATATATTCTTTGAATTCCCAGTGAGACAATGGAACTGTATAGCAGTAGCAAAAATTGTGGGTGCACGTAACCCCCATATATTCTTTGAATTCCCAGTCAGACAATGGCACTATATACCAGTATTAAAAATTGTGGGTGCACATAACCCCCATATATTCTTTGAATTCCCAGTGAGACAATGGAACTGTATAGCAGTATTAAAAATTGTGGGTGCACGTAACCCCCATATATTCTTTGAATTCCCAGTCAGACAATGGCACTGTATACCAGTATTAAAAATTGTGGGTGCACATAACCCCCATATATTCTTTGAATTCCCAGTGAGACAATGGAACTGTATAGCAGTATTAAAAATTGTGGGTGCACGTAACCCCCATATATTCTTTGAATTCCCAGTCAGACAATGGCACTGTATACCAGTAGTAAAAATTGTGGGTGCACGTAACCCCCATATATTCTTTGAATTCCCAGTCAGACAATGGCACTATATACCAGTATTAAAAATTGTGGGTGCACATAACCCCCATATATTCTTTGAATTCCCAGTCAGACAATGGCACTGTATACCAGTAGTAAAAATTGTGGGTGCACATAACCCCCATATATTCTTTGAATTCCCAGTCAGACAATGGCACTGTATACCAGTATTAAAAATTGTGGGTGCACATAACCCCCATATATTCTTTGAATTCCCAGTGAGACAAAGGAACTGTATAGCAGTATTAAAAATTGTGGGTGCACGTAACCCCCATATATTCTTTGAATTCCCAGTCAGACAATGGCACTGTATAGCAGTATTAAAAATTGTGGGTGCACGTAACCCCCATATATTCTTTGAATTCCCAGTCAGACAATGGCACTGTATACCAGTATTAAAAATTGTGGGTGCACATAACCCCCATATATTCTTTGAATTCCCAGTGAGACAATGGCACTGTATAGCAGTAGCAAAAATTGTGGGTGCACGTCACCCCAATATATTCTTTGAATTCCCAGTCAGACAATGGCACTATATACCAGTAGCAAAAATTGTGGGTGTATATAGCCCCAATTCTATTGCTAGGGGACTTGCAGGGTATTTCTGAGGTGAAGGTGGGGGGGCACACCGTTGGAACGGGGATTTGGGGTGTATATATGGGGTATACGGGAATACACTGTCAGTGTGTTCCATTCAGGATCCTGGGAAAGCTGGGTTGCGGCGATTGAGCCCGTCAGTGCCACGTTACACTGACAAGCTTCTCCCTGGAATTGAAGTTATATGTAAGCCCAATATATTCTTTGAATTCCCAGTGAGACAATGGCACTATATGGCAGTAGCAAAAATAGTGGGTGTATATAGCCCCAATCCTATTGCTAGGGGACTTGCAGGGTATTTCTGGGGTGAAGGTGGGGGGGCACACCGTTGGAACGGGTATCGGGGGTATATATCGGGTATACGGGAATACACTGACAGTGTATTCCATTCAGGATCCTGGGAAAGCTGGGTTGCGGCGATTGAGCCCGTCAGTGCCACGTTACACTGACAAGCTTCTCCCTGGAATTTAGCTCTTATAAGAGCTGTTGGTTGTCTTCTCCTTCCTATCCTAGCCTGTCCCTGCCTACCCAGAATCTAACCCCTAGCTAACTGGACGGAAACCTCCGTCCTCGGTGAATTGCAAGCTCAGAATGACGCGAAGCTGGGCGGCGCTGTTCTTTTAAATTAGAGGTCACATGTTTTCGGCAGCCAATGGGTTTTGCCTACTTTTTTCAACGTCACCGGTGTCGTAGTTCCTGTCCCACCTACCCTGTGCTGTTATTGGAGCAAAAAAGGCGCCAGGGAAGGTGGGAGGGGAATCGAGTAATGGCGCACTTTACCACGCGGTGTTCGATTCGATTCGAACATGCCGAACAGCCTAATATCCGATCGAACATGAGTTCGATAGAACACTGTTCGCTCATCTCTAATAATTATATGATAAACAAAAATTCAGTTTGAAGTCTAATATTCTTTAAATATGTTCATGGTGTAAATTTCTTGGCTATGGACTTCCGCTTATACTAATGAGTTAACAAATCATGCTGAAGTGTCCAACAGTAGTCTGCCAACATCGCTGCACTTCACCGACCCTGATAGCCTGACTCCATCACCGAAATGTCCTGGTGGAAGCGCTCGCATGTTCATTGCTGACTGCACCTAGGTTTTCTGGGAAGAAGTCCAGATGCAAGTCTGAATGAATTTTTACCTTTGCATAACTCAACCCTGGGAACTTGTTGCGCAGGTACCTAAATGCATCAGTGTCGCTGTCTAATTTCTTGACAAAATTTTTTGTAAGTCCCAACTTTATATGAAGTGGTGGTATGATAATCTTGTCACGATCAACCAACGATGGATGAAGAACGTTTTTATTTCCTGGCTGCATTCTGTCTCTGATTGGCCAATTCTTCTTGATGTCCCATTCGCATATAAAGCAGCAGTACTTTGTTTATCCTGTCTGCATTCCCGTTAGAATAGCTACTACTTTTAAATCACCGCAAATACTCCAGTTGTACTCGCGATAATGTATTTTTTCCAGAAGTAGCGACATGTTTTCATACTGTATAAAACTGCAACATAATCATTTTTATTGCGCAATTCATTACGCAACTGCCAACTAAACTTGTGTCATAAAATCTTACATCATCTCTTAATAAATAATTGCTATATATATATATATATATATATATATATATATATATATATATATATATATATCAGCATGTGCCCGCAACTTTGTCTGCGGGTTGGCGGTGGCGCTGAGCCGCTTATATTTAGCCAATTGCTGTCGCTTCTGATTCACGGTGCGTACACGTGCCTACCCCTGCGCACCCCCGGCCCCATTGCCCCTCGCTTTGCACCACGGCCTCTCTACCTACTACCTGCCCCTGGCTCCCCCCTCCCCTGCGCACATGCCCCCTTCGATTCCCGGGCTGATGCCCTTCCTGCCCTGGCGCCCCGTCTCCCCTCTGTCTTGCATGGGCTCCGCTCATTCAGACACGTAAACACGTGTCAAAGTGACCGTTGTAAAACAGAATCCCATAGACTTCAGTGTGTGCCGGTCTTACTCGCGATACACATTGAAATCAATGGGTTTAAAGGGACTCTATCAGAAAAATTATGCTGTATGAGCCCCACATATGCATGAATAGCCTAGAAAAGGCTATTCAGGCATCTGTAATCTTATTTTAAACCCCACTCCCATTTTAAAATAAAACCATAAAAACATATATGTAAAAGAAGAAAGAAGAGGTAGGAGTGCCAGAAGATGACGTCGGATCGTGCACGACCGCCCACCGTGCACGTTCAGGTATGATTTACATATATGTTTTTATAGTTTTATTTTAAAACAGGAGCGGGGTTTAAAATATGATTACCGATGCCTGAATAACATTTTTAAAGGCTATTCACGCATATGTAGGGCTCATACAGCATAATTTTGCTGATAGAGCCCCTTTAAAAGCCTCCCATTGATTTCAATGTGTAGCGCGCGTAAGACGGGCACACATTGAATTCTATGGGATTCTGTTTTACAGCGGTCACTTTGAAACGTGATTACGTGTCTGAATAAGCGGAGCGTAACTCCATGTGAAACCACCCTAAGATATCTGCTCTCTCAAAAATATGAAGATATATCTTGGGGATCTGTGATATAAAGTGATGCTTTAAAGTTTGTGAACCCTTCAGAATTTTCTATGCCCTAAAACTATCCGTAACTAAAATTATCCAATTTCACATATCTGTATGTGAACATTTAGGATTAGCTGATAAGTTGAGGGGAAAATTCAAGTCTGGTATTTCAGTAAATGGGATGGCAGGTATGATTGTATGACCTGTTTTATTTCAAGAACAGGTATCATAACATCTAATCTTCATAACACCTATTTGTGGAAGGCTAGCATATTAAAGGAGATTTCTGAGGACCTCAGGAAGAGTTGTTGATAATCATCAAGGTGGAAAAAGTTGCAAAACCATCTCTAGAGTTTGGACTCCATTAATTCACAGTCAGAGAGACTGTGTAAAAATAGATGAAATTCAAGAAAATTTGGTTGAACACCAAAGATGACACCAAGAGCAAGGCGTATAATAATCTGCAGGGTCAGAAAGGAACCCATTGTAACCTCTAAATAATTAAAGGCTTTTCTCACTTTAGCTACTGGCAATGTGCATGAGTCTACCATAAGAAGGACATTGAACAATAAAAATGTGCATAGGTAGGATTGTTCTCCAAGAAGATCATTGCTGTCCATCTGTAGTTTGCTGAAAAAAAAATCACCTGGACAAGACAGACAGCTATTGGAACAATCTTGTGTGGATGGATGAGACCAAAATAAAGGTTTTTTTTATTTACATTGAAGCAATATGTATGGAGAAAGGAAAGTCTAGCAATTCCAGCATAAAAACCTCATACCATCTGTGAAAAATGGTGGTGGCAATATTATGCTTTGGGTCTGTTTGAGGCATCTGAGCCAAGACAGCTTGCTATCATTGATGAAAAAATGAAGACTGAATTATACCAGCAAATTCTAATTGAAAATCGTGATTCATCTGTCCATGAGCTGAATCTCAAGAGAACATGGATCATGCAGCAAGAAAACTACAAAAGCACATAAGTCATTCTACCAAATTGTTTAGAGAAGAGAAAAGTTAAAATTTTGAAATGGCCTAGTCAAAGTCTTGACCTTAATTCAATAGAAATGTTATAAAAGGACCTGAAGTATTGTAAGAAATAAAGCAACATAAGAGAGTTAAAGTAAAGTTTTACATACTTCTGCTCACAGATATGTGATATTCTTTAATTTTCTTTATAATAAATTATCAATTGTTATCGTTATGACTCATTTCTTTGATTTAGTTCTCGTTATTTTTAGGACTTGTGTGAAATTTCTTATATAATTTTAGATGAAATTTGTGCACAAACTTAGAAAATTCTGAAGTGTTCTCAAACTTTCAAGCACTGCTGTATAGTCCTTTAATACAGACTGAAGTTGAGGTCAGGTCCCTAAGGGATACAAAAATAAGATATTCTTGTTTGAGAGACTGGGAGGGAATCCTAAAGATTTGTGGCTTATGGATGCATATTGGAGAGGGAAGTTGGTTTTGGTTACACTCCTCAGAGATGTGCTTGAGGTTCACTCAATGAGAACTGAAACTAAAGCCATCATTCTAAGGCATACTGAAGAGAATTGCATGAGGACCACCTTAAGAGTGAGAAATTGAAGTTGCGGCCAGATCCTCTAAATATTTCTGGCGAGATATATTGAAATAATTGTTGATGAATACCTATTGGAGAAGGGTGCTTTTTCTGCAGCCTATTTTCCTGAATGAAGTGGATGGAGATCCCTGGGAGGCCCTGTGGTTGAGCCCAGCATCTTCAAAGATAGAAGAAAAAGATATATGACCCTGATGAGCTTGTATGTTGAAGAAGGGGTTTGATACTACAACCAGTACCCAAATGATTCTCCTGTGGTCTTAATTTCCTTCCTGTGTAGCCTACCCTAATGGACTACACCTTATTCTGTGGGATATTTTTGTTTGTGGATTCTGACTTACTGGACTGTACTCTAGTTTCCAGACGTCTTTATTAGAGATGAGCGAGTAGTATTCGATCGAGTAGGTATTCGATCGAATACTACGGTATTCGAAATACTCGTACTCGATCGAGTACCACTCGCTATTCGAATGGAAATGTTTGATGCAGAACCAGCATTGACCGAATGCTATACAGTCGGCCAATCAACGCTGGTTCTTCTCCTACCTTTAGAAGTCTTCTCCGTGCAGCTTCTCCGTGGCGTCTTCCGGCTCTGAATTCACTCTGCCAGGCATCGGGCCTGGGCAGAGCCGACTGCGCATGCCCGCACTACATTTTCTTGTAGAGCGGACATGCGCAGTCAGCTCTGCCCAGGCCCGATGCCTGGCAGAGTGAATTCAGAGCCGGAAGATGCCGCGGGGACGCTGCACGGAGAAGACTTCTCGGAGGATCCAGCCCGACCCTCACTCGTGGACTTGGTAAGTATAATTTGATCGAATGTTGCCTACCCCTGAAACGAGCATTTTCCCCCCATAGAGTATAATAGGGTTTGATATTCGATTTGAGTAGTCGAATATTGAGGGGCTACTCAAAATGAATATTGAGCCTCGGACATTTTATTGTTCGCTCATCTCTAATAGTAACACAATTTATAAGGTTGGATAAAAACACAATGTCCATCAACCTATGTTATGATGTAAACCCTATTTTATTAATAGTATTCAGTCTACCTTTCTTTTCAATTCTATATTTTTTAGTATAATATAGCATATTACATACTGTAAAGAATATTACAGATCGATACCGTTCTTAATATGTTAGGGGGCTACTCGAAACGAATATCGAATCTCGAACATTTTACTGTTCGCTCATCTCTAGTCTTTATATTTCTGTGTGGCATGCTACCTATTCTGGCATAATTTACCCTATAAAAATTGTTGGAGCTGCCTTCTCATTGCTCTCTCTGTTGATTGTGTGATAGCTGGAAAAGGATTGCCTGACTGTGCCTTATTCTAAATAGTGTTTTGTTCTAGAAGCATTGCTTTAATGGAATACTTGGTCAGGCATACAGCACTTCACACCGAACTGTGCAGTCTGAGAAATACCATTTCACAATGCAGAAAGTATTGTTGGCTGAAATGCATGTGGTTGTCTTTGTGAGCCTTTAAACCCAGCCTTTCAACTTATATTTTACTTCAAACTCATTTGTAAAAAAAACTTCTTTGCACAAATGAAAAATTTTATTTTGCTATAATTTTACTTTGTAACAGCTTAGTAGCCTAAGGAATAACAACAGTATGAATAAAAATAGCAAGTGAGAAATTGTCATGTAGCTCTTCCAGGCCATAAAACCTAGGTTGGGAGTTTTATTTTATTTTTTTTAATATAGTACCATTCTTTATACACATGGAAACCTAAGGAAAAACTCTCAGTTTGTAATAGTTTGGTGAAAGTACTTCCATAAACCAAAATGAAGTATTGCAGCAAGCTACATAAAATAATCATGAAGTAAAAATGCTTTAGAAAGTAAAATTTTGTTGAATACCTCCAAAGCTAAGAAACGAAACTAGCCAAGAAATAAAAGTAGTGTGATCATAACTTAAGTCTATATTTATAATGCACCTGTGTACATTACTTTGCTACTGTTATCTTGAGTTAACTTGGACAATTCTTAATTTGGTAATGTGTAGATAGAAAAGCACAACTTTAATCAGTGATACAAAAACAGGGAAAGTAGAAGCAATATGTTATTAGTAGAGATGAGCGAACAGTAAAATGTTTGAGATTCGATATTCGTTTCGAGTAGCCCCTCAATATTCGACTACTCAAATCGAATATCGAACCCTATTATACTCTATGGGGGGGGGGAAATGCTCATTTCAGGGGTAGGCAACGTTCGATCAAATTATACTTACCAAGTCCACGAGTGAGGGTCGGGCTGGATCCTCCGAGAAGTCTTCTCCGAGCAGCTTCCCCGCGGCATCTTCCGGCTCTGAATTCACTTTGCCAGGCATCGGGCCTGGGCAGAGCTGACTGCGCATGCCCACACTACAAGAAAATGTAGTGCGGGCATGCGCAGTCGGCTCTGCCCAGGCCCGATGCCTGGCAGAGTGAATTCAGAGCCGGAAGACGCCGCGGGGAAGCTGCACGGAGAAGACTTCTAAAGGTAGGAGAAGAACCAGCGTTGATTGGCCGACTGTATAGCATTCGGCCAATCAATGCTGGTTCTGCATCGAACTTTTACATTCGAATAGCAAGTGGTACTGGATCGAGTACGAGTATTTCGAATACCGTAGTATTCGATCGAATACCTACTCGATCGAATACTACTCGCTCATCTCTAGTTATTAGTATATTTAAAAGGCATATAACACAGCTGAACATGTCGTTGTATATTGATGACCTATCCATGGTACAGGTCTTCAGTATTTGATAGGGGAAGTTTAAAGATTCTCTCAGTGGCAGAATAGGTTTTACCTGTGAATACTTGTAAATCATATGTCATATGTCATCAAGTGGCAACTCTATTGTAAAATATATTATACCATGTGTATGTATGTATATATATATATATATATATATATATATATATATATATATAGTGGTAAAGAACTATGTGCATATTTACAATATACATTTTTATTACCTAAACGGACTCTCACATACAGTAGAATGTTCAATTCTGTGTAATAGTTAAATCTGAGAATCAACTCCCTATTAGAACTTAATGGTTCTCAGCATCTTTATAGAGAGCACTTTGTTCATTATCGGTATACAGATAACCAGCATCTCCACCAGCTCAGCATGTTCATTATTAGTACACAGTTTTTCAACATCCTTGTGAATGAATTCTGCAATTTATATTTTCCTCCCGTTCTGTCTGACTCAATTTTTCCTTCTGTCCCCATAGGGAAATTTACTAAGGAAAACCCTTCTAAATAATTACTTGCAAAACAAGAACTCAAGTACTAAAGGCGAGACAACTGACAACTTTGCTACTGGTAATAAACACTTCACCTGCCTAATAAATCAGCATTTTTTAAGGCCCTCATTGTTCCAGTGCAGGAACGACATTGCCATTTGTACTTAAAAATGTCTACAATGTGTATAAAACCCATATTCCTAAACTGTAGCTTTCTATTGTTCTTTGTTATTTCTATGTATTTTCAGTTTTATGACATATTTTAAATATATACTTTTTTTTTTTTTTTCATATTGTCAATTTTCTTGACAGGTCAGGACCAGGACTGGTCTGCTATAGCACCAATTCAATGTAAGCTGGACCGAGAGGGAGCAACAAAGCTTGTGGCTGACCTAATAATGAGTTCCAAAAATGATAAAATTTTTCAAGAAAGTATTTTATTGGCCATAAGATTATTGGATGGTGGAAACACAGAAATACAGGTATTTCAAAACATTCAAACTGCTAATCTTCTTAACATAAAATAATAGGGTTATTCCCATGTAATTATAACATATAATAATAATTTTATTTATATAACGCCACATATTCTGCAGCACTTGAAGCTGCCGTAGTTGAGTATTAATCTGATTGTCTGGGGTAAAGATTTCCGGAGAACCTGTGCAACTTCAGAAAAGTCTTGGAGATGGGAGTGGGATGTTTGGATAACTGAGAATACAAGGCTAAGGTCATTGGCAGAATGAAGAGAATGGTTGGGGGGTAGACAGTGACAATAGAGGATGTAGGAAAGCACAGCCCTGTGGATAGATTTACAGGTGACAAGGTAAATGTATCTGTGTATTGGTTTGACAGAAGGATTGGTCTGGCAGCTGCATTCAGGACAGATTTTAGAGGGGAGATTTTATCCCAATGAGAAGACAATTACAACAGTTAATGCGAGAGAGAATCAGAGAGACAATTAGGGTTTTTGATGGGAAAAGGGCAGATTCTAGAAATATTTTTGAGGTGCAGGTGACAAAGGTGTGTAAGTGTCTAAATATGTGGGGTGAAGGTGAGATCCAAGTCAAAGACTGCCTTGGTGTAAGGCCTGATTTACATCTGCATCAGTAATCTGTTCTGGGAGTCTGCATGGGGACCCCCCTCCCCCCCACCCCGGAATGGACTCCCGAAAGCATTGGCAAGAGGTGTGCAGTGGAAGCACATGGACCCCATGGACTATAATGGGGTCCGTGTGCTTTCCGCTCAGTCTCCGCATGGAACATAAGGACAGAAAAGTACTTCACAATCTACTTTTCTGTCCCATAGACTATAATGGGGTCTGTGTGCTTTCCACGCGGTGTCTGCATGAGTCATGCGGACAGAAAAGTAGATTGTGAAGTACTTTTCTGTCCGCATGACTCGTGCAGACACCGCGTGGAAAGCACACAGACCCCATTATAGTGTATGGGGTCCATGTGCTTTCACTGCACACCACTTGCCAAGGCATTCGGTAGTCCATTCAGGACTAGCTGTCTTGCATGTGATAAAAATTTTTCTTTAAAAGTGATCAAAGCAATATACATTCCCCAGAATAGTATAAATCAGACGTACATGTGGGAAAGCAAAAAAAGATGCCCTATACATCCCCGTACACAGAAATATAAAAAAGTTATGGGTTTCAGAATATGGTGACATTTAGAAAAATGTTTTATCTGCAAGGTTTTAGATTTTTGTTAAAATGTAAATAAAACAATATAAATTTGATATTCTCAGAATCGTGCTGAAACTTAGAATACAGTTTTTTCTGCAGAGTGAATGGCGTAAAAGTGAAGCCCATAAGAAAGTCGCACAAATGCACTTCTGATTTTTTTCCAGTTTCCTAGAATGGTACATTGTACGGAATAATAAATGATGCATGATGTTTTATATTTTGAAGAACAATTTCTCCCGCAAACATTATGGCATCATATGGCTCTGAGAACAGAATAATAAAAAAGTTATAGGGTATGGTTTAAATTACATGACCATGTCGTGAGCTTAGGTCTATATATGATTCAATTTCTATGATCAACACTGATCATGAGAAGAAAAGGACAAGGATCCTTTTGGCTTAGTTCCAACACATTGGCACACCTACCTAACTGTTGCACAAGGAAACTACATCTCAGCACCATTCAGCTAAATGGGGATGAGCTGTAATGAACAATGGGCCCCATAGAGAAAGTGAAAGAGACATGCACAAAATAATTTTTGCCTGCGTTAGGGGCACAAGACCCCCAGAACTTATGTTGTAGTTTCAAATTAAATAACAGGCCAAGATTGGCTACAGCCATCCTTTGGCCTGGAGAACCACGAAGACACAGATGGTGGTGTATCAAAATGGATTCTGATTTATTGTTACAGAGAGGTAGTATTTATACAGGTTGGGTTATTCTATTGACATAGTAACATAACCTAGCATCTTCTCATTGGCTGAGGCCTAATTACATCTAATTAGTGCATTCCAACAGGAAACTACCACCCCACAGTCTCTCTCTCTAGATGTATATCTCAAGGTATTCTAAAGATAATAGACTTCCTGTGTTTACATCCTCGTTGGAGACAATTAGCTTAATTACCCTTCTCTTCTCCCTTTATCTAAAAAGGGGTCTTTCGTCTTTGATCTTTTCCTAACAATGCCCCTGGTCCCAGCCAATCTGTCTCCGTTCTTTGTAAGATAGCATCACCCAATACACAGAGCATAGTGTCTACATAACCAGTCTGGCAAGTTCCAAACTGCTCATCTCTGGACAGATAGAACAATCTCAGCCCCCACCTCTATACATAATTTTTCATAAGATATTGTTAGCCCCCCACACCTATATATAAATGATTTGCCTCTTGAATTGATGGATACTGGTAAAGCAAAAAAGCAGAAAATCTGGGCATTTGTAAAGCAACTCACTATTCGTTATATAAAAATACAAAATAGTTGCCTGTTAACTAACATATTAATTTGATTGACATCGGTTTGTTTCCAGAATTCATTTTACAATTTAATGAAGGGTGACAATAAGTCAGAAAAATTTTTCAAGGTCTTGTTTGAACGAATTAAAAGTGCTCAGCAGGAAATCAAATCCACAATGTCTGTGAACATGAATGACCTGGGGTCAAATGACAGCCAGGAGCCTGTTGGAAATCTCACCTCAAAAGGTAATTTATGGTAGAATAGAAATTGTATTGGAATGAAGTAAAATATATAGATAAACCAAAGATTTAAAAACAAAATAAACTTATCAATCAAGGTGAATTTTCAGTAGTAATAAAAGCCACTTTGGCAGATTTACTAATGAAAATTCTTGCATTAATTGTACCAAAAAACAGGTGTATATTCTTTACACCATATTAATTACTATTTTAGATACTGTTTGCACCTTGTCTGCAAAGGTGTGTGAACGTAGCAAGAAACAGGTGTCTCTTAAAATGCTACTTTTTTGGCACATATTTTGGTATAAACTAAGCTGACCTTACACACTGGATTTTCATCGGTCAAGATGGCTGATTTGGCAATTTTGGCCAATCAACAGCAGTTGTGTAGCAAATGCCACAGCCGGCCAACAGATGTCCTGTGCTGGATTCTTTTTTTTCCGCAGTTGGCCAAAAACTCCAGTGCTTGACATCATTTTCATACTCCACTGGGCATCTGTTTTTTGAGCAAATAAAGTGCCTCTCTGACTAGGGAGTTTAGTTGTTAATGTTGATGGTGGGATCCCATCATCAAGTGAACAACATCATAATAGCTTTCTCAGACTGAATCTGGCCCGGAGACCAGGACTCCTTAAAGAGTTATTCCCATGTACATAGCCATTTTTAAATTTGTAGATAATCAACAGTTAAACATTTTTGCAAATATAAGTAATTAATCATTTGTATAATTTTAAAGATTTTCTCTAAATATCTTGTTGTCGCAAGTTGTTGTCTTGATTGGTTGCCAGTCAATATGACCAAGAATGCAGGACTTTTCAGAAAATAAGCTATGATATCCATATTGTGGCCAGAATATCTTCTGATACATGTAGTGTCTCTCCCTAAATCATGGCTGGATTCCTGACAAATCCCAAACCATAGAAAGTTTCTATATTGGTGGTCGTATCCATTGGCAACCGATTAAGGGAGCATTCACACGGCGTAACGTCCCGCGAGATTTGGCACGTGTACGCCGCGTGACCCTTTGCGTGCCGTACACGCTCTCATTCATTTCAATGGGAGCGGAGAGCGTATGCGCCGCGCTAGTTTGCGGCCGTGCATTTATTCATTGAAATGAATGGGAGCGTGTACGGCACGCAAAGGGTCACGCGGCGTACACGTGCCAAATCTCGCGGGACGTTACGCCGTGTGAATGCTCCCTTAGACAACAGATTGTCACCACTAAGATAGTTAAAGAAAATCTTAAAAACTCATCAGAATTTTTAACTACTTTTAGGGCCCCTTCAGACGGAGGATACGCTGTCTGATTTTGAACGTGTAGACGTTCCGAATCAGCAGCGTTTAAAGCCGGTCCCATTGCTTTCTGTGGGAGCCGGCATACACGCGCTCCCCATAGAAATGAATGGGAAAAAGCAGCCCATTCATTTCTATGGAGAGCGCACATATGCCGGCTCCCATAGAAAGCAATGGGATCGGCTTTAAACGCTGCTGATTCGGAACATCTACACGTTCAAAATCAGACAGCGTATCCTCCGTCTGAAGGGGCCCATATTTGCAAAAATGTTTAACTTTTCACTATAAGTATAGATGGGATTATGTTCATGGGAATAGTCCTTTAAGTCATAGTGACCTACAATGCTATGAGTCCCTACTTCCCTGTGCACCATGTGAGATTCAGTGTTATCACTATATGGTCCAGATTTTTCAGACTGTATGTGAGGATGGAGGCCTTAGATAGTACTGGTAAATCTGCCCCATAGTGTGTGTATACTAATAATAGGATCTCTGACTTCATTTTACCTGTATGATGCATTTTTCAACAGTTTTCCTTGTCTTTGTCTGAATGAACTAGCAGAAGGCTGCATGTATTGAGCTCACTATTTTTTTCTATCTTAAGTGCTGTGATAATTCATCTGCTGCTCAACTGCAGTGTATCTCAAAACCCCATCATACACAAGCACAGCCGAGTGGCCAAGTGTTTAGGGTGTTGTAAATAAAACAAATGAGCAGTGCTATTCTCAGTCACACTGTTGTAAAATAATAGAATATTTACTAGCACATGATCTGTGCTACAGAATGGTCTCTGTGTATTCTCGAGTCTTCCTGTTCTGTGTTATCTGATATCTCACTAAGGCTAAGGCCTCACGGGACGATCCAAAGTGCTAAAGCGCAGCGGGAAAAACCGCAGCAGGAATGCATCACGCTTCTTCCTGCAGCGCTTTAAACAGAAAGTTCGCTGAGTTTTACTCCGTGAACTTTCTGTTCCTATTATATCTACGTGGAAGCCGCTGGAGTTCGTGTGTTCGTGCTGCAGATTTTACCGCAAAGTGTGCATGGGATTGGCATGAATCCCATGCACTTTGCTGTTAATATATAACGCCGTGATTTTTCTGCTGCGAGCACATCGCAGCATTTCCCACAGGCCTAGGTCTAAGAAGCACTTTCAAGCATCTTAGGGTTAGTTCACACAGCGGAAACCTTTTCCGCCTTGTGGCTTTTTTGCGTGGCTAGCTGCAATGTATTTTTTCCACAGTGTGTGAATGGTATTCACTATAATCCCATCCACTATGTAGGGACTTTAAAATGCAGTGTTTTTTTCTGCAGTGTTTACGCCACGTGGGCCTTAAACAGATTTTCATTTAGGAGAAGCAAGTATTCACCTTTTGATGCTAATTTTTTTTTTCTGTAAAGGGATTGTGGTGCCTGCTTCTTCAAGGGCTGTAACAGGAGGATCTCACCACCGCAAAGGTCATGAAGGGGGGGAACTTGGTGAAGGTAATGAAGTTGGACCTATTGTTCTAATGATGGAACCAATTTTGAGATTCCTTCAACTTTTATGTGAAAACCATAACCCAGACCTGCAGGTAAACACCAGTTCCTGGTCACCATGATAATATTGATTTCTTTAATATCAAACTTCCCATGAGACAATTCATATGTAATCCTCAGAAAACAATGGCTCTTGCTATGAATTCTTTACTGTTTATGTTGAATACCGTTTGTCTAAGGCTAAATTCACACAGTGAATTTTGGTCCCGAATTTGGCGTGAATTCCGCATCAAATTCTGGATTAAAATACCGCGTCACATTGAATTCAATGGAAGCCGGATATTTCGTTTTTCCACAACCAGGTTTGTTCCACTTGCACAAAAAAGGAGCGACATGCGCGTCACTGCCTCCGGACTAGGCCCATTCATTTTGGCCTAATCTGAAGCAGAATTCCACGACTGTATGCTGGCGCACTGTATGCACTGCACCAGCATCCAGTCACGGATAGCTGTTTTTCGTCTGGAATCTGAGGCGACCTCCACACCAAATTCCAGATCAAAAAACTCCCTTGTGAGCTCAGCCTTAGGCTTTTTTTCAAGGCTGATTTTGAGCCGGATTCCTGACCAAAAAGCTCCGTGTGAACTCCGCCTCAAGGTCCATTCATATGGAGGAAAATGGTGAGGAATTTGTTGTGGAATTTCAGCACTGAAAAAAAAGCCTCCCATTGACTTCAATGGATTTCTTTTTCTACTAGAACCCATTGAAGTCAATGGGAGGCTTTTTTTTCAGCGCTGATATTCCACACCAAATTCCTAACCATTTTCCTCCGTGTGAACGGACCCTAAGAGTGGATGTGCAATGTCATTGCAGTCTTGTCCCATAGTAAATAAGATAAAAATATAATGAGATTGCTGGTATTAGATCACTGATAATAGGTCATCAATAAAAATGTCTTGGACAGCCCTTTTAAGTGACTAAGAAGTGCTTCTGTGCTACTACTTGAATGAACCATTGATCTGTATCTGACCTTTTAAATAAAATAAAATAATTTAATAAAATCTATTGCTGCATATTTTTTTGGCCCTGGCTCCTTAACACTGCATCATCTGCATTGGACGCCTAACTTTTGTCTTATAGTTGGTTATCTCTGTCCTGTCTTATATCACACTGCAGCTAAATGAACAGGTCACAATTAAAAAAACAAAAACAAAACAGAAGAAAACCTTTTTTTATCGTCCTGTATTGTCTCTTTAAGGGGGCTTTCCAAAATATTGATTAATGACCGATCTTTCACCTATCAGTTAATTGAAAAGGCTCCAGCATTTGGGTGAACGCAGTGGCCTCTTCGCTACTTATCATGCTCAGTGCTGTACATTGCAGAGTGCCTGGGCTTAGTATTTGCAGTTCCTCTCTATTCACTTGACTGGGACTGAGCTGCAAACAGGCCATTTAACTTCATGAATGGTGACGTGACATGGCCTGTGATGTGAAAGTTGATTGAGTGTCTGTCGCTTTAATGATATGATTGGTAAGCCTCCCATCAGTCTAATATTGATGCCCAGTCCTAAGAGTAGGCCATCAGCATTTTAGTCCAAGAAAACCACTTTATTAGAAAATAACATGTTAATGATTGGCATAACCTGCAGAATGCCATAGCTTTCATTTTCATTTTTTCATTTTTCTAACAGAATTTTTTGAGGAATCAAAACAATAAGACCAATTACAACTTAGTGTGTGAGACATTACAGTTCTTGGATATCATGTGTGGGAGCACAACAGGGGGTCTTGGACTTTTGGGTCTATACATCAATGAGAAGAACGTGGCTCTTATAATCCAGACTTTGGAGACCCTCACAGAATATTGCCAAGGACCATGTCATGAGAACCAGGTGAGCCTCATGTTTTGGTTTTCATTGAATCATTGCTTGATGAAAACTGTTAAAAAGACCAAATACTTCATACATGTTCTCTTCCTCAAACTTTAATTATGTGTGAACCTACACCTAACACTGAAAAAGACAACCACAGTAACAAAATGCAATAAAAACATGAAACACTACTAGGGGACACTTAGGAGGTTACTGCATAAAGATGTGTACATAAAATGCAATGCTGAACCTGTATAAAGCTCCTAAGATCCCTCTGGCAGCATAAACTGAATTAAAAAATGTTAACATTAACATTAACCACTTTTTTTTTTACAGACCTGCATAGTGACACACGACTCCAATGGCATTGATATCATAACAGCCCTAATTTTAAATGACATCAGTCCACTGTGTAAATATAGGATGGACTTGGTTTTACAATTGAAGGTATGGTATACAGAGCTATAGAGTAAGAAGTTTTAGGAAAAGCAATACATAAAGGGTAAATGCCTGCCAGTCATCTATTGTCAGAGGAACAATAGTTGCTTGGTATTACTTTTTCTCTAGGTGCTTGTCCATACGGCAGTACTTTTCTTTTGCAGTATCACCAACAGAAGACAAAAAGAGCAATATTTCATATTCGGCATTGCATATTACAGAGAATTGTGCTTATACTATTAAATGCCATCTTACTTTGCATAGATTTATAGGAATGGAACAGCATCAATTATTTCTGTTCTGTTAGGGTAATCGATTTGTTATCCATTTAGTTTGCTGTGGGCTTACGGTATAAGAAATAGTATGGTATTCATTCCAGAATTAAATCACGGATTAGTTGAAGAGTTGGTGTTTTGTAGGCTTCATAAATCTATTCAAAACAAAAGCCCTTGAAAACAACCAGCAAAGAGACTGCAAGTCATTTTTAATGATGAATCTTAAAGATCAAGTAGGCCTCTTATTAAAGATTTATATATCTTGTTTGTAAGCAGGATAAATAATGCACATGCAATAGCTGAAAGCTCTTGTACAATAATTCTACTGTTCCATTCACTGCTGGTCAGTAGTGACCATTATCTAAGAATAAAGGATGGGTTTTCTGAAAGACCTACCAAGGTGACAGTTTATTTTGAGAGGAAATATAAAACCTTAAGTATTATGAATGTTGAAACTTTGAATTAATATTCATGAAATACTTTTGCAATAACGTGTTAACTTTGTAAAATGCAACCAGTTTGTAGTTCTTGAACTAGGGTCAGCAACCTCCACACTCCAGCTGCTGTGAAACTACAATTCCCAACTTGTTCCATTCACTTCCATGGCAGTTCCAAGAACAGCAGAGCATGTATGCATGCTGGGACTTGTAGTTTTACTACAGCTGGAGCGCCAAAGGTTGCCTATTCTTATTCTAGAATATAAATTGCCTCCTCTTGAACACCTCTTGAATGGACGTTGTAATTTTGTACCACTCCCTTTTATAGCAGTTGGTCTATACCCTAGTTCTTTAAAATGTTATACTTGTGCCACTGAGGGTCTCTATAAGGTACTTTCACAGTCTTCATGCTGTGCTTTTAATGTTCAGCATAGTGTATAATCATAAATGTGAGGGTACTTTGATAGAATTATGTTGGGAAGCACAGTGCTTAGACACATTGCAAAATGCTTGTCTGTACCAGAATATTTTTAGACTTAGCCCTCACCAGTCAGACTTCTGTCATAAGAGGGCATCACCAGAAAAGAAATTCAACCACAGAGTACCAAACAGATGCCACTGTACTGTACATCACAAATAATTTCTTGAACTTGCCAAACACCACAGTGCAGAATAGAGATGAGCGAACGGCGTTCGATCGAATTGATATACGATCGAATATCAGGCTGCTTGAGATACTCGATTCCAATCGAATACCGCGCGGTAAATGCATTAAAAATTCGTATCCCCTCCCACCTTCCCTGGTGATTTTTTTGCACCAATAACTGTGCAGGAGAGGTTGGACAGGAACTACGATAACGTAGGCATCGAAAAAAAATCGGAAAAAGTAATTGACTTGCTACATCAGGTGACCTCCAATTTATACGAATAGTGGATTTCAGATCCGGTTCTTATGAGACTGTGAACTATGTGACTGTGAGACAGGAATAGATGTACTGGCAGGGTTAGCTAGTATTTAGCTTTATTAGGGTAGGAATGTTACTCAAACAGCTCTTTGGGGCTCTATCTCGTCGGGATCCCTGTCAGCGTTAGCAGCGTTATGCAGGAGCTGACTTTTTCTTATAGGAATGCATTGACCAGCATTGATTGGCCGAATGCCATATAATACTGGTTCTGCCGGATGCAGCAGGGTTCAGCGCACAGTCAGCTCTGCTGCATCTCAGATGTAGCAGGATTCGGCACACAGTCAGCTCTGCTGCATCTCAGATGTAGTAGGGTTCAGGGCACAGTCAGCTCTGCTGCATCTCAGATGTAGCAGGGTTCAGCGCACAGTCAGCTCTGCTGCATCTCAAGTGTAGCAAAGCTCAGCGCACAGCCAACTGTGCTGCATCTCATGTGTAGCAGAGCTCAGCGTGCGCTGAGCTCTGCTGCATCTCAGGTGTAGGAAAGCTCAGCGCACGGCCAGCTCTGCTGCATCTCTGGTGTAGCAGAGCTCAGCACATGGTCAGCTCTGCTGCATCTCTGGTGTAGCAGGGTTCAGCACACGGCCAGCTCAGCTGCATCGCAAGTGTAGCAGAGCTGTGTCAACTCTGCTAAACTTGAGATCGGACCACAATGGAGACTGTTGTGGACTGATCTTAGACTCTACCTCCTCACAGACGAGCCTCCGGCAGAACCAGCGTTGATTGGCCGAATGCTGTACACTGATTGGCATTCGGCCAATCAACACTGGTCAAAGCATTCCTATGGGAACAAGTCAGCTCCCGCTCAACTCTTATTATCGCATTATTAGTGGCGTAATACAGGGACTTGGGCATGTTAGATGCCCCCAGGCATGCTTCCCCTGCTGTCCCAGTTGCATTCCAGAGGTGTTGTCCTCATTTCCTGGGGTCTCATAGTGGACTTGGTGATTCTCCTGAGTCGAATAGTGGTTTCCCCTGAAACGAAGCTTTTTTTCCCCATAGACTATAATGGGTTTCGATATTCGTTCAAATTGTCGAATATTGAGGGGCTATTTGAAACGAATATCGAATATTTCACTGTTCGCTCATCTCTACAGAATAACTTTACACCCTAGAAGTGGCAAACAAATACCAAATACCTCCAGGACATCTGCAGAGGACAGTTAACCCCAGCAGAGCTAAACAAATGGAATTGTGCAACATGAAATACCGAAGTGGAAACACAAAACACCACAGTACAGCATTAGTTGTTGCAGGATTGCCCCTGAACCATTCAATCTCCTAATGGCAGACACAATCTCCCCTTTTCTGCCTGTAATCCATTGACAGTAGTACTCTCCACAAATAAAATCTTTTAAACTGGTAACAAATCATTTCCTAATTTCCCACGTTCAACACTTCTAGAAGCATGTACACAACAGAGAGAGCCTAAAAGAGAGGGACCGCCAGTATAAGACTGTGATGCCTCCAGAATGGAGCATTCAGCCTGCAGTCTCTGAGTAAACTGCTCTCAGGTGTAAGATCCCAGGACCAAAACTGACCAACTAACTCAAGTGTGAACTCAGCCTAACAGGTTGATGTTAGTACCAGGTATAAAGAACCGTGCAGAGGCCCAGGATCCTACTGTAGCATGAAAGAGCGCACTCCTTTGACAACGTCATCTGTTGACTCCACACAGATGTCTACAGAACCTGTTCTATTAAAAGTGAGGAGGGTGGGCACAGCATAAGAAGTGACATAATGTGGAGGGAGCAGCAGCATGAGGAGGCTACAGAGTGACCCGGTGACAGAGTGAGAGTTGGGTGGCACAATCAGTACCCGCTGATGATGGTGGCTGTAAGAAGGAGCACCTGGCATTAGATGTGTGGCATCAGGCGGGTGGCAGCATCAGAATAGTAACTGAGGCAGGAAGCCAGTAGAAACCGGTCTCTTTTGTCAAAGTTTGGATGAGGCAGCATGGATGATTTAATCTAAAGTCATTGGTGGGTGGAAATCTAGGCTGATCCACGCCTGATTCATTTTGATGGCGGCCAGCCTCTCCACATTTTGGATGAACAATCGAGTTCTCCTTGGGGTAACTATGGCCCCTTGCCTCACTAAACACCCGCTCTGATGCCACCCTACTGGCCAAGAAAAGGTTCTAAGTTCTAACGCCTTTTCTTGGCATTTCTTAGTGGGGGAAAATACTTGGCTTATTCGTCGTTGTGTTTTGAAGGGAGAAACTTACAGACATTTTTGTTGTGAATTAGTGGCAAAAAAAGATATATAGAACTTATAACATATAACTGCAGAGATTAATGGATAACAACCTTTTTTTGCCACTAATGCACGGTAAAAAGGCCTGTAATTTTCTCCCTTTCTGATTGTTATATCTTTGACCTCTTGGATTTGACTATGACTCTGACATTTCTCTGTTGTTGCTATTCCACACTCTCGTGACTTGACATTGGCTTGTTCATAACTTGCTATAAAGTTCACAAAGTAGCAGTTCCAACACAGATCAAGAAATTACTTATATAGCAATTCCATAACACCTATCACTTTTTGCATCTAATATAAATTTATATGCATGATTTTATAAGTATGGAGAGTTAATATGATTTTTTAATTCTGTAATTTAGGTTTTTTGTACATCTCAAAAGTCTGAAAATTGCCCTATCTACCAGAGGTGCAAAATGTCTGAAAAATCCTAGAAGTGAAAGGGATAACATCAGGTCTTGGATAAATAATTATACTCACATCAGTTAGTTTCTTAAGTTGACATGAGATATGACATACATGAGATTTTTATCTGTAGATCTATCATCTGCTGTTACATATCTCCTTTTTTGCAAAAACATTTGTATGGTCAT
Organism: Leptodactylus fuscus; assembly: GCF_031893055.1. Classification (NCBI taxonomy): domain Eukaryota; kingdom Metazoa; phylum Chordata; class Amphibia; order Anura; family Leptodactylidae; genus Leptodactylus; species Leptodactylus fuscus. The sequence goes on along the minus strand of NC_134266.1, from coordinate 107,042,963 downwards.
GGAGCATCTCTTTAACTTATAACTTTTTATAACTTTTAGTAGAAGACACATTATCCCATACATTGCCTTTTTTCTTACAGGACAATGCATCAAAGTTGCTTTTAGCTCTCATGGAAAGTCGTCATGATAGTGAAAATGCAGAAAGAATTCTGATCAGTCTACGACCCCAGGAATTGGTAAGCTGCTCTTCGTATTGAATTCTTTTAGGGAGCTACTTAAATGAGTTGATACAGTGCCCTTCATTTGTTACATTTTGGTGTTCTTCATTGTTAAATTACCAAAGTCATAACGTGTGACAGTAATATCATGGTATAGGAATAATGCCCTTAGTGATATCACAATATAGGAATACAGTATAAGGATACAGGACAGAATATACAGATAAAATAAGCTGTATCTCAACAGTAAGGCCTCACACACACAAATGTGTGCATAGGCCGTTGACATCTGGAGTTTCCCCTTGATTTGAAGGAAGAGCCTTGGCCTGCACACTCACTTATATGCATCAACAGATAAAAGATAACAGAATCCACAGGCCAACAGGTAACAGATAATAGAAGCCATAGGCCTGTCAGGTAAATAAAATCATAGACTCACAGGTAACAGATAAGAGAAGCCATAGACAGACAGCTAAAAGACAAGAAAAGGCATAGACTGACAGGTAACAGATAATAGAAACCATAGTCCAACAGGTAACAGAATGAGAAGCCATAAGTCACAGGTGACAAATCTATCAACATGACTTGCATATAAACAGGGTAGACAAACACTTTGGTATAAAACAGCAAAACAAGCATGCAAAAGCTCATGATCTAGTGAGTGGACACAATACATTCAGGCAGATAGCAACTTGCAGGAGGAAGTATAGCTGGTTAGAACATTAAGTTTAAAAAAAAAAAGAAGGAAGGAGCCCACACGGAAGTAGACAGACATGTTGATCTGCAGGGAAGGCAGAGTGTCGGTGTTACAATTTGTTTTAATAATTTGTTAATCCTACTAATATTATAAGTGTGAAAGTTTGTGTGTTTGGATGTTTGTGAGTTTGGATGTCTGTTCCTCAATCACGCTAAAACGCCTGGACGGATTTGAGTGCAATTTTCCACAAACATAGTTTTCCCTTAGGATTGAGTCACAGGCTACTTTTGGTGCCACTAAACAACATGGCTTCCTAGCAGGAGACTCACAAAAGCAGGACTCCTCGCCCCAGCTATAGACTCACACACACTGCCTGGCATTTCCTGCCTCAACCTGCCTGCACACTCCTTACTGTCACCTCAGGAGTAGCCCTCACTCTACTCACTCACATTTACATATAGCTTTCCACTATATAACACATCACATTGTCTGACACAATACAACACATCACATTGTCTGTATCACGACATACACAATACAACACATCACATTGTCTGTATCACTACATACACAATACAACACATCACATTGTCTGTATCACGACATACACAATACAACACATCACATTGTCTGTATCACTACATACACAATATAACACATCACATTGTCTGTATCACTACATACACAATACAACACATCACATTGTCTGTATCACTACATACACACTCACACACACTGCCTGGCATTTCCTGCCTCAACCTGCCTGCACACTCCTTACTGTCACCTCAGAAGCAGCCCTCACTCTACTCACTCACATTTACATATAGCTTTCCACTATATAACACATCACATTGTCTGTATCACTACATACACAATATAACACATCACATCACATTTGCTAGCCCACCAAACTTTTTAAAGCATTTTTACAGTTTCACACGTCTGTGTCCGCCCAATTCTCAAATCAGCGCAGACGAAGTTGCGGGTAAAAGCTAGTTTTTCTATATTCTTTATTTTATATAATTTTGGGGTGATATGAAAAATTACAATAATAAGCTATATTGCACCTAGCTTATTAAAAAAGTACAGCTGCAGTGACATTGTTCTTGAGTAAACAGGGGCAAAACTAGGAAAGATTGCCCCCCCCCCCTTCCGACAGAGAAATCAGAAATTAGACACTGCCACTCACCTACCCATTCGCCCCTCAACACATCAAAAATTGTGAAGTCGTTTTGTTATTAAAGTTATAAATAAGTTTATAAAAAGGGGCTTTACTGCCCACCACCTAGCAGCTACTAGAGCGGTAGTTCTGCCATCCATTCTATTTCTAGAAGTGTTAGCAGTGTATTGTATAAAGCACAAATCTTGGAGTCATGATCTAAATGTATGTATATAAACTTAAAGTTGAAATGTTTTATTTAGGTGGATGTTATCAAGAAGGCTTATTATCAAGAGGATGAAGGAGACAGCTCTGATGTATCACCAAGTGAAGTTGGACATAACATTTACATCCTTGCTTTACAGGTTGTTATTTTTTTTTTCAATATCCGTTTTGCCAGTAAGTATACTCGTAGTGTAATACTGTGCATATACTGTCAGTAAGTAGTGCAAAAGGAGCAGGCATGTTAATGAATTTTCTGTTTCTGAAGATTACTTTCATTCATTTGTGGTTGTCTTGGCAGCATAGATTTCTGTAAGACTCATAGAAATGTTTTACCACAGGCAAAAATAGGAACATGGGCAAGCACAGCCCTGTCCTGAATGCACCAAATACCTGATTTTATAGATTAGAAATGGATTTTCTTGCCATTAAGATAGAAAGTTGTAAATGGTTTAGAGGAAATTTTGCTTTACACATGTGAACCTAGAACAGTATCTCTGTTCACCCTGAATGCCCCTCATCACTGCCTCTGGGTGCAGACGCTGTCCCTGAGCTATAGTAACTTAAATTTAAAGTAAATGTCAATTAAAGACCGTTTTTCTAATTTTTTAAGTTATTCAAAAATTCTATGCCCATTTTCTGATATTAAAAGTAATGTATTGCTAATTTTTTATTCATTTAGTGAATTAATCACTTTCTTCTATTTTTATTTATTTTTTTTTTTGATTGTTGACTTTTTTTCTTCTATTTTCTGTACATGATGGGGCTTCCATCTTGCCAGGGTGTTAACAACATTTATTGATATACTTTACAATAGAGACACTCAATTGGCGGACCGCGGTCCAAACTGAGACCGTGGCTACTAGCTGTGTGGACCCCTGCCTCTTGGATCTTTGATTAGGACAGCATCTGGAAAAAAAACTTCATCTCCCGTTGTCTCCAAGACCTGATCCCTTGCACTAGTGGCAGCAGGGATCAGTAATCACACATAAGGGCTTTTGCACAGGCAGCAGAAAATGATTGGCAACAACTGCTGCCACCTAATGTAATGGATCAGGACTTGGGGCCAGCAGGCAGAAGATCAATGTTTCACCCGGACGTACTTAAGATAATTATGTGTGGGGACATTAGTGCCCCCCATAATATAATGCTCCTTTATGCCCCCAACTAGCTCTTTAGTGCCCCCTCCCACAGTATAATGCTTCTTAGAGCTCCCACCCAGCCTATAATGCTCCTTGGTGCCTCCATGCACAGTATAAAGCTCCTTCAAGGGGTTGTCCCATCTCAAGGATCCTATCTATACGGCTAGTTTATTTGGATTTAAGACTTTTCCTAAATATATTGCTTAAGCAAAACTGCTTTGTTTGGCCTCTATCTGAGATTCTTCACTTCATTGTTTACACTGTGTTTCCATAACCACGGACCTGGGGATGATCTTATCTCTCCGCCCAGGACAAGTGACGTAGCTCCCTGTCTCAGTGCTTGGTGCTTGTATTTGTATATTGCAAACTGACTCTTGGTCTTGTAGCATGTAAGTTTGGGATTCTCATCACCTAACAAATCCAGCTCTGCTACTTCAGCTTCATATTGTGCATCTTCCAGTGATACTGTGCTAATTTATTTACAACCATCCTTCATTACTAACTGCAAACATGTACTGCTATGAAGAGAGATAGCAGAGCTGGCTTTGTCCATGAGATAGCAAGTGAAATCCCGCTCACCAATTTACTGAGAAAACCAGGAATGAACAAAGCATACAGCCTGAAAGGTGGATGAACAAGTGAGTTGGGAATACCCCATTAAGGTTCCCTGCACAGTTTAATGCCACATTAGTAAATAAATCGTCCTAAGTTCTTTTACGCATGTTATAGTCAGACTTGTCTGTTTGCCCAAAAAATACCGTAAATACTGAACACGTTCAGCTTTACTTGATGGTGGAACATGGTCAAGGGACCTTTACTAAATCTAGTTGAGTACCCCTGCTTTACAGCATAGTCATGGTTGTAGGCAGCTGTACTCTGGAACCGACTGTTTGCAGTCTGCGAGAGAGTTTTCTAGGCATGCTCAATGCAGGAAAAGTGAGTAGATAAGCTGTGACTGTAATGCTTAGGAGCAGCTTAGGAGCTAACAGCATACTATATTTTTTTCCATTCATTATTTACCTATTCCACCAGTATATATGTCGCAGGGAAATGATGAAACTAGGTTGGAAAACGTTAAAATAACAACTCTGTTGGGTCATTTTCCTAAAGAAAGTCAGTGATTTGATCAAATCCCTGAACTGTTTTAGTGAAATGATGAAATAATATTGTTTAGATATGAAAAGTATTGATTTAGTAAAGCGTTATGCATTATCAATAGCTCGCTGCCCATGCGTTGCTGATGACGCAACCTGACAGGAGACGGAAGGAAAGATAAGTATGCTGGGTGGGATGTAGTGAGGGGAGGCGACAGGAAGTGAGGAGACAGGAGGGGAGGGCTGAGGAACGGAGGAGTGTATGGAGGGGACAGGGAAGTGAGAAGTCTGGAGAGGTGAGGATGGGAGGAGTGTACTGAGGAGACGGGAAGTGAAGGGGTGGGACGGAAGGGGTGGGGATGGGAGGAGAGAGAGGAGGAGATATAGTATGTGACCCCCATCTCCGAAAGTGGTGAGACGGAGAGTCACAGGATACTGTGAAGATGTGCCTGGGGTGGTCATGGTAAATATTTACTTTTGATAATAAAAGTGATTTATAAAGTAATTGGGGGAGGGGGAATGTTTAGTGTTAAATTAAAATTAGTGTTAAATTAAATTAGTGTTAGAATGTTAAAATGTCTTTTTATCCCAGTCACCCCCTGTAATGCATGTTAATTTTGTAGCTTTGTGTCACCAAAAATGTTCAGTCCTTTCTGTACGTAAAAGATTTTCATGATATGTTGTGTTTTCAAATGTTTTTATAGTTGGCTCGTCATAACAGGCATCTACAACATCTATTGAAGCCTATCCATAGAATCCAAGAGGAAGAGGAGAGTATCTCTACCATGGTAATACTAGCTATATTTGTCTGTCATGTGTAAATGAATATTATTGTGTCCAATCATCCACCTTTAGTGATCAGTTTTACCCCATTAATGTTTTCACACTTTCATTGGCATGTCTTACTTGTCTCTATTTCACAGACACTTTTTTTTATTGCTGTTCATTCCCAAATAAACTTATTTAAACACTAGACAGGAAGACTCAGATTTCAGTAATTAAATATGACAAGTTATTAATGTAAATTGTGATACGGCCCAAGGGTTAGAGAGCCCTAATTGCCAATATTTATTAGCATTGGACTTTGCAAGTGTAGTCTATTTATTTAACCCTTAAGTACTATCATGGTGTCTGTCATAATGATATGTGTATGATAGTGGTGTATGATAGACACCATGATAGCACTTAAGGGTTAAGTCGATGTACTGTTAACTATAGTTATAAATACATAAAAGTTACTATTACAGTAAAGGGTTAGTCTTTTCAATGTCATCTGGTAAAATACAAGATTGAAGTGAAAGAGCATGTACTGTACATTTAAAGGAAAGGGTCATCTATGGTGTGCCCCACACTTTAATGTGCCATTTCCTGCCTAGTACAGGTTTTTTTCAGTTGAAGTGGAATTTGCAATTGTTTTTATGACTGGAAACAACCACAAACCAGTAAATGTGAAAGATAATTAAAAACAACAATTATTGAATATTGCCCACATTAAATTATTCACAGTTTAACAAGGATTAAAATATTTGTATTGGCTTATAAAGGGAAATAATCATCAATGATTCAGAGCTTGCACATTAGGCAGTACTGTGCTGAATGATTTCTGATAGTCCTGAAGAGTTCCCATTGCTTGGCTCTTTGTCTCTCATTTGGCTGCCTTGACTGATTCTCAATGAACAACTCCAGCATAGTTGAGTTAAAGAAATCATTTCAGTTCTTGCCCAATTTTCATATACAATTGTTAGAGATTTCTTCTTGTATGTAAAAGTACAAAGCCAGCACTGGTCGGTCTCTATCTCCCAGTTTCGGGTGTCTGCCGGCTCAGAGCACATTCCGATTTAGGATAATTCAGTTCGCTTGCTATGTCCCTTAAGAATTGACCATTTCTGTGGTACCCCACAATTACCCCTTTCTCAAAATTGGACAACTCTGCCCTTCATGGCATCTTGCATGCGACTAATACTAATGCCAATGCTGTTTCCTATTTAACGGTGGAAGGCGTGACCTACATCACAACCGAATATATCTTCATTTGCATGGGCATCCAAATATTTATTGGTAGACAGTGTAGTATTATTCACTCACAATATCCATATATGTTACTTCTAGTGGACCTGTAAGGTGAATGTGCTGCCCTAACTTAGAGCATAAGGATGATGGAGGGAGCAATGCTGAACTGTGTGTTATGTAGGTTTATATGGATTTGTGCAGGATTTCTGAGTAAATCCTGACAGGACTCCCAGTAGAAGCAGCTAGAGTCATTAACATTCTCACACACAGTGATTGTTTACCTTTCTTACCATACCGCACCCACACGTAGAGCCATTGATACTAAAGGAGCTGTCTATCACTGACCTGTGGGGGTTGGATAAATAGCACTCTCGATTTCTCTCCTAAAGATGGTCATATATGTTAGATTTTAGACTGCCATCGCTCATCTGAAATGGTTGTGGTTGACTGGCACTTTAAACACAGGAACAACCACAAACCAAACATTGAGCATGTGACTTACTCCAGACACTTGGAAAATTACCACGTGAAAATCGTTCAATGCTAAAGAAGTGCCAAAAAACAAGAAATGATGGATACTTTGTGGGTGAGTGTCAGCAGTACAAACACATGGCCACAATGAAAAAAACACCTACACCTGTGCCGAAGGTGTTGGCATATCTACCTGGCACAGGGCTCTCTCAGCTGTATTGCTCCAAAAGAGGAGGTACTAAGGGAGGAGGCATGAGCTAGCCTACAGTTGTTTCTATACCCTGTATAATATGGCAGCACAACACATTAAAGTGAGCATTCATTCATTTATATAAGGGTGGAAAGGCTTGTATGAATGTGTTCAACAATATATATCATAAAGATTAGGATGTGTAAATATCTGAGCCCATTCTTAGTCCTCTGTTCATACAAAAGCCGATCCTATCACGAGACAAGGCTTTACACTGAAATATAAGTTTAATTAACTAAATAATTAGTTGCTGTCATGGTTTGTGTTATATGATTGACAAGTAGGAAGGCTGCTGACCCCTGTTCTAATCCATACACAACAGATCACAGCACACAGGTGGCAGAAAAATATTCCAACACAACAGATTTTGGTTCTGACCAACTTTATTTGATGGTTGACTGTATGGGACAAACTGTTGTGGGTTTATGTATGACAGTCTGCCACTTCAGCAGTCTAAATGTGCATGGATTAAGAGTACTGAAAGGATTTGCTCTGCTTTTTACGTAGCAAATCTACCCTCCTTACTCTGCCATCAGATGTGACAGATGACATTACTGGTTCACTTTAGAAGTTTGGAGAACATTGCTTTCTTGTGGCTTTCTAAAGTTTTGTTGTTTTTTTTTTTATGTAGATTGTGAGCCCCATATGGGGATCACAATGTACTTTTTTTTTCCTATCAGTATGTCTTTGAAGACTGGGAGGAAATCCAAACAAACACAGGGAAAACAAACAAACCCCTTGCAGATGTTGATCCTGGTGGGATTCGAACCCTGGACTACAATGCTGCAAGGCTGCAGTGCTAACAACTGGGCCACCATGTTGCCCCTAGTTTTTTATTTAATTTTGTCTTACAAATAAGTATATAACATGACAATACAAAGAAAGTATGGACATTGCACTTACTAACCATTTTCTCGATGCTTATTGATTTAAATTAATATTGGGTTATTTAATTTGCAGCTTAGCCTGAATAATAAACAGCTGACACAAATGTTGAAGGCAAAAGCTGCCCCAGTAGAGGAAGAAAAAGAAGATCCTTTGGTATACTATGCCAAACATACTGCACAGATTGAGGTACAGTAAGCATGTTACTTAGCAGTCCAGTTCTAAAGCAGTTATATCTGACAATATGAGTTATGGCCAGGAAAGTGGTCTGAAATGATATGAGCACAATATCTCTTACTACCCAGTCACCAGATAACATTTTACACATTAGATTTAATTATACAGAAAGTTTCAGCATGTAAAAGTGAAAATAATAGACTGTATAAATTGTGAGAAAGATGCAGCTTCAGTTTTGCCTCAGGCAGCAGTATGTTCAACTCCATCACCGTACACATTTATTTTACACATTGCCAATTGCGTAAATACTTTTATGAGGTGCCTTATGAATTATGTGTGTTTGCTGTCCATAGATTGTACGTTCAGACCGAAGCATGGAACAAATCGTGTTTCCTGTTCCAAGTATCTGCAAGTTCCTCACAGAAGAGACAAAGCACCGAGTATTCACTACCACAGAGCAGGACGAGCAGGGCAGCAAAGTTAGCGATTTCTTTGACCAGTCATCTTTCCTTCATAATGAGATGGAGTGGCAGAAGAAACTGCGAAGTATGGCCTTCTCAGATAAGCTCTTAATATGATTTGTCATAGGAAACGTACAGTTGTGTGGTTTCAGCACTTGTTATAGTCCTAAAACCACATGGATAAGGCCCAAAATGTCTTATGCTATAAAAACAGATGGTAATAGGCTAAGTGACATCTGTACACATAGTGCTGGCATTTAGACCTTCCTTTGGCTCAAGCAATTCTGTGAACAAAATCAGCAGCATTGTTTGGGCTAGACCTCAGCCATTAAAAGCTCATCACAGCCAATTTTCACATATTATACTGGTGATAAGTGACAAAATATGATGAAACGATATGAGTTTAAGAGAAAATGCATTATTGATATACATTCTACAAAGGGAAGAACTTCAATACTGCAAAGCTAGATAAAGCTCTGTTTTTTACCTGTTATCTCTTTACCAATAAGAGTTTGAAATGCACAAAGACGAATATGATGTTAAATTTATAGATAGTAATGTTACATTCATGCTGCACCAACACAGAAAAACAGGAAGGTGTGCCATTATAGATTACAGTGTTGACAGGGAATGAGTGTACACCTAAGCATAGAGATTTGACAGATTATAGCAAAACTGTGGCAAAGTCACAATGTAAAAGTTAACAGTCCCTTGCATGTTTGTGTTAGCTGGCGCCATCTTTATAAATTGGGGAGGTAATACCCAGAGAAAAACAAACAAACTAAATATACAAGAGAAAATAATTGTGCAAATTAAAAAGTATATATATATTTTTTTATAAATTATACTCATTTAAACAAAAAATTGATATTGTTTTGTCTCATTTGTGTTTTTCCTCAGGTATGCCATTAATATACTGGTTTTCACGTAGGATGACACTCTGGGGAACCATTTCCTTCAACCTGGCAGTTTTTATTAACCTAATAATAGCCTTTTTTTACCCGTACATAGAGGGGACTTCTATGGGTAAGATATTTGTGAACACTTAATAGAACAGTTTTGATACATTTTGCTTTTTTTTTTCTTTACAACAGATCCATATACAGTAGCATGGATAAGATTTTTCAGTTACATATTAGAAAGCGTTTTGAGTTCAGGTGTATAATATGTATTCATTTTTATTTATATAATCAATCCATGTGAAAATATCTTTCATTATTCTGTCTACAGCAGCACTAAGCACTGGATGAATCAATTGTATGCACTTGAACTCCGAGAGAGCATCTTTCTAGTTTATAATTGAGATGTGGAACTATTCCTAATTCCCTGTGTGCCTCATCTAAGTAAAGATTTGTCAACTAGGTTGTACTTTCTATGACAAAATCTAGAATATTATATTTTAGATGTGCAGCTGTTGTCAGTATCAGAGGCAGGGGTCCAGAAAGCTCATGGCTGTGGTTGGACCACCAGGTGCCCAGCCCTGCATTGATCTGATAGATTGGTGAGGGTCAGAGAGGAAGAGAGCTGTGTAACTGCACACTTCTGTGAGATGGGGTGAAGTGTTTTATAAGCGCTTCTCCTGACAATTAAAGAACGACTTTTGTTGGACCACTCTTGACTATAAGACGCAGGAAAGCTTTAGGATTTTGATGAGCGAGTACTGTTCGGATCAGCCGATCCGAACAGCACGCTTGCATAGAAATGAATAGACGTAGCCGGCACGCGGGGGGTTAAGCGTCCGGCCGCCGTCAAAGCGGAAGTACCAGGTGCATCCATTCATTTCTATGGAGCGTGCTGTTCGGATCGGCTGATTCGAACAGTACTCACTCATCTCTAATATCCACTCCTTAGTCATTTTAGAGCCAAATTTTAAGTTTCGGCACCCCAGCTCTTATCGGTTGCTGGGCGGATAACATCTTGTTAAAATGGTGGTGTAGCCCAGATGTTTGTGCATTTTAGAGCACACAGCTGTGGCAGTTCTGCACATGTTTTTCACACAACTGGACTCCTTACTCATTCCCTTTATATAAGGAAACTCTAGAAACTCTGTTACTAGTCTAATGTGTCCAATATGTTGATTATCTTGTTATAGAGGCTATTAGGGGTTAATGCTCGTTGTATAAGTGCAATTAGGGGTTAATGCTCATTGTTTAGGGGCTACAAGGCACTTATGCTCATTGCTTAGGGTTTTATTTACTTACCTGTAGCGACTTCATATGCAGAGGACTCATATCCCGAATCCTCTCTTTACCAGCTTAGCAATAACATGATGTAAGAGTATGTCTTGGGTCATTGTATGTAGCCATACAAATGCTATTTAAGCTACTTGCATGTGGAGTTTGTAAACTAAAATATAATTGTCAGAAAAACTTAGATTGATATTGGTGCTCTTCCATAGTTTAAGAGTGCAGTGCACTCTCATTCTTTGGCAACTTTCCGTGTACATGCATGTAGAGACAGTTGTCAGTCACTAAGTAGGACTTCATGCAAAGAGTAGTTTGTCCACAGCCACTGCAATCAATTATTTATGTGTGTATCGATGCAAGAATCCGCCCTCCGGACAGGGCATTAAGACAGTATTCACAATAAGAAAAAGGATCCAGCACCGAAAAAATGACTGAATTAAAACATGGCTTTTATTCTAGATTGCTAAAAACACATAGCGTAAACACCAAAGTGCATAGAGAATATATATATGTAAAAAAATCTCTTTGTTTGTATATGTCATACCAGTCCACGAAGACAAAACATCAGACGAGACCTACATGAAACATGGCAGCCATGTTTCATGTAGGTCTCGTCTGATGTTTTGTCTTCGTGGACTGGTATGACATATACAAACAAAGAGATTTTTTTACATATATATATTCTCTATGCACTTTGGTGTTTACGCTATGTGTTTTTAGCAATCTAGAATAAAAGCCATGTTTTAATTCAGTCATTTTTTCGGTGCTGGATCCTTTTTCTTATTGTGAATACTAAGTAGGACTGCCCACTGGACTCCTGGGTATTCAAAGTACAGGGATTTAATTTAAGAAGTCATGCTGAAATTTTCATACAAAACTATATAACAATCTGTTCAGCTCCTCCTGTTCTATAAAATACTGCTGGCAAATCAAGTTACATGTTTCACATCTTCCCCCTGTAAATAAATTTGAAAAAAAACATTTTTTAATCTTGTTTTTTCATTTTTTTCCTAGGAGTATTGGATTCCCCCCTTATCTCTCTTCTTTTCTGGGCCATGGTTTGCTTCTCTGTTATGTCTCTCTTCACAAAGCGTTATGGTCTGCGACCACTTATTGTAGCATTAATTTTACGTTCCATCTATTACCTGGGAATTGGCCCAACACTATACATACTAGGAGGTTTAAACGTAAGTCTACTTGTAAAAATACATGTAGATAACAAGAAGTGCTATTACCTTTTTTAAGTGTATTTCGCACAGCAGGTACACAAAGCTTGAACCAAATTTCACTAATAGTTTACTAATAGTGTTCTGTTCTTGTGCTAGGAACAGATCTATTAAAAGGCACCTTCCTTTAATGAGCAATTACATTTAGGCACCAGCAAATCTATCCCATAATATAGGTTACAAGTTAAAAATACTCCTATAGTTAGCGTAACATTTTCTGTTGTACCATTTAGCTAAAACACTATGTTGTGTCAATTCATATCCAGTATAATTTCCATTTTCTTTAAATGTTGCTGCATGAACGATTGTTAATTTTCTTGCACATGTTTGTTTGAATGAAGAACAGATACTAACATCTTATAAAATCTAAACCCATCGTAGCTGATAAAAGTTGACCACATACACTTCCTGCCTTCCCAAACGCATGCACACTCAGCTCAGCTCAATGTGCGTGTACTTAATAGAGAGAGGTCAATAAACTGCTGCCAGACACCTCAATGGTTTATCTTCCCTGAGAATAGGATTGAATTCCAACGGCTATATCCTCCCTGACATCTGTCATTGGAGAATTACTGAAGGACGCCATCATACACATACGACGGTTGGCCATCTTCCACAGTAATGTGCATGTGCACCAGATATTCATCTAACACAGAGACCTGAAAGGGGTTATCCCACTAAGGGTCCATCCACACAGAGTTTTTTGGCGAGGGTTTTGGCACCCTTCAGCAACTTATGCACTATCCACAGAATAGGGGATAAGTTAAAGATAGGTAGGTTGTGGCATTCCCATTGAAATAAATGGAGAGGGAGCACTGTTTTATGCCCACCTCTTTTGTCAGACTGAGGAACAAAAACAGTTCAATTTTTGGACCCCACTGATCTGTAACTTATTCTCTAATCTGTAAACAGAGGATAGGCTGAATTCAATGATAAAAAGGTGTGCCCAAATACTTTTCTACATATAGTGCATCTTGCGACAACTTAGTTACTGACTACACCTGTATTTTTTGTTCTATTCTCTTTCTAAAATGTCTTCGGCTAAGGTCTAACATAGCAAAATGCAGCAGAAAAAATGTGGCAAGAGCGCGTTGTATTTATTTTTGCAGTGTTTCCAATGAGTTTTTGCTGTGATTTTCTTTGCGGTTTTTTCTTTCCCTACTAAATATATAGGGAAAACTCTTGCAATTCCACAGCTAAATTTAACATGATTCGATATTCAAAAATACATGCAGTTTTTTTTTCCTGTAATTTGAGGATATGATTAAGAATGAGGCCTCATGTAGCATAAATGTCTCAGTTTGGCTGTTTTTGCCACAGCGTTTTAGCGAATCCCATCCACATATAGTGGAAAAATACCCTCAGTGGACACACTACAATTTCCATAACCGTTGCAGTTTTGGAAATCGCATTATATCAATTATACAATAATGCTGGCGGTTTCCCTATGTGTATAATGGAAGCACTTGCTGTGAAAAGCGCTGCATTCGGCTTCGTGGGGCCTTAGCTTAAATGAAATTTCATTCAATTTACTGTAAAACACACTGAGTTTTGAAAGCAGTCAAAAATGTTGCATTTCCTCATTGTTAGTCCTTAGCCTTAGTCTGTTATGTATGTACAGCCTTCTACTGTTAGAGTTTCTATATTTTTTCCACCATTACATAACCCATGTTCTCTGTTTTTTTTATTCTCAACAGCTGACAAACAAAATAGTTTTTGTAGTTAGTTTTGTGGGAAATCGAGGAACCTTCATCCGCGGTTATAAGGCCATGATAATGGATATGGAGTTTCTGTATCATGTGGCCTACATTCTTACCAGTTTTCTAGGTATCTTCGCTAATGAACTGTTTTACAGCATTTTGGTAAGTAACTGATGATTCACATACAGACATGGTTATTGTTTTTCTCCCTTCTCTGAATGTAGTTGGCTATAAGACCTATGGGTTTAGAAGAAACAATGGTTGTGACTCATGTGTCACAGCTTAACTGCTTAAAATCTTTTCTTGTTCTTAAACAAAGTAGTATATGTTTGTCAAGAGAGATGTATAACTGCAAAGTGATACTTTAAACTGTTCAGCATCGGCACTGCTATCACACAGGTCAACATAAGTCTATTATACTGAACATCACTGTTCTAACAGAAGTTGCATCACTTCTCCTTTTTCCCTGTAAATGCCTTTCTATTAAGAAATCCTAGTCTACTGTTCAAAAAAAAAAAACCTGGTGATATTGCCTTTGGGACTTCATAAAGCTGCTGAAAGAAACAAAGTCATTAAAAGAGAGACACACATGGATGCTGAACTGATAAACACATTAAGGCTAAGGCCCCATGTGGCAAGCCGCAGAAAAATCGGTGCAGAAAAGACTGCAGCAGAAATGCAGTGCGTTTTTTTCTACAGCAGTTTTCACTAAAAGTCCACAGAGTTTTCCTCTATTATACGTATAGTATATACATATAGTATATGTAATATATTACTGTGTATTATCCTGTACCTGTATTACTATGCTGCTGTAACATGCTGAAATTTCCCTAATGTGGGACTATTAAAGGATTATCTTATCTCATCTTATACTTATACAGAAAACTACTACTAATACAGAATACACTTGTTTCTGTAGGAATAATTGACATGCATTTCCACTACAGATTATTTTCTGCACTGTGTGGATGGGATTAGCCAGAATCCCATCCATTTTGCATGCAATAATATTTTAACGTAATTTAATTCCATTCTAATTTCTTTCACCTTAAGCTTTTTGACCTAATATATCGTGAAGAGACACTATTCAATGTAATTAAGAGTGTAACACGAAACGGGCGATCGATTCTTCTGACGGCCCTGCTAGCCCTGATCCTGGTCTACCTCTTCTCCATTGTGGGCTTTCTTTTCTTAAAAGATGACTTCATTATGGAAGTGGATCGGCTTCCCCAGGGTGAGTTATAGAGGAAATAGTCTTTCTGCAGTGCAGGAGGAAAGCTATAGTATGTAATTTGTATTATAACATTGATTTGTATTGTAACATTAATTTTTATACAAGACATTCTAAATCTTTTATTCATGAATGTTGTTTTTTATGCATTATAAATTACTGTATCTTAGTTTGCAGGGCTACAAAAGTATAAATGTAATTCAATTGAGTTTGTTTCTTCACAGATCCCCTCACTATGACTCAGACAATGGGTTCAAACTCTTTTGCTGAATTTTGTGGAAAGGACCAACCTGACTGCACTCCTGAGATTACAGTACTTGATAATCCTGAAGGTGAATACATTTGTATGATGTGGTGCAAGTTACAGCTATAAATTTATCATTCTATTTGTCGTAGCCCAACAACCACATATACATTATACTTGCAATATAACTGTGTTTTTCCATTCAGTCTTTCAGTAATTTTCCCTAAGCACATTGGAAACTATTTATTTAATGGTGTATGCAAACTGAATAGAACCATGTAGAATAGTAAAGTGTAATGGAAATGCAACTTATGTGTTAATTGCACAGGAAACTGACAATATATTGTGCAGAAACAAAATATCCCTTTTTAATAATGCAACAGTCAGATTAAGTCAGTATTTTTTTTTTCATTATCATTATATAATGTATATTATATAGTGTAATATGATACAGTATGTGTCTGGATCCATATGCTTTAGGCAGGCACTTTAGGCACATCAAGAGCCCTGCAGTTGTGGAATCTAGACTGAACATAAAACATATCATTAAAATCTTCAGTTATACATTCTCTGTTGTTACTATTGTTGAAATGATCTTTGCTACAGAAATAACAATTATAATATATTTATAAATTAAAGCATAAAAAAACAACAAACTTTGGGCTCTGGGTTTTAACTTACTACTTTATCGGCCTTTTGATGTTGTTACTGAAAATGTTCCTTTAGAAACAGTACTAACTGCTTTTGTATAATTATATTTTATATATATTTTCTTTTTCATCTGCTTGAAAATCTTTTTTAGATGAGGATGATGATACAGAGAGAGCTTGTGATACACTTCTCATGTGCATTGTCACAGTCCTTAACCATGGGTTGCGGAATGGAGGAGGTGTGGGAGACATTTTGAGAAAACCCTCCAAAGAAGTAAGTTACAATTTAGTGCACTGAGAACTTACCTCACTTATGTATTTCTTGCATGTTAATGGAAAAATATTTGTGCATTGCCAACAGGAATCCCTGTTTCCAGCTCGTGTGATTTACGATCTTCTCTTCTTCTTTATTGTTATCATTATCGTTCTGAACCTAATTTTTGGTGTTATTATTGACACATTTGCTGATTTGAGGAGTGAAAAACAAAAGAAAGAAGAAGTTCTAAAGACAACCTGCTTTATTTGTGGTAAGAAACAACACATTTCAATAAGTGTATTTTATATCATGTAGAATGGGTACTTTAAAATTGCCTTTAAACATGCCCTTGGTAGGATTAAGGCAACTTTTCAAAGTTTGTATTTCTGTTAACAAAAACAGCACAGAAATATGATCAGATTTAGAAGACTGGGATGTGAATATTTTGCAGGTTTTACTACCAAAGCTGCAGAGTTTGAGTCTATATTATTTACTGATTGATGTATAATGTATATATAATGTACATAATACATATTCTTTTCTTATGTTACACTATATCATATATATATATATATATATATATATATATATATATATATATATATATATACATATTATATGTAAATATTTTTTATAAAACAAGTCTTTTTTACCTGATAAACTGCACTGATAAGCAAGGGCTTTCATCAAACAAAATGACATTTGAGTCAGTACATACGCACATGTTCTATTGTTTTAAATGCTAGATGCACTAGCATAGAAAAGTTTAATTAATGAATTTCAGAAAGGGCAGGAAAGGCAAAGGTACTTCGTAAAATAATCTTCTAAGAGGAAAAGCAGTATCTTGCTGCTCAGATACCTCCATAGCCAGATTCTAAGCAGCAATGTAACTATGCTGGACTATACTAGGAATTCAGTGTTAAAAGGTGAGACAGCAACAGTTGCTTGTAAAAGCAGTTTCTCTAGGGCAGTGGTTCTCAATGTGTTGTACGTGTACCCCTAGGTATGTCCATATCCCCAGCGGTACATGTGGTGATCAGAGCCTCAGTCCCTAATGGTATTTTCTGGGGGTCTTCACACACAAACTATTATACTCTGGAGTCTCTTCACTTGCTCTTTCAGCCTCCAGAGATGACATTAGAAAAAAAAATGCAGGTTTGGCTGAACCCAAGAAATATAATGCAGGTTCAGTCAAACTCAAACCTGTTACAAAATCCCTATGCATTTGAGATTTTTAATTTTATTAACCCCTTCCCGCCGATGGCATTTTTTGATTTTCGTTTTTCGTTTTTGACTCCCCTCCTTCTAAACCCCATAACTTTTTTATTTCTCCGCTCCCAGAGTCATATGAGGTCTTAATTTTTGCGGGACAATTTTTTCTTCATGATGCCACCATTAATTATTCTATATAATGTACTGGGAAGCAGGAAAAAAATTCAGAATGGGGTGGATTTGAAGAAAAAATGCATTTCTGCGACTTTCTTACGGGCTTTGGTTTTACGGCGTTCACTGTGCAGCCGAAATGACATGTCCCCTGTATTCTGTGTTTCGGTACGGTTCCAGGGATACCAAATTTATATGGTTTTATTTACATTTTGACCCCTAAAAAAAATTCCAAAACGGTGTTAAAAATTTTTTTTTCTAAAAGTCGCCATATTCCGACGGCCGTAACTTTTTTATACATAGGTGTACGGGGATGCATAGGGCGTCTTTTTTTGCGGGGCCGGATGTACTTTTTAGTTCTACCATTTTCGGGAAATGTTATTGCTTTGATCACTTTTTATTCAAATTTTTATCAGAATTAAAACAGTGAAAAAACGGCGGTTTGGCACTTTTGACTATTTTTCCTGCTACGGCGTTTACCGAACAGGAAAAATATTTTTATAGATTTGTAGAGCGGGCGATTTCGGACGCGGGGATACCTAACATGTATATCTTTCACAGTTTTTAACTACTTTTATATGTGTTCTAGGGAAAGGGGGGTGATTTGAACTTTTAATACTTTTTATATTTTTTTATATTTTTTTTTACTTTTTTTTTTATTTTTTTTTTGCATTTATTAGACCCCCTAGGGGTGTTGAACCCCAGGGGGTCTGATCACTAATGCAATGCATTACAATGCTAATGCATTGCAATGCATTGCAAAAAATCATCATCTCTTTTGCAGGCTGTATACACCAGCCTGCAAAAGAGAGAATTTGCAGACTGGCTGGGAGCCCTTAACAAGGCTCCCGGCTGTCATGGCAACGGGGGGTCGGCCCTGGAGCATGCTCCAGGAGCCGGCGATCCTTGCCAAAATGGCGGCGCCCATGCGCCGCCGGGAAGATGGCGCCTCCGGCGCCTTTGACAGCAGCGCCAGAGGGGTTAATGCCTCCGATCGGTCCGGGGACCGATCGGAGGCATTAGAGCCGGTTGTCTACTGCTTAAAGCAGTAGACACCTGGCGGCTATGACGGCCGCCCGGCTCCCGGGCGGTCGCCATAGTTACAGACGCGACACGCGCCGTACTATTACGGCGCATGTCGGGAAGGGGTTAATGTAGAAGCCACTTTGAGGACATTATGCTGCAGGGACGCACTATGGAACAATACATCATTTTTAGTTCTAAATATTTTGGTGTTTGCAGCAGCCATATCAGTTTGATATATCTAATAACTGATGGACACAGTAATATTTCAGGATTGAAATGAGGTTTATTGTACTAACAGAAAATGCGCAATATGCATTAAACCAAAATTTGACCGGTGCAAAAGTATGGGCACCTCAACAGAAAAGTGACATTAATATTTAGTAGATCCTCCTTTTGCAAAGATAACAGCCTCTAGTCACTTCCTGTAGCTTTTAATCAGTTCCTGGATCCTGGACGAAGGTAATTTGGACCATTCCTCTTTACAAAACAATTCAAGTTCAGTTAAGTTTGATGGTCGCCGAGCATGGACAGCCCGCTCTCAAATGATCTGAAAACAAAGATTGTTCAACATAGTTGTTCAGGGGAAGGATACAAAAAGTTGTCTCAGAGATTTAACCTGTCAGTTTTCACTATGAGGAACATAGTAAGGAAATAGAAGACCACAGGGACAATTCTTGTTAAGCCCAGCAGTGGCAGGACAAGAAAAATATCAGAAAGGCAGAGAAGAAGAATGGTGAGAACAGTCAAGGACAATCCACAGACCACCTCCAAAGAGCTGCAGCATCATCTTGCTGCAGATGGTGTCATTGTGTATCGGTCAACAATACAGCGCACTTTGCACAAGGAGAAGCTGTATGGGAGGGTGATAAGAAAGAAGCCGTTTCTGCAAGCACGCCACAAACAGAGTCGCCTGAGGTATGCAAAAGCACATTTGGACAAGCCAACTTCATTTTGGAAGAAGGTTCTGTGGACTGATGAAACAAAGATTGAGTTGTTTGGTCATACAAAAAGGCATTATGCATGGCGTCCAAAAAAAAACTGCATTCCAAGAAAAACACTTGCTACCCACTGTAAAATTTGGTGGAGGTTCCATCATGCTTTGGGGCTGTGTGGCCAATGCCGGCACCGGGAATCTTGTTAAAGTTGAGGGTCGCATGGATTCCACTCAGTATCAGCAGATTCTTGAGAATAATGTTCAAGAATCAGTGACGAAGTTGAAGTTACGCCAGGGATGGATATTTCAGCAAGACAATGATCCAAAACACCGCTCCAAATCGACTCAGGCATTCATGCAGAGGAACAATTACGATGTTCTGGAATGGCCATCCCAGTCCCCAGACCTGAATATCATTGAACATCTGTGGGATGATTTTAAGCGGGCTGTCCATGCTCGGCGACCATCAAACTTAACTGAACTTGAATTGTTTTGTGAAGAGGAATGGTCCAAAATACCTTCATCCAGGATCCAGAAACTGATTAAAAGCTAGAGGAAGTGACTAGAGGCTGTTATCTTTGCAAAAGGAGGATCTACTAAATATTATTGTCACTTTTCTGTTGAGGTGCCCATACTTTTGCACCGGTCAAATTTTGGTTTAATGCATATTGCACATTTTCTGTTAGTACAATAAACCTCATTTCAATCCTGAAATATTACTGTGTCCATCAGTTATTAGATATATCAAACTGAAATGGCTGGTGCAAACACCAAGATATTTAGAACTAAAAATGATTACGATTAATTGGGGTGCCCAAACTTTTTCATAGGACTGTAGGATGACCTAATATGGGACCTCATACTGTATGTAACATTATACTGCATTGTGGGGGTTGTTAATTTACATGTGGATGCCATTATATTACATGTGGAGACAATGTTGGGGTCATTTCAATACATGTGGGGGCACTGATGGGGCCATTATACTGACATAAGTAGCACCGAAAGGGCCATTACATAATTGTTAATAAAACAAAGCCTTGTTTTATTAACATTTATAAGTGATCTCTACTTTGGGGGTACTCTGTTGGCACTCTTTTTCACTAAGGGGTACTTTGATTGAAAAAGTTGAGAACCACTACTCTGGGGATCGGACAGCTCTGATCAGTGCAGTAAGTATCTGCCACCATCTAATCGTAAGCTGCTGTTCAGTCTTTCATGAAGTTGTGTGTAGCGTAATGAAAACACTGCAGTAAGCACAGAATGATGCTGAGATGCTCTCTACTTTTAGTAGTCACAGTGGTGATACAAATAGATGAATGATAGGAGTGTAGTGAGTTTCTGTGTATAAGACTGAATAAATGAAACAGAGAAATGTAAGGCCAGCTGTTGCAAGGATACAACATAAAAAATGACAGTTAATGCGGTATTGTGCCAAATATATATACCGCTACTAGCCCAGGTGTATCAAAGTGGAGTGCCTTTTTGTTTGCATGTAAGGCAGAAAGTGATACATTTTGTAACTAAATATTCATGCCTTGCATGAACCATATTTGGTTTACTTCAAAGGCAGGTCAGGCTGTATGATGAAAAATGGACATTTTAAAAATGTTCAGCTCTGTTTGCAGCCAGTTCTGGAAGTGTCACATGATCAGAAAACAAACTTTCCTATTCACACTGCATCTTATGTGTGAACAGTAATCGTGTTTCATAGGAATGACTGGGGAAACAGTCTTCCACTTCAAACATAAGATGCAAAGTGAATTGGTAAGTCTGTTTAGGGGGTCATGTGACATGACCAGAGACCAGACCATCATAGGAGCTGAAAAAAGCCAAATGTAAGTTTTAATAACACAGCCAGACCGGCTCTATCAGTAACAAACAAGGGTGGGGGACAAAAAAAATTAACCTTGGCCATTCTTCTTTAATCTTCTCACCTTTAAAACAAAGCAAATGTAACAAAAAGAACATACAACATTAGATGAATGAGTCCAAAACATACTGCAAATAAGTGACCAAAGAAAAAGACATGAAAATGTGCAGTTTGATACATTGTTACATAGTAGATTAGGTTGGATGAAGACATCAGTCCATCAAGTCCAACCTATAACCCTACAGTCATCCACAGGATTGATCCTGAGGAAGGCAAAAAAAACAAAAAAAAAAACATGAGGCTTATACCGATTGCCCCATTTCAGGGGGAAAATTCCGGACTCCAATCTGGCAGTCAGTATAAAACCCTGGATCAACGTGTCCTTAACAAAATCTAGAACCCATAACCCGTAATATTGTTCTGTTTGAGAAAGACATCCAAGCCCTCTTTGAACTTTTTCAATGAATCCACCATCATCAATTCAACATCAAATTCCACATTTGCCAAGCGGTATTTGTCGTTCTTTCATTCTTTTCAGTAGGATCACTCAAGTGGAGCGTCTTTGAATATCGAGCATAACAATTATTTTTTTCTACTACAGGGAGAAAAATCTGCCTCTACATTCCACTAAAATGAATGAAGGCTGATTTTAGGTGGAATTTGGAGCTGATTTTGAGACGGAATCAGCATCAAAATCATCTCCATATCCCCGGTCACATTGTATATTGAATGTGGTTTTGTTTATACTAAAAATATTGTAGACTGGGCTACAACATTAGTTAGTTGAAGGACCTCTGTGCCATATTTAATTCAGTACAGTCCAGGAAATTATTTTGTTAAATTTGGGATTACAAATGCAGGTTTGGTCACTGTTACAGGAAGGACATCTTATCATATGTAATTGAAGGACATGTGTATTAGTTTCTTCTAAATAATTATGAAACTGTGAATGTTTCTGAATATAATCAATTATCTATCGGTAAATAGAGTTCATAGAGTTCATAAATAGAGTACCCACAAACACTCCTGCTAGTGTTGTATAATGATGTCAATGCATATTTACTGTTCTAAATAGTTAAAATATTAATAAAAATAGTAAAATTTAATTAGATTACTGAAAGCTCTCATTTTGCTTTATGTTTCAGGGGGCGTTCACACTTGCGCCCGCTGTATGCTCTGTGCCTCTCTGCTGGGGTTCCGTCCTCAGCCTCGAGGACCAGGACCACTTCCTGGCAGTGGGCCTAGTGCAAAGGTTTCATAAGTGGGCCTCCTCATTACCACCACTTAGAAAATCCTGACCCACACAAATTATAATGCCCCCTCAGTGACCTCCACTTATTATAATGTCCCTCAATGGCCCTCATACAGTATAATGCCTCTTTAGTGGCACCATACAATATAATGCCCTTCAGGGGCCCATCAAACAATCCGCTACCGTAGGGCCCAGTGCAAGTGCACAGTTCGCCCAATGGTTAAAGCAGCCCTGGAATATTATACTGTCTGGAGGACACATTGGGACATAAGAGTATGCGTAAATGGGGCATTATACCGTTTGGGGGCCAGGAAAGGGGCACACTATGTCGTGTTTGTGTGTGGGGGGAAGGGGGGGGATTCCAAGTTAAAAGTTTGCTAAGGAGCCCAGTCTTTGCTAGTTGCGTCCCAGAGAGAAGCATGTCTACATTGTCCACTTCCAGACATAAATGGCGCAGAGTTTAGCTGCCAATGTAAGTCTATTCTGAAGCATCATGGGATTGACAGCAGAGCAAAGATAAAAAGAAAATAAATACAAATGTGGTGTCTGATCAGGAGCTAAAAAACAAAAGCTGTATTGCATGGATATGGGTGCAGTATATATGGTAGAAACCTGGAGAGTGATAAACCATTAGATGAGAAGTGCAAGGATAGAAGAAGTAAATAAAATTTAATTAAATAATAAAATTTCAGTAGACTGCATTTTTAATCTGCATGTTCAGTAGGTATTCATGAACAACATGTGGTCCTGAGATCCCACTGGGACATTTTGAAATATATTGATGTATGGGAAATAAAACTGATCATTATACTAATTACATTTTTTACTTTGTATGGATATTAACTGTGCATGATCAATGCTAGAACAATGAAGTAAACCGGAGTACAGAGTGAAAAAAAATAATTTTGGGAACATTAATTTGCTATAGACTTTTAAATAATGGCAAACCATCTGACTGTAAAATGATTCAATCTTTTCATTAGAGATGTCATTTCTCAACTTGCAGTGCTAGTGTTTCAGCTACTTCTTCCAGCTTTTCAAAAATACATCAGAAGACTATTTTCTGAATTGTGGCTATGGATATTAACCCATGAGCTCCTGCTAAACATCACTTAAAGGGCTATCTGGGGAGCTGGAGAAATAAGCTCCAATACCCATGCTATAGTTATTACCAGGTGCTTCATAGCTATTACAAGCTAAAATATTTACAAGTCTTCATACTGTCACCCATACGGCTGTATTTCTGCTATAAAGCAGGGACTTGGTCTTTCAGTCCTCTCATGCTCCTGTTTCTCCTGTAGAACTTGTATTTATTTATACAGCTAAGCCTAGCTGAACAAAACCCCATGACTAACCCCATTAGTTTTAGGATTTGTACTTGACATCAGTGATCTTATGTCCGCAAGGAGTTGTTAATTTTATTGACCTTCTTCAATGGCTTGACCAAAAACTGTATATTAAAGTGGAAAAACACAGCTTTTGTCATATGATGTGACGTGTCACTATGTTACAGAAGAAACTACACAACTTCCTGTATTGTGTGAATGAAACAATGTGACATGGGATACTGGATGATAAGGATATATTAGTAACTTGTGCAACCTAACAAGAAATAATGTAAAAAATGGTATCTTTCTCTTCCCGCATTACCCCTTATATATTTTCAAGAAATAAGTTTAAAATGAGCATATAAGATGTAAATATCTAATACCTTTCACATAGCTAACTGTTCAAGAGGGAAGCAAAAAATCCTGGTTTACAGGGGAAAAGTGATTCCTTCCTATTCCATGGATTAGCATCATTTCCCTGGATCAGTGTAAATGTCACTCTCTAACATTTCATTACTAGTATTCATTTGATACATTTCTAGTTAAAAGGTCGATTAAATTACTTTTACTTGTGGTAGACCAGTCCACATACCTTCACTCCTTGACTATATTCATGATTAATCCACCATTTCTATGCATGGAACTATTATCCCATCTCCATTATATCCTTAACAGGCATACATACAATGTGACTATGGTTTAGCCAAGTCATGTAAGAATATCTTCAAATCTGTGATCCTGGAGAACTCTTAGTAGCTATAGTAACCTTCTTCTGAAAGTGGTCTAATGGAAGAAGAATAAACTCATTACTGTTTTTTTACCACTTGTTGGCATAAAGTACTTTATTCTTGACTATGAAGAATATTTTTCAGATGGCATTCATTTGTATTATAAACATTTATTAGATAACCGATATTTCACTGACAGGAAACATATTTTGAACAAAATTGATTTTTGCGAGTCTCCCCAGTCCACGCTTAGATTCTTGGTCTGGAAGAATCAGTGATATCCGCATCTTAACCATTGAAAGGTCATCTAGCTTCAGGCTAATGTTTTTTTACGCCAAGCTTAGAGTCATGAGTTGATATACTAATTGTACAAGTCATGTGATATTATAAACCTCATCAGGAATCTTTGAAACCTGTCATCAGACTATCAAGACCTTGTCAGGTTGTCCTTTAAACTGATGGCAGTTACTATAATGAGAAGAAAGCTTGAGGGTAACACAGTGAACTGCACTAAATACAGAATTAAATGTGTGTGAAATGCCACAAATTAGTGACATTTACAACATGCGTAAAAATGATTTCTAATATTTTCTCTCTCCAGAATTGTCAGAGCCTGACTGATTCCAAAGCTTCCTGAGGCAGCAATTTATAATGATATGCATTTAAAGCATGCACATTATGAAAATGACCACTTTAGTACAGATAGTCAGACAATTCAGTATAAAACTAGTCATTAGGAAAGTGTTAAATTCAGTCCTCAGCCTCTGCCCCAAATTTACAATATGGGTCTGCTGCCTGATGCTTATTCTCAACATACAGTAGTATAGGACTGCAGCTAATGTAATAACACCTATGATACACCACACCTCTCCATCGCTTACATAGGACTGCTGTAATCTCTTTATCCCTTACATGTGTATGGCATTAAGGGAATCTTTGGGGGGAAGGGGTCTAGGCTCCTGGCTGCAGTAGTCCTGTGCAAAATATATTTACACAAAGCTGGTGTAGCCAGGAGTCAAGATCACTTTTTTTTCCATACACTGAACACTGTCCCTCCATATTTTACACAAGACATGGAATAACCATTAACCATCAATAAATAAACCATTTACTTGTTGGATATGTATACAGACTGGGCTGGGAGGAAGCAATTAGAGGTAACTCCAGCAACGGTTAACTCCACTGAGACCTCCACTGAGACCGGCCAAACAGGGACCAAGGGAGAGGTCCAATGACTTTCTTGAAAAGAACCACACTGCATTAGGTCAGAGGCTGATGATTTATTATTTGGTGTGCTCCTTCCCTCACCTGATGCAGCACTAATATGGAGACATTCTCTTCAGATAACTCAGCCATCTGCTCGCCTGTTCCCTATAACTGGAGTTAGCTCTACTTGCACCTTCCCAGTACAATCTGCCGTGCCAGGTAAATATAGCTTGCTTGGCACGCATGCTGAGGGATGTCGACCCTTGCTGGGAATGGACTAGGTACCAGGCCTGGTGGGTATAATAAACTATATGGAATAAGGGTTAAGATACTATCTTATCAACACAGGAAAGCAGGGACCCACAGATGATAGACATCACACACATGCAATTATGGTCTATGAGTCAGGAGTTACTGGAATGCAATCCTCTGGTCTGATCAGTCTGGACAAGTGGTGCTGCTGCAGGGATACTGTGCCTTCCCTTCGAGTGAACTGGTAGCAAGGCAGAACAACCTCTATATGCTTATTTACATTTAGCCAAACTATGTGTGCCCTCTTCTTGCAAGAAAAACCTTTTTCTGCAGTCCATGTGGTTGTCCTCTCTCTCGTGTGTTGATCTTTCCCATAGATTGTAAGCCCTCGCGGGCAGGGCCCTCTACCCCACTGTGCCAGTCGGTCATTGTTAGCATTGTATCTACCTGTATATTCTGTGTATTGTATGTAACCCCCAAATGTAAAGCACCATGGAATTAATGGTGCTATATAAACAATAATAATAATAATAATTCCCTGCTCAGCCAATCAGTCCCTTTCTCTGATGCTCCTCCCCCTGGAATAAGTGGTTTAGTGAAATGTAGTCCACTGTCCCTCAGAATAAAATGGCTGATGTCTGCTGTATTGGGTCCTGGCTTAGCATTAACTGCAGCATCTACTGTATGCAAAGTGCCCCTTGCAGGTATTACATAAGAATTTGGGTTAAGTGAGTGTTTATGAACCCTTGAGAAAACAGAGATAAAGCTTCTATGAAGGATAACACTGAAAGGGAGACTGAGGAGTCTGCACTATATGAGAAGAAGTGCAGGATGTAGAAGAAAATGTTCAATCACGACTTATTAGGAAAAGGTTTTCTACCCACAATAGGTACAATGCCATTTAAAAAAAAAAAAAGCCCCCTGAGGTGGTGCATGGCCTTTAACAGTAACAGTTTTACATTTTTTATGCTTGAATATCTATTTAAAACAAACTCCGGTGATGGATGGATAACTTTAAAATGAAAATTCGTGAAGTTTTATAAATCTGGTTGAAAAATAGGCCTGCTTTAATCCTGTGTAAATTCCATTTATTACTTTCCTAAATGTTAAAGAATCATTTGAAATCATCACACGTCATACAACATGTGAGCCTGGAATAAAAATGTTGTCTTCCAGTGTCTGTCTTGAGCAGTTTCCAAAGTGACTCTGAATATGATTTATTGCACGATAAGCTGCACTAAAGACTGTATAAATGTCACACATACTAATAATACTCTTATCTTGTAAAATGGGAATCTTATTCACTTCTGCAGGACTGGAGAGAGATAAGTTTGACAATAAGACGGTGTCCTTTGAGGAACACATTAAGGAAGAGCACAATATCTGGAATTATCTGTACTTCATCGTGTTGGTGAGAGTGAAGAACAAGACAGATTACACCGGTCCAGAGAGCTATGTGGCACAGATGATAAAGGTCAGTCTTCTCACTGAAAATGCTCTAGGTAGTGCGAGCTTCAGTTGTGGCAGCATCTGCTAGTATTACTGCCTGCTTCTTTCATCCTGCAGAATAACACACAGATATCAGAAGATAGATAGATAGATAGATAGATAGATAGATAGATAGATAGATAGATAGATAGATAGATAGAAAGATCTAATTTAAAAACAATTTATCTACAACAGCATAACTTTGTTAACCAACATCTGAGACACAAAGATCTTTCAAGGGACGTAGATGGGGCAGCCGAAAGGGTAAATGCTGGTAAAAAGTGAGAATAGCAGCAACATCAAGAAGAATTCAATGGGATGTGTTACTGTGCAATTGACTGAAACTGTCTATATCTTTTATTAGATCCTTGTTTATTATCTGGACGAGAGACGTGCTGAAAAGTGTGTGACATTATTGCTAGAAGTGGCACTACATATAGCTCACATCATTAATGGGTACTACAATGTATTTCTGGCCCTGTTAATACTATAGCTAGTGCTGTACTATTCACACTAAAGCAGGTCCTACTGTCTAGCACTTCCTTGCAGCTAACACTGTTAAGAAGGGAACTTGCCAATGGTTGGAAACATTTTAGACATCTCTTTGTAACTATAACTGTGTTACATATACATGGGAAGAATATGCAAATCTGTCTTCCATGATGTAATTAGAAAGTCAGTGCCTCAGTCATGCAGTTCAATAGAGAGCGCTCACTGAGAATGTGCAAGTCTGTCTTCCATGATGTAATTAGGAAGACAGAGCCTCAGTCATGCAACCCAATAGAGGGCGCTCCCTTTAACATGATGCCCGACCTTCCCAGAGGTCTTTGCTTGCAATGATGTGGGATTTTACCAGGTACAGTCTCTCAGCCAAAGACAGCTGTTTCGATGTTATTGCATCTCGTCAGCCCGGCGCAGAGAAGACTGGCCTGGCAGAGGTGAGAGGCTTCTAGACAGGGTTAGGGGGATATCGTCCCTCCATAGGGAGAGACCACCATTTAGGTGTGTGGAGTCTTATTGAGCCATTAGTTCTCCACTGTGCAAGGGAACATGGGAAGAATATGCCAATCTGTCTTCCATGATGTAATTAGGAAGTCAGTGCCTCAGTCATGCAGTCCAATAGAGGGCGCTCCCTGAGAATGTGCAAGTCTGTCTTCCATGATGTAATTAGGAAATGCCCTCTATTGGGTTGCATGACTGAGGCTCTGTCTTTCAAATTACATAATGGAAGACAGACTTGCACATCCTCAGGGAGCGCCCTCTATTGGACTACATGACTGAGGCACTGTCTTCCTAATTACATCATGGAAGACAGATTTGCATATTCTTCCCATGTTCCCTTGCACAGTGGAGCACTAATGGCTTAATAAGACTTCACACACCTAAATGGTGGTCTCTCCCCATGGAGGGACGATATCCCCCTAACCCTTACATATACTTGTGTAACATTTTCACAACCAGTGAAAGTTATCCTTATAATAGTGCTAAATACATGTCTGTCCTGATAAGTAATACCAGCTTTAACAATACCAATAGTAAATCTGACAAAAAAGTACATAAATCCATCTAATGCATCTTCACCATATTCTATGTCACTGTTGATCCAAAGTAAGGCAGAAATCTGTGCTGAAACTATATGCGACTTATTATCAAAGTAAATTTTTGGGTTGCAAAGTGTATGAAACACAGGAAAATTGAGCACAGAAGAGCTTTTATACGTTTTCCATTAATAAAAGGTTCTTCAGATTTAGCATATATCGTCTAAATCGCTTTTTACACATTTATTTACCCTGAGCAGCCACCCACACAGAAATCTCATAATCAAAGCCTGCCAAGAGAAAGAGAATGAAATATATGATGTGGTCCACTCTCAGTAGCTGTATTATTTACAGAGTTGAGTCAGTAAGCTGTTTGTGGTATTTTAGATTATATCCACCTTTGTGGAATTTATTCAGCATATCATTAGTCATTAAATAAATATGCTTTGGAACAACCTTGTGAGTTACTCACTCTCCCGGTTCTGTGATACGAGTGCTGTAATGCAAGGTGCCAGCTGCACTTCCTTCATCATACTGAAGGCATCTTATATTTTGGGCATATTGATCCTGAGTAGAGATGAGCGAACACTAAAATGTTCGAGGTTCGAAATTCGATTCGAACAGCCGCTCAATGTTCGTGTGTTCGAACGGGTTTCGAACCCCATTATAGTCTATGGGGAACAGATACTCGTTAAGGGGGAAACCCAAATCCGTGTCTGGAGGGTCACCAAGTCCACTATGACACCCCAGGAAATGATGCCAACACCTCTGGAATGACACTGGGACAGCAGGGGAAGCATGTCTGGGGGCATCTAACACACCAAAGACCCTCTATTACCCCAACATCACAGCCTAACAACTACACACTTTACACACTCAATACCACCTCTCTGACAGTAGGAAAACACCTTGAAACATGTGTATTTGGCACTTGCAGTGAGGAGAGCTTGTCACCAGCAGTGAATTTGGCCCTTGTAGTAAGTTGAGGTTGGCACCAACATTTGTTTTGAAAATCAGGGTGGATTGAGCCTCTAACCAGCAGAGTTTGGGCAAATTCATGGTGGAGGGAGCCTCTAAAAACCCCAGTTTGGACCAATTCATGGTGGAGGGAGCCTCTAACCAGCCCAGTTTGGGCAAATTCATGGTGGAGGGAGCCTCTAAAAAACCCAGTTTGGACCAATTCATGGTGGAGGGAGCCTCTAACCAGCCCAGTTTGGGCAAATTCATGGTGGAGGGAGCCTCTAACCAGCCCAGTTTGGACCAATTAATGGTGGAGGGAGCCTCTAACCAGCCCAGTTTGGACCAATTAATGGTGGAGGGAGCCTCTAACCACCCCAGTTTGGACCAATTCATGGTGGAGGGAGCCTCTAAACAGCCCAGTTTGGGCAAATTCATGGTGGAGGGAGCCTCTAAAAAACCCAGTTTGGACCAATTCATGGTGGAGGGAGCCTCTAACCAGCCCAGTTTGGACCAATTAATGGTGGAGGGAGCCTCTAAACAGCCAAGTTTGGACCAATTCATGGTGGAGGGAGCCTCTAAAAACCCCAGTTTGGACCAATTCATGGTGGAGGGAGCCTCTAACCAGCCCAGTTTGGGCAAATTCATGGTGGAGGGAGCCTCTAAACAGCCCAGTTTGGGCAAATTCATGGTGGAGGGAGCCTCTAACCAGCCCAGTTTGGACCAATTAATGGTGGAGGGAGCCTCTAACCAGCCCAGTTTGGACCAATTAATGGTGGAGGGAGCCTCTAACCAGCCCAGTTTGGACCAATTAATGGTGGAGGGAGCCTCTAACCACCCCAGTTTGGACCAATTCATGGTGGAGGGAGCCTCTAACCAGCCCAGTTTGGACCAATTCATGGTGGAGGGAGCCTCTAAAAAACCCAGTTTGGACCAATTCATGGTGGAGGGAGCCTCTAAACAGCCCAGTTTGGGCAAATTCATGGTGGAGGGAGCCTCTAAAAAACCCAGTTTGGACCAATTCATGGTGGAGGGAGCCTCTAACCAGCCCAGTTTGGACCAATTAATGGTGGAGGGAGCCTCTAAACAGCCAAGTTTGGACCAATTCATGGTGGAGGGAGCCTCTAAAAACCCCAGTTTGGACCAATTCATGGTGGAGGGAGCCTCTAACCAGCCCAGTTTGGACCAATTAATGGTGGAGGGAGCCTCTAACCAGCCCAGTTTGGACCAATTAATGGTGGAGGGAGCCTCTAACCACCCCAGTTTGGACCAATTCATGGTGGAGGGAGCCTCTAAACAGCCAAGTTTGGACCAATTCATGGTGAAGGGAGCCTCTAAAAACCCGTTTGGACCAATTCATGGTGGAGGGAGCCTCTAACCAGCCCAGTTTGGGCAAATTCATGGTGGAGGGAGCCTCTAAACAGCCCAGTTTGGGCAAATTCATGGTGGAGGGAGCCTCTAACCAGCCCAGTTTGGACCAATTAATGGTGGAGGGAGCCTCTAACCAGCCCAGTTTGGACCAATTAATGGTGGAGGGAGCCTCTAACCACCCCAGTTTGGACCAATTCATGGTGGAGGGAGCCTCTAAACAGCCAAGTTTGGACCAATTCATGGTGGAGGGAGCCTCTAAAAACCCCAGTTTGGACCAATTCATGGTGGAGGGAGCCTCTAACCAGCCCAGTTTGGACCAATTAATGGTGGAGGGAGCCTCTAAACAGCCAAGTTTTGGGAAATTCATGGTGGAGGGAGCCTCTAACCAGCCCAGTTTGGACCAATTCATGGTGGAGGGAGCCTCTAAACAGCCCAGTTTGGGCAAATTCATGGTGGAGGGAGCCTCTAAAAAACCCAGTTTGGACCAATTCATGGTGGAGGGAGCCTCTAACCAGCCCAGTTTGGACCAATTAATGGTGGAGGGAGCCTCTAACCAGCCCAGTTTGGACCAATTAATGGTGGAGGGAGCCTCTAACCACCCCAGTTTGGACCAATTCATGGTGGAGGGAGCCTCTAAACAGCCAAGTTTGGACCAATTCATGGTGGAGGGAGCCTCTAAAAACCCCAGTTTGGACCAATTCATGGTGGAGGGAGCCTCTAACCAGCCCAGTTTGGGCAAATTCATGGTGGAGGGAGCCTCTAAACAGCCCAGTTTGGGCAAATTCATGGTGGAGGGAGCCTCTAAAAAACCCAGTTTGGACCAATTCATGGTGGAGGGAGCCTCTAAACAGCCAAGTTTGGACCAATTCATGGTGAAGGGAGCCTCTAAAAACCCGTTTGGACCAATTCATGGTGGAGGGAGCCTCTAACCAGCCCAGTTTGGGCAAATTCATGGTGGAGGGAGCCTCTAAACAGCCCAGTTTGGGCAAATTCATGGTGGAGGGAGCCTCTAACCAGCCCAGTTTGGACCAATTAATGGTGGAGGGAGCCTCTAACCAGCCCAGTTTGGACCAATTAATGGTGGAGGGAGCCTCTAACCACCCCAGTTTGGACCAATTCATGGTGGAGGGAGCCTCTAAACAGCCAAGTTTGGACCAATTCATGGTGGAGGGAGCCTCTAAAAACCCCAGTTTGGACCAATTCATGGTGGAGGGAGCCTCTAACCAGCCCAGTTTGGACCAATTAATGGTGGAGGGAGCCTCTAAACAGCCAAGTTTTGGGAAATTCATGGTGGAGGGAGCCTCTAACCAGCCCAGTTTGGACCAATTCATGGTGGAGGGAGCCTCTAAACAGCCCAGTTTGGGCAAATTCATGGTGGAGGGAGCCTCTAAAAAACCCAGTTTGGACCAATTCATGGTGGAGGGAGCCTCTAACCAGCCCAGTTTGGACCAATTAATGGTGGAGGGAGCCTCTAACCAGCCCAGTTTGGACCAATTAATGGTGGAGGGAGCCTCTAACCACCCCAGTTTGGACCAATTCATGGTGGAGGGAGCCTCTAAACAGCCAAGTTTGGACCAATTCATGGTGGAGGGAGCCTCTAAAAACCCCAGTTTGGACCAATTCATGGTGGAGGGAGCCTCTAACCAGCCCAGTTTGGGCAAATTCATGGTGGAGGGAGCCTCTAAACAGCCCAGTTTGGGCAAATTCATGGTGGAGGGAGCCTCTAAAAAACCCAGTTTGGACCAATTCATGGTGGAGGGAGCCTCTAACCAGCCAAGTTTGGACCAATTCATGGTGGAGGGAGCCTCTAAACAGCCAAGTTTGGACCAATTCATGGTGGAGGGAGCCTCTAAAAACCCCAGTTTGGACCAATTCATGGTGGAGGGAGCCTCTAACCAGCCCAGTTTGGGCAAATTCATGGTGGAGGGAGCCTCTAAACAGCCCAGTTTGGGCAAATTCATGGTGGAGGGAGCCTCTAACCAGCCCAGTTTGGACCAATTAATGGTGGAGGGAGCCTCTAACCAGCCCAGTTTGGACCAATTAATGGTGGAGGGAGCCTCTAACCAGCCCAGTTTGGACCAATTAATGGTGGAGGGAGCCTCTAACCAGCCCAGTTTGGACCAATTAATGGTGGAGGGAGCCTCTAACCACCCCAGTTTGGATCAATTCATGGTGGAGGGAGCCTCTAAACAGCCAAGTTTGGACCAATTCATGGTGGAGGGAGCCTCTAAAAACCCCAGTTTGGACCAATTCATGGTGGAGGGAGCCTCTAACCAGCCCAGTTTGGACCAATTAATGGTGGAGGGAGCCTCTAAACAGCCAAGTTTTGGGAAATTCATGGTGGAGGGAGCCTCTAACCAGCCCAGTTTGGACCAATTCATGGTGGAGGGAGCCTCTAAACAGCCCAGTTTGGGCAAATTCATGGTGGAGGGAGCCTCTAAAAAACCCAGTTTGGACCAATTCATGGTGGAGGGAGCCTCTAACCAGCCCAGTTTGGACCAATTAATGGTGGAGGGAGCCTCTAACCAGCCCAGTTTGGACCAATTAATGGTGGAGGGAGCCTCTAACCACCCCAGTTTGGACCAATTCATGGTGGAGGGAGCCTCTAAACAGCCAAGTTTGGACCAATTCATGGTGGAGGGAGCCTCTAAAAACCCCAGTTTGGACCAATTCATGGTGGAGGGAGCCTCTAACCAGCCCAGTTTGGGCAAATTCATGGTGGAGGGAGCCTCTAAACAGCCCAGTTTGGGCAAATTCATGGTGGAGGGAGCCTCTAAACAGCCAAGTTTGGACCAATTCATGGTGGAGGGAGCCTCTAAAAACCCCAGTTTGGACCAATTCATGGTGGAGGGAGCCTCTAACCAGCCCAGTTTGGACCAATTAATGGTGGAGGGAGCCTCTAAACAGCCAAGTTTTGGGAAATTCATGGTGGAGGGAGCCTCTAACCAGCCCAGTTTGGACCAATTCATGGTGGAGGGAGCCTCTAAACAGCCCAGTTTGGGCAAATTCATGGTGGAGGGAGCCTCTAAAAAACCCAGTTTGGACCAATTCATGGTGGAGGGAGCCTCTAACCAGCCCAGTTTGGACCAATTAATGGTGGAGGGAGCCTCTAACCAGCCCAGTTTGGACCAATTAATGGTGGAGGGAGCCTCTAACCACCCCAGTTTGGACCAATTCATGGTGGAGGGAGCCTCTAAACAGCCAAGTTTGGACCAATTCATGGTGGAGGGAGCCTCTAAAAACCCCAGTTTGGACCAATTCATGGTGGAGGGAGCCTCTAACCAGCCCAGTTTGGGCAAATTCATGGTGGAGGGAGCCTCTAAACAGCCCAGTTTGGGCAAATTCATGGTGGAGGGAGCCTCTAAAAAACCCAGTTTGGACCAATTCATGGTGGAGGGAGCCTCTAAACAGCCAAGTTTGGACCAATTCATGGTGAAGGGAGCCTCTAAAAACCCGTTTGGACCAATTCATGGTGGAGGGAGCCTCTAACCAGCCCAGTTTGGGCAAATTCATGGTGGAGGGAGCCTCTAAACAGCCCAGTTTGGGCAAATTCATGGTGGAGGGAGCCTCTAACCAGCCCAGTTTGGACCAATTAATGGTGGAGGGAGCCTCTAACCAGCCCAGTTTGGACCAATTAATGGTGGAGGGAGCCTCTAACCACCCCAGTTTGGACCAATTCATGGTGGAGGGAGCCTCTAAACAGCCAAGTTTGGACCAATTCATGGTGGAGGGAGCCTCTAAAAACCCCAGTTTGGACCAATTCATGGTGGAGGGAGCCTCTAACCAGCCCAGTTTGGACCAATTAATGGTGGAGGGAGCCTCTAAACAGCCAAGTTTTGGGAAATTCATGGTGGAGGGAGCCTCTAACCAGCCCAGTTTGGACCAATTCATGGTGGAGGGAGCCTCTAAACAGCCCAGTTTGGGCAAATTCATGGTGGAGGGAGCCTCTAAAAAACCCAGTTTGGACCAATTCATGGTGGAGGGAGCCTCTAACCAGCCCAGTTTGGACCAATTAATGGTGGAGGGAGCCTCTAACCAGCCCAGTTTGGACCAATTAATGGTGGAGGGAGCCTCTAACCACCCCAGTTTGGACCAATTCATGGTGGAGGGAGCCTCTAAACAGCCAAGTTTGGACCAATTCATGGTGGAGGGAGCCTCTAAAAACCCCAGTTTGGACCAATTCATGGTGGAGGGAGCCTCTAACCAGCCCAGTTTGGGCAAATTCATGGTGGAGGGAGCCTCTAAACAGCCCAGTTTGGGCAAATTCATGGTGGAGGGAGCCTCTAAAAAACCCAGTTTGGACCAATTCATGGTGGAGGGAGCCTCTAACCAGCCAAGTTTGGACCAATTCATGGTGGAGGGAGCCTCTAAACAGCCAAGTTTGGACCAATTCATGGTGGAGGGAGCCTCTAAAAACCCCAGTTTGGACCAATTCATGGTGGAGGGAGCCTCTAACCAGCCCAGTTTGGGCAAATTCATGGTGGAGGGAGCCTCTAAACAGCCCAGTTTGGGCAAATTCATGGTGGAGGGAGCCTCTAACCAGCCCAGTTTGGACCAATTAATGGTGGAGGGAGCCTCTAACCAGCCCAGTTTGGACCAATTAATGGTGGAGGGAGCCTCTAACCAGCCCAGTTTGGACCAATTAATGGTGGAGGGAGCCTCTAACCAGCCCAGTTTGGACCAATTAATGGTGGAGGGAGCCTCTAACCACCCCAGTTTGGATCAATTCATGGTGGAGGGAGCCTCTAAACAGCCAAGTTTGGACCAATTCATGGTGGAGGGAGCCTCTAAAAACCCCAGTTTGGACCAATTCATGGTGGAGGGAGCCTCTAACCAGCCCAGTTTGGACCAATTAATGGTGGAGGGAGCCTCTAAACAGCCAAGTTTTGGGAAATTCATGGTGGAGGGAGCCTCTAACCAGCCCAGTTTGGACCAATTCATGGTGGAGGGAGCCTCTAAACAGCCCAGTTTGGGCAAATTCATGGTGGAGGGAGCCTCTAAAAAACCCAGTTTGGACCAATTCATGGTGGAGGGAGCCTCTAACCAGCCCAGTTTGGACCAATTAATGGTGGAGGGAGCCTCTAACCAGCCCAGTTTGGACCAATTAATGGTGGAGGGAGCCTCTAACCACCCCAGTTTGGACCAATTCATGGTGGAGGGAGCCTCTAAACAGCCAAGTTTGGACCAATTCATGGTGGAGGGAGCCTCTAAAAACCCCAGTTTGGACCAATTCATGGTGGAGGGAGCCTCTAACCAGCCCAGTTTGGGCAAATTCATGGTGGAGGGAGCCTCTAAACAGCCCAGTTTGGGCAAATTCATGGTGGAGGGAGCCTCTAACCAGCCCAGTTTGGACCAATTAATGGTGGAGGGAGCCTCTAACCAGCCCAGTTTGGACCAATTAATGGTGGAGGGAGCCTCTAACCAGCCCAGTTTGGACCAATTAATGGTGGAGGGAGCCTCTAACCACCCCAGTTTGGACCAATTCATGGTGGAGGGAGCCTCTAACCAGCCCAGTTTGGACCAATTCATGGTGGAGGGAGCCTCTAAAAAACCCAGTTTGGACCAATTCATGGTGGAGGGAGCCTCTAAACAGCCCAGTTTGGGCAAATTCATGGTGGAGGGAGCCTCTAAACAGCCCAGTTTGGGCAAATTCATGGTGGAGGGAGCCTCTAACCAGCCCAGTTTGGACCAATTAATGGTGGAGGGAGCCTCTAACCAGCCCAGTTTGGACCAATTCATGGTGGAGGGAGCCTCTAAACAGCCCAGTTTGGGCAAATTCATGGTGGAAGGAGCCTCTAACCAGCAGAGTTGTGGGAAAGCAGGGTGGAGGGAGCCTCTAACCAGCAGAGTTGGTGGAAATCAGGGTGGAGGGAGCCTCTAACCAGCAGAGTTGGGGGAAATCATGTTGGAGGGAGCCTAGTATTAGCAGAATTGTGCAACGCTTATGGTGGATGAGTATGAGGATGCGGAGGAATTGGAGAGGTTGAGTACAGACATGGAGTTTCATGTTGGGGTGCTTTACACAGGTGGGCACAAAAATGAAGGCTCTATCCAGTGGTGGTTCATTTTTATCAAAGTGAGCCAGTCGGCACTCTCAGCTGACAGACGGGTGCGCTTGTCAGTGATGATGCCACCGGCTGCACTGAACACCCTCTCCGATAGGACGCTGGCGGCAGGACAGGACAGCACCTCCAAGGCATATAGGGCAAGTTCAAGCCACAGGTCCAACTTCGACACCCAATACGTGTAGGGCGCAGAGGGGTCGGAGAGGACAGGGCTGTGGTCGGAAAGGTATTCCCGCAACATGCGCCTATACTTCTCACGCCTGGTGACACTAGGACCCTCCGTGGCGGCACTTTGGCGAGGGGGTGCCATCAAGGTGTCCCAGACCTTAGACAGTGTGCCCCTCGTTTGTGTGGACCGGTGAGAACTTGGTTGCCTACTGGAGGAACTGCCCTCCCTGCCGCCAACGTCACATGCTGGAAACATCTCCATCATATTCTGCACCAATTGCCTGTGGCAAGCATTGATGCGATTGGCCCTCCCCTCTACCGGAATAAAAGACGAGATGTTGTTTTTATACCGGGGGTCAAGGATAGCAAAGATCCAGTACTGGTTGTCCTCCATGATTTTGACAATACGCTTGTCGGTTGTAAAGCACCCCAACATGAACTCAGCCATGTCTGCCACAGTGTTAGTTGGCATGACTCCTCTGGCCCCACCGGAAAGTTCAATCTCCATTTCCTCCTCATCCTCCATGTCTACCCATCCGCGCTGCAACAATGGGACGATTCGAAGTTGCCCGGAAGCCTCCTGTATCACCATCACATCATCGGACAACTCTTCTTCCTCCTCCTCCTCCTCCTCCTCCTCCATTAAACGCAGTGAAGCGGACAGATGTGTGGACCTACTCTCCAGCTGTGACGGATCGGATGCTATCCCTAACTCCTCTGTGTGATCTGAGTTATCCCTGATGTCAATCAGGGATTCTCTCAGAACACACAAGAGCGGGATTGTAAGGCTCACCATCGCATCCTCAGAGCTCACCCTCCTTGTGGACTCCTCAAAGACCCGTAGGATGTCACAAAGGTCTCTCATCCATGGCCACTCATGGATGTGAAACTGAGGCAGCTGACTTTGTGGCACCCTAGGGTTTTGTAGCTGGTATTCCATCAAAGGTCTCTGCTGCTCAACCACTCTATTCAACATCTGAAACGTTGAGTTCCAGCGTGTGGGGACGTCGCACAAAAGCCGGTGTTGTGGCACATGCAGGCGTTGCTGGAGAGATTTTAAGCTAGCAGCGGCTACTGTCGACTTGCGAAAGTGGGCGCACATGCGCCGCACTTTCACCAGTAGCTCTGGAACATTGGGGTAGCTCTTTAGGAAACGTTGCACCACTAGGTTGAAGACGTGGGCCAGGCATGGAACATGTTGGAGTCCGGCAAGCTCCAG
This sequence comes from Leptodactylus fuscus, assembly GCF_031893055.1. NCBI lineage: Eukaryota > Metazoa > Chordata > Amphibia > Anura > Leptodactylidae > Leptodactylus > Leptodactylus fuscus. The sequence continues at coordinate 107,003,956 of NC_134266.1, read as the reverse complement.
AGCTGCTACCAGGTTCCGGCCGTTATCACAAACGACCATGCCTGGGCCCAGGTGCAGCGGCTCAAACCATATTGCCGTCTCATCGAGGAGGGCATCCCTCACCTCGGAGGCAGTGTGCTGTCTGTCCCCCAAGCTGATCAGCTTCAGCACAGCCTGCTGACGTCTACCAACGCCAGTGCTGCAACGTTTCCAACTCGTAGCTGGGGTCAATCTAACAGCGGAGGAGGAGGCGGTGGCGGAGGAGGAGGCGGTGGCGGAGGAGGAGGCGGTAGAGGAGGAGGAGGAGGGGGGTGTTCTTCTCGTGTCCCTGCCAGGAATGTTAGGCGGGGAGACGAGGTACACCGGGCCAGTTTGGGAAGCAGTCCCAGCCTCAACTACATTCACCCAGTGTGCCGTCAGTGAAATGTAGCGTCCCTGTCCGCATGCACTTGTCCACGCGTCGGTGGTCAAGTGGACCTTTGTGCAAAGCGCGGAACTAAGGGCCCGCCTGATGTTGAGTGACACGTGCTGGTGCAAGGCGGGGACGGCACACCGGGAGAAGTAGTGACGGCTAGGGACGGCATAGCGAGGTGCCGCAGTTGCCATCAGGTCCAGGAAGGCGGGAGTTTCAACAAGCCGGAACGCCAACATCTCCTGGGCCAGCAGTTTAGCGATGTTGGCGTTCAAGGCTTGCGCGTGTGGGTGGTTAGCAGTGTATTTCTGCCGCCGCTCCAATGTCTGAGAGATGGTGGGTTGTTGTAAAGAAACGCCTGATGGTGCCTTTGATGGTGCAGGAGAAGGAGATAAGACAGGACCAGGGGAGGATGAGGTAGAAGTCAACAAAGTGGCGGAGGCAGATGAAGTGGTGTCCTGGCTCGTCCTCTGGAGTGCATCGCCAGCACAGTCAGCAGTGGCAGTGGCAGAGGCAGAGGCAGTGGCAGAGGCAGTGGCAGTGGCGTGAACGGCAGGCGGCCTTTGTCCTGCCGTTGCTGCCTGCCACTGATTCCAGTGCTTGGATTCCAAATGACGGCGCATTGAAGTGGTGGACAGGTTGCTCTTCTCAGAGCCCCTAATCAATTTCTAGAGGCAAATTGTGCAGACAACACTATATCTGTCCTCGGCGCATTCCTTGAAAAAACTCCACACCTTCGAGAAACGTGCCCTCGAGGTGGGAGTTTTTCGGGGCTGGGTACGAACTGGAACATCTTGGGAGATTCCGGGTGTGGCCTGGCTTCGCCTAAGCTGCTGACCTCTGCCTCTAGCTACCCTTTTTGGTGCTGCACCTGCCTCAACATCCACACTACTTTCCCCGCTTGACATCCCCCCTGTCCAGGTCGGGTCAGTGTCCTCATCATCCACCACTTCCTCTTCCAACTCCTGTCTCATCTCCTCCTCCCGCACAATGCGCCGGTCAACTGGATGCCCTGACGGCAACTGCGTCACATCATCGTCGATGAGGGTGGGTTGCTGGTCATCCACCACCAAATCGAACGGAGATGGAGGAGACTCTAGTGTTTGAGCATCTGGACACAGATGCTCCTCTGTTAGGTTCGTGGAATCGTGACGTGGAGAGGCAGGTTGAGGGACAATGAAAGGAGCGGAGAACAGCTCTGGGGAGCAGGGACAGTTTGGGTTATTGTTCTGTAAAGCTTCGGAATTTTGGGAGGAAGGAAGACAAGACTGTTGGGTAATAGGAGGAGAGGAGGCAGAGTCTGACTGGCTGCTGGACAATGTGCTGTAAGCGTTCTCTGACAGCCATTGCAAGACCTGTTCCTGGTTCTCGGGCCTACTAAGGTTTGTACCCTGCAGTTTAGTTAATGTGGCAAGCAACCCTGGCACTGTGGAGTGGCGCAATGCTTGCTGCCCCACAGGAGTAGGCACGGGACGCCCTGTGGCTTCACTGCTACCTTGCTCCCCAGAACCATTCCCCCGACCTCGCCCACGGCCTCGTCCACGTCCCTTTCCGGGAGCCTTGCGCATTTTGAATTCCTAGTTAGAAATTGGCACTGTATACCAGTAGTAAAAATTGTGGGTGCACGTAACCCCAATATATTCTTTGAATTCCCAGTCAGACACTGGCACTATATGGCAGTAGCAAGAAATGAGGGTATTTGTATTCCCAATATACTCTTTGAATTCCCAGTCAGACAATGGCACTGTATACCAGTAGTAAAAATTGTGGGTGCACGTAACCCCAATATATTCTTTGAATTACCAGTCAGAAACTGGCACTATATGGCAGTAGCAAGAAATGAGGGTATTTGTATTCCCAATATACTCTTTGAATTCCCAGTCAGACAATGGCACTGTATACCAGTAGTAAAAATTGTGGGTGCACGTAACCCCAATATATTCTTTGAATTACCAGTCAGAAACTGGCACTATATGGCAGTAGCAAGAAATGAGGGTATTTATAACCCCAATATATTCTTTGAATTCCCAGTCAGACAATGGCACTGTATACCAGTAGTAAAAATTGTGGGTGCACGTAACCCCAATATATTCTTTGAATTCCCAGTCAGAAACTGGCACTATATGGCAGTAGCAAGAAATGAGGGTATTTGTATTCCCAATATACTCTTTGAATTCCCAGTCAGACAATGGCACTGTATACCAGTAGTAAAAATTGTGGATGCACGTAACCCCAATATATTCTTTGAATTACCAGTCAGAAACTGGCACTATATGGCAGTAGCAAGAAATGAGGGTATTTATAACCCCAATATATTCTTTGAATTCCCAGTCAGACAATGGCACTGTATACCAGTAGTAAAAATTGTGGGTGCACGTAACCCCAATATATTCCTTGAATTCCCAGTCAGAAACTGGCACTATATGGCAGTAGCAAGAAATGAGGGTATTTGTATTCCCAATATACTCTTTGAATTCCCAGTCAGACAATGGCACTGTATACCAGTAGTAAAAATTGTGGGTGCACGTAACCCCAATATATTCTTTGAATTACCAGTCAGAAACTGGCACTATATGGCAGTAGCAAGAAATGAGGGTATTTATAACCCCAATATATTCTTTGAATTCCCAGTCAGACAATGGCACTGTATACCAGTAGTAAAAATTGTGGGTGCACGTAACCCCAATATATTCTTTGAATTCCCAGTCAGAAACTGGCACTATATGGCAGTAGCAAGAAATGAGGGTATTTGTATTCCCAATATACTCTTTGAATTCCCAGTCAGACAATGGCACTGTATACCAGTAGTAAAAATTGTGGGTGCACGTAACCCCAATATATTCTTTGAATTACCAGTCAGAAACTGGCACTATATGGCAGTAGCAAGAAATGAGGGTATTTATAACCCCAATATATTCTTTGAATTCCCAGTCAGACAATGGCACTGTATACCAGTAGTAAAAATTGTGGGTGCACGTAACCCCAATATATTCTTTGAATTCCCAGTCAGAAACTGGCACTATATGGCAGTAGCAAGAAATGAGGGTATTTGTATTCCCAATATACTCTTTGAATTCCCAGTCAGACAATGGCACTGTATACCAGTAGTAAAAATTGTGGGTGCACGTAACCCCAATATATTCTTTGAATTACAAGTCAGAAACTGGCACTATATGGCAGTAGCAAGAAATGAGGGTATTTATAACCCCAATATATTCTTTGAATTCCCAGTCAGACAATGGCACTGTATACCAGTAGTAAAAATTGTGGGTGCACGTAACCCCAATATATTCTTTGAATTACCAGTCAGAAACTGGCACTATATGGCAGTAGCAAGAAATGAGGGTATTTATAACCCCAATATATTCTTTGAATTCCCAGTCAGACAATGGCACTGTATACCAGTAGTAAAAATTGTGGGTGCACGTAACCCCAATATATTCTTTGAATTCCCAGTCAGAAACTGGCACTATATGGCAGTAGCAAGAAATGAGGGTATTTGTATTCCCAATATACTCTTTGAATTCCCAGTCAGACAATGGCACTGTATACCAGTAGTAAAAATTGTGGGTGCACGTAACCCCAATATATTCTTTGAATTACCAGTCAGAAACTGGCACTATATGGCAGTAGCAAGAAATGAGGGTATTTATAACCCCAATATATTCTTTGAATTCCCAGTCAGACAATGGCACTGTATACCAGTAGTAAAAATTGTGGGTGCACGTAACCCCAATATATTCTTTGAATTCCCAGTCAGAAACTGGCACTATATGGCAGTAGCAAGAAATGAGGGTATTTGTATTCCCAATATACTCTTTGAATTCCCAGTCAGACAATGGCACTGTATACCAGTAGTAAAAATTGTGGGTGCACGTAACCCCAATATATTCTTTGAATTACAAGTCAGAAACTGGCACTATATGGCAGTAGCAAGAAATGAGGGTATTTATAACCCCAATATATTCTTTGAATTCCCAGTCAGACAATGGCACTGTATACCAGTAGTAAAAATTGTGGATGCACGTAACCCCAATATATTCTTTGAATTACCAGTCAGAAACTGGCACTATATGGCAGTAGCAAGAAATGAGGGTATTTATAACCCCAATATATTCTTTGAATTCCCAGTCAGACAATGGCACTGTATACCAGTAGTAAAAATTGTGGGTGCACGTAACCCCAATATATTCCTTGAATTCCCAGTCAGAAACTGGCACTATATGGCAGTAGCAAGAAATGAGGGTATTTGTATTCCCAATATACTCTTTGAATTCCCAGTCAGACAATGGCACTGTATACCAGTAGTAAAAATTGTGGGTGCACGTAACCCCAATATATTCTTTGAATTACCAGTCAGAAACTGGCACTATATGGCAGTAGCAAGAAATGAGGGTATTTATAACCCCAATATATTCTTTGAATTCCCAGTCAGACAATGGCACTGTATACCAGTAGTAAAAATTGTGGGTGCACGTAACCCCAATATATTCTTTGAATTCCCAGTCAGAAACTGGCACTATATGGCAGTAGCAAGAAATGAGGGTATTTGTATTCCCAATATACTCTTTGAATTCCCAGTCAGACAATGGCACTGTATACCAGTAGTAAAAATTGTGGGTGCACGTAACCCCAATATATTCTTTGAATTACCAGTCAGAAACTGGCACTATATGGCAGTAGCAAGAAATGAGGGTATTTATAACCCCAATATATTCTTTGAATTCCCAGTCAGACAATGGCACTGTATACCAGTAGTAAAAATTGTGGGTGCACGTAACCCCAATATATTCTTTGAATTCCCAGTCAGAAACTGGCACTATATGGCAGTAGCAAGAAATGAGGGTATTTGTATTCCCAATATACTCTTTGAATTCCCAGTCAGACAATGGCACTGTATACCAGTAGTAAAAATTGTGGGTGCACGTAACCCCAATATATTCTTTGAATTACAAGTCAGAAACTGGCACTATATGGCAGTAGCAAGAAATGAGGGTATTTATAACCCCAATATATTCTTTGAATTCCCAGTCAGACAATGGCACTGTATACCAGTAGTAAAAATTGTGGGTGCACGTAACCCCAATATATTCTTTGAATTACCAGTCAGAAACTGGCACTATATGGCAGTAGCAAGAAATGAGGGTATTTGTATTCCCAATATACTCTTTGAATTCCCAGTCAGACAATGGCACTGTATACCAGTAGTAAAAATTGTGGGTGCACGTAACCCCAATATATTCTTTGAATTACCAGTCAGAAACTGGCACTATATGGCAGTAGCAAGAAATGAGGGTATTTATAACCCCAATATATTCTTTGAATTCCCAGTCAGACAATGGCACTGTATACCAGTAGTAAAAATTGTGGGTGCACGTAACCCCAATATATTCTTTGAATTCCCAGTCAGAAACTGGCACTATATGGCAGTAGCAAGAAATGAGGGTATTTGTATTCCCAATATACTCTTTGAATTCCCAGTCAGACAATGGCACTGTATACCAGTAGTAAAAATTGTGGGTGCACGTAACCCCAATATATTCTTTGAATTACCAGTCAGAAACTGGCACTATATGGCAGTAGCAAGAAATGAGGGTATTTATAACCCCAATATATTCTTTGAATTCCCAGTCAGACAATGGCACTGTATACCAGTAGTAAAAATTGTGGGTGCACGTAACCCCAATATATTCTTTGAATTCCCAGTCAGAAACTGGCACTATATGGCAGTAGCAAGAAATGAGGGTATTTGTATTCCCAATATACTCTTTGAATTCCCAGTCAGACAATGGCACTGTATACCAGTAGTAAAAATTGTGGGTGCACGTAACCCCAATATATTCTTTGAATTACCAGTCAGAAACTGGCACTATATGGCAGTAGCAAGAAATGAGGGTATTTATAACCCCAATATATTCTTTGAATTCCCAGTCAGACAATGGCACTGTATACCAGTAGTAAAAATTGTGGGTGCACGTAACCCCAATATATTCTTTGAATTCCCAGTCAGAAACTGGCACTATATGGCAGTAGCAAGAAATGAGGGTATTTGTATTCCCAATATACTCTTTGAATTCCCAGTCAGACAATGGCACTGTATACCAGTAGTAAAAATTGTGGGTGCACGTAACCCCAATATATTCTTTGAATTACCAGTCAGAAACTGGCACTATATGGCAGTAGCAAGAAATGAGGGTATTTATAACCCCAATATATTCTTTGAATTCCCAGTCAGACAATGGCACTGTATACCAGTAGTAAAAATTGTGGGTGCACGTAACCCCAATATATTCTTTGAATTCCCAGTCAGAAACTGGCACTATATGGCAGTAGCAAGAAATGAGGGTATTTGTATTCCCAATATACTCTTTGAATTCCCAGTCAAACAATGGCACTGTATACCAGTAGTAAAAATTGTGGGTGCACGTAACCCCAATATATTCTTTGAATTACCAGTCAGAAACTGGCACTATATGGCAGTAGCAAGAAATGAGGGTATTTATAACCCCAATATATTCTTTGAATTCCCAGTCAGACAATGGCACTGTATACCAGTAGTAAAAATTGTGGGTGCACGTAACCCCAATATATTCTTTGAATTACCAGTCAGAAACTGGCACTATATGGCAGTAGCAAGAAATGAGGGTATTTGTATTCCCAATATACTCTTTGAATTCCCAGTCAGACAATGGCACTGTATACCAGTAGTAAAAATTGTGGGTGCACGTAACCCCAATATATTCTTTGAATTACCAGTCAGAAACTGGCACTATATGGCAGTAGCAAGAAATGAGGGTATTTATAACCCCAATATATTCTTTGAATTCCCAGTCAGACAATGGCACTGTATACCAGTAGTAAAAATTGTGGGTGCACGTAACCCCAATATATTCTTTGAATTCCCAGTCAGACACTGGCACTATATGGCAGTAGCAAGAAATGAGGGTATTTGTATTCCCAATATATTCTTTGAATTCCCAGTCAGACAATGGCACTGTATACCAGTAGTAAAAATTGTGGGTGCACGTAACCCCAATATATTCTTTGAATTACCAGTCAGACACTGGCACTATATGGCAGTAGCAAGAAATGAGGGTATTTGTATTCCCAATATATTCTTTGAATTCCCAGTCAGACAATGGCACTGTATACCAGTAGTAAAAATTGTGGGTGCACGTAACCCCAATATATTCTTTGAATTCCCAGTCAGACACTGGCACTATATGGCAGTAGCAAGAAATGAGGGTATTTGTATTCCCAATATATTCTTTGAATTCCCAGTCAGACAATGGCACTGTATACCAGTAGTAAAAATTGTGGGTGCACGTAACCCCAATATATTCTTTGAATTACCAGTCAGAAACTGGCACTATATGGCAGTAGCAAGAAATGAGGGTATTTATAACCCCAATATATTCTTTGAATTCCCAGTCAGACAATGGCACTGTATACCAGTAGTAAAAATTGTGGGTGCACGTAACCCCAATATATTCTTTGAATTCCCAGTCAGACACTGGCACTATATGGCAGTAGCAAGAAATGAGGGTATTTGTATTCCCAATATATTCTTTGAATTCCCAGTCAGACAATGGCACTGTATACCAGTAGTAAAAATTGTGGGTGCACGTAACCCCAATATATTCTTTGAATTACCAGTCAGACACTGGCACTATATGGCAGTAGCAAGAAATGAGGGTATTTGTATTCCCAATATATTCTTTGAATTCCCAGTCAGACAATGGCACTGTATACCAGTAGTAAAAATTGTGGGTGCACGTAACCCCAATATATTCTTTGAATTCCCAGTCAGACAATGGCACTGTATACCAGTAGTAAAAATTGTGGGTGCACGTAACCCCAATATATTCTTTGAATTCCCAGTCAGACACTGGCACTATATGGCAGTAGCAAGAAATGAGGGTATTTGTATTCCCAATATATTCTTTGAATTCCCAGTCAGACAATGGCACTGTATACCAGTAGTAAAAATTGTGGGTGTATATAGCCCCAATTCTATTGCTAGGGGACTTGCAGGGTATTTCTGGGGTGAAGGTGGGGGGGCACACCGTTGGAACGGGTATCGGGGTATATATCGGGTATACGGGAATACACTGACAGTGTATTCCATTCAGGATCCTGGGAAAGCTGGGTTGCGGCGATTGAGCCCGTCAGTGCCACGTTACACTGACAAGCTTCTCCCTGGAATTTAGCTCTTACAAGAGCTGTTGGTTGTCTTCTCCTTCCTATCCTAGCCTGTCCCTGCCTACCCAGAATCTAAGCCCTAGCTAGCTGGACGGAAACCTCCGTCCTCGGTGAATTGCAAGCTCAGAATGACGCGAACCTGGGCGGCGCTGTTCTTTTAAATTAGAGGTCACATGTTTTCGGCAGCCAATGGGTTTTGCCTACTTTTTTCAACGTCACCGGTGTCGTAGTTCCTGTCCCACCTACCCTGCGCTGTTATTGGAGCAAAAAAGGCGCCAGGGAAGGTGGGAGGGGAATCGAGTAATGGCGCACTTTACCACGCGGTGTTCGATTCGATTCGAACATGCCGAACAGCCTAATATCCGATCGAACATGAGTTCGATAGAACACTGTTCGCTCATCTCTAATCCTGAGGATTACTGTGGAGATGGAAGATGGGAAATATGGAATTATATCATCGGCACCTATTTGGCCAGGAATGTACCATCCAGCTAAAGCTTACATAAGAGGAGGCTAGTGTTTTTTTATTACGTCACCTGCAATTCTGACAAAATAAACTTTGTCATGTGATTTGATATGAAGTTGTAGTTTGCTGGAAGTGGTGGTGTTTTTCTATTGGATAACATCATTTTTTTGCGTGCACACTCACATACACATACAAACTGTCTTGTATGTGGTGTAAAAATGAAAAAAAGTTCTCCTACCCACAGCAATATACATAGCATTGTAAACACTGGGAGCAACACAGTAGTCAGATGCATAATAAGTATTTTTTTTTTAATGTTGCCTTTTCCTATATAAAGAGTAGTTAAAAGACCATAAAAGTTTAGTAACATGTATATGATGATGGTTAATAATTCATTTTCTGTACCAGGACCAGAGGGTCATTAGATATTCTTATTTATTGCCGTCAGGGAAATTTATCTTCATGTCACAGGCTCACAGCTAGTTTGCTATAAATATTTTAGTGCCTGCCCGTCCTATAAAGCAGACTGGTGATCAATAAATATTCTGGGAAATTAAACCTTGAGAATATGGAAAATTCACTAGTCTATGAAAAGTATACATAAAGAGTATACAGCTATATAAGAGCCATGCTCTTCAGCATTTCTCTCCCATACATATCATGTAAACATGAAATTGATGCTAAGCTGCCTATACACAGTGAAAAAAATAGGATATTTTGGAGATTTTATTTATTATATGGTTCTATAACTTGTTAGTTTGTACAGTTCTTGAACTAATACTAAAGATAAATTTACTGAATGTACAGGGTGGTTGAGCATACCATCCTATGTGTGGCATGTTGCTAAGGGGAAAGGGGCAAATCTGTGAAGAGCGTAGTATGATTATATAAATGACCTCTATGAGAAGTTTATATGATCATGCCCATTCTGTAAAACATATTTCATGTACCTGCCGCGTTTATTCTACTAACCACGATTGTGTAAATGGAACTAATCATAGTGATTTATGAGGCAAACACCCAAATGGCTGAGATGTTACATGTACAGCAGATGTTGGGGTGGAGTTAATATTGATGACCTATCATTAGTACAGGCATCAACCTTAGTGTGATGGGGTTTAATGGTCCACACCCTGCCGATCAGCTGCTTGAATGCTGTACATATACAGTGCCTACAAGTAGTATTATGTTGCTCAGTTAAATTTTAATAAATTTTAAACATAAAAGTGTGGGTCAATTATTATTCAACCAATAGGTTTAATATTTTGTGGAATAACCCTTGTTTGCAATTACAGCTAATAATCATCTTTTATAAGACCTGATCAGGCCGGCACAGGTCTCTGGAGTTATCTTGGCCCACTCCTCCATGCAGATCTTCTCCAAGTTATCTAGGTTCTTTGGGTGTCTCATGTGGACTTTAATCTTGAGCTCCTTCCACAAGTTTTCAATTGGGTTAAGGTCAGGAGACTGACTAGGCCACTGCAACACCTTGATTTTTTCCCTCTCGAACCAGGCCTTGGTTTTCTTGGCTGTGTGCTTTGGGTCGTTGTCTTGTTGGAAGATGAAATGACGACCCATCTTAAGATCCTTGATGGAGGAGTGGAGGTTCTTGGCCAAAATCTCCAGGTAGGCCGTGCTATCCGTCTTCCCATGGATGCGGACCAGATGACCAGGCCCCTTGGCTGAGAAGCAGCCCCACAGCATGATGCTGCCACCACCATGCTTGACTGTAGGGATGGTATTCTTGGGGTCGTATGCAGTGCCATCCAGTCTCCAAACGTCACGTGTGTGGTTGGCACCGAAGATCTCGATCTTGGTCTCATCAGACCAGAGAACCTTGAACCAGTCTGTCTCAGAGTCCTCCAAGTGATCATGAGCAAACTGTAGATGAGCCTTGACATGACGCTTTGAAAGTAAAGGTACCTTACGGGCTCGTCTGGAACGGAGACCATTGCGGTGGAGTACGTTACTTAAGGTATTGACTGAAACCAATGTCCCCACTGCCATGAGATCTTCCCAGAGCTCCTTCCTTGTTGTCCTTGGGTTAGCCTTGACTCTTCGGACAAGCCTGGCCTCGGCACGGGAGGAAACTTTCAAAGGCTGTCCAGGCCGTGGAAGGCTAACAGTAGTTCCATAAGCCTTCCACTTCCGGATGATGCTCCCAACAGTGGAGACAGGTAGGCCCAACTCCTTGGAAAGGGTTTTGTACCCCTTTCCAGCCTTGTGACCCTCCACGGTCTTGTCTCTGATGGCCTTGTAATGCTCCTTTGTCTTTCCCATGTTGACCATGAATGAGTGCTGTTCACAAGTTTGGGGAGGGTCTTAAATAGTCAGAAAAGGCTGGAAAAAGAGATAATTAATCCAAACATGTGAAGCTCATTGTTCTTTGTGCCTGAACTACTTCTTAATACTTTAGGGGAACCAAACAGAATTCTGGTGGTTTGAGGGCTTGAATAATAAATGACCCTCTGAATAAACTTTTCACAATTTAAAAAAAAATAAAGAAATAACATTCTTTTTTGCTGCAGTGCATTTCACACTTCCAGGCTGATCTACAGTCCAAATGTCACAATGCCAAGTTAATTCAGAATGTGTAAACCTGCTAAATCTGCAGGGGGTTGAATACTACTTGTAGGCACTGTACCTCAGAGATTTATGTAGGGTGGTTATAATGAGTTGCGGAGTCCAGTTTGTGTCATTGTCAGACCATTTTGCAAGGTCATAGTGAAACCAACACTGCTCTAAACTATCTGAAGGAGAGTTCATCACCATTAGAGTCTTGAAAAAAAACCTTTATATGCTAAAATTGTTACCGCATACTGTTCAGTATACTGTATTGAGCTCAATATATTAGTATGCTGCAAGCGCCTTCACTTCTTTCTACTGACAGATATTTAACATTTATCAATGTTTATGTAAGAGACTTAGAGAGAAAAAATAGTTACAGCTGCTAGGATATAAAAAGACTAAAAAGTAAAATCTTTAGTGTTCAAGGATGGATATTTACTTATTCACAAGTGACTTCTAGTGATGCCATCATCAGTAGAACGTGCCAAAACTGGATAACCTTGTGTGACATCATCTGTCAAGTACATATCTAGGATTTTGGACAACAAATTTTACAGCTTGTGTGAAAAAGCAGAAAACCTGGGAAAGGGGAATGTCTTACCAAATTGTAGGTGTGGCTTAATGTATGACCCCACATGTCAGAAAATGAGTTCAGCAAATTTGTGTCCTGATTTAAGCAAACCATTAAGCGGTTTTGAGTTAGACAGTCCAATAATGCACTAGATTTATCAAACAGCATTAGACACTGATATCTCTAGTGCAGTCTAATGCAAGCTTGCACTGTTTACAACCTAGACAGTATTAGTAAATCTGCCCAGTGTGTCCAAGTTCAATAGTAAGTAGGTTAATAAAGGAATGCTTGTTGTTGTGGGTAATTTGGGTGGCATGAATAAGTGTCCTAGAAATCAACTATATAGCTTGCAGTGAACATGTGGAAATGCTCAGCATTAAATGTGTGAATTTTCTGAACGTGTATATAAAATCTGTACTGTTCACTTTACTGTATACAAAAAAAACTTCCATTCCATTTTAGTTTTAGGACAAATTTAATAAAGGCTCATAATGTATAGGTTGACAGACAAAAAACACACTGTGAGGAAGTAGGATGTCATCACATAGATAGACTGTGTTTATGTATGGTCATATGTAAACAAAATTGGTGATGCTATTTTATTACCTATCTATTTGTCTGTCTGTCTCTGTCTGTCTATCTATCTATCTATCTATCTATCTATCTATCTATCTATCTATCTATCTTACTTCCATATCACATTTGTTGACATCTTCTGCAGAGTAAAAACCTAGACTGGTTCCCCAGGATGAGAGCAATGTCTCTAGTCAGTAATGAAGGGGAAGGAGAACAGAATGAGATACGTAGCCTCCAAGACAAACTCAACTCAACCATGCGACTGGTCACTCATCTAACATCGCAGCTCAATGAACTCAAGGAACAGGTATGGAATTCTTCATCAGTTTCAGTAACAGAGGGTAATGAACAGTCAAACAGTCTATGTGAATGGATAGTTATGTCAAAGAGGTGGTACTATAATCAATCTTTGACAGATTGAAATGAAATTGGATGATGTCACAGAGTAGCACCGCACAGTCACATAGCCTTGTTAGGCTTTAAACACACGTCATTTTTTTTTCTAGTTAAAGTCAGAAATGTATCCAGCAGGAAGGAGAAGTTCTCCATTTCCTGTTACTTTGAAATCTTCTCCTGACTTTGGATAAAAAAAAAAAAATTGCATGGGAAAACTGTATATGTGATTCCAACCATAAAAGTCTAAACAATAACCTTATATTTTCTTTATATGAAAATGGTTTTACTTCTTACCATGCTTCCTGACTAGCCACATCTACATCTAAACATAGCAGCTATATGCGGGGTTGAACCTAGCCTCTCTGCTGCCTGAGGTGACCTATAAAATGATGCTCTCCACCCCCAAAATAGCACACCTTAGCACTCTTTTGTTCCACAATGGGGCCCCCAAATTAAAATTGTATGCCACCCCTCCATTTTTATTTCAAATAATCCCTGTATCTGGCCTACAAACAGTACAATGCCCCTTTACTGACTTACTGGTACCACAATATATTATCTCCTTTACTGGCCTCCCACACAGTATAGCAGCTCCTTTACTGGCCTCCCATAGTATACTGCCCCTGTATTGGTCCCTACACAATATATTATCCCCTTTACTTTATCATTTTAGTACCCCACACACAATATTGCCTTCTTCGTTTTGGCTTACCATACAGTATCCAGTCCCCTTTTTTACACAGTAATATGTTAGCCTTAGATTCGACCCGAATCAGACCATCGTCTGATGTTATATAGAATACGGTCTTCCTCTAACATCACACACCCTGGGTTCTCTGCCGAGGCCCAATCACTTGGGGCGTGACAAACATCATGACTTCATGTGCAACAATGTCCATGCATCAGCTGTGACCCCAGGGCACTGCTCCTGTTGTGTCTGGTCTCTGCTTCTGCCTCTAGGACGCAGACTATAAAAAAAAATTACACAGCCTCTGGTAAGGAGTAAAATATCGTCTGCTACCTGTTGGATTAATTCACTAGGTAGTGGCTGATTAAAAAAATGCCGCCCTTCAGTTTAGTCACCTCAAGTTGCCACATGGCAGGTGTTGCCCTGGCTATATGGCACTTCTGTATGGCACTATATTATGGAAATATAGAATAATATAATATAGAAATATCTGTAATTCATCATCCATTGCAACATACCAGAATGTTATGGTTTGTTACCCATCATATTTTATGCTTCTTATCACCAATGCAGCTATGTGCAAGTTTGTGCTTAACTCTTAGCTTCATGTATCAACATATAAAAGAAACCGCCACCAATCTGTTACGACACTGGAAGGTCTGAATGACTTTTCCTGGTGTGTATTATTATAGTTGATGATTATTTCTAGAAGATAATGAATCTTTCACCCCCTTGATATTAAATTAATCTAATTTTATTGCTTCACTATTGGATGACAAGGTTTTTACTCTTCTGGAGTTCCTTCAAACACGAACACTCTGCAAGTAATTTATCATTTGCTTAACTATCCTTAGAGATTAATATGTGCTGGGCTTCAGAGTGTAAGTACTGAGGCAGAAACCAATTTTGAGACATATTTGATACATTCTCTCGTACATTTTTTCATTTAGATGACCGAGCAACGGAAGCGCAGACAGAGAATGGGATTTGTAGATGTACAGGCAAATGCGGGACACTCCATGGCCAGCAATCAAATTATAGCCAGCCAGTGACACAATGGAAACATACTGAAGATGAGCCATGCACCATAAAATATTGTGAAGACTGTAGCGGAACACTGTTGTAATGATATGCAGAATAATAATAATGCTGCTCTTTATATGAAACAATGAGGTTACTGGGTATGTAATGCTGCCATGATAGTAGCAATAAAGGATGTGGTTTCCTGGAACTAATAAGGATCCAGGACAGACTAAGGTAGTATGCAATATCTGTGTGTGTCTGTTTCTACAAGCATTTTATGAACAACTCTGGAATGAAATATTAAAAGCATAAAAGGGGAAAAACCTCTTTTACACAAAGTTCAATTAGAACCTGTATTAATCATGTTTCTTGATATTGTAAATAAGATTAATATATCACAGGCATCCACTACAGCAAATAATGACCAGCACCTACCTAGTACTCAGAGCGCTATTGGGATTGTGTCAGACCCTTACTAAGATTGATGCAGCTATTGACTCCTTTTGCATAGTCTGTCCTAGAGGTTGAGGCAGATAGAACCATTAACTGTTCCTCAGACTAGAATTGAAGCTAAATATTGAATGAGGTCAGATTAATGGTAATAGGAAAATCTTGATATAGTACTGACTGGGTACAACACACATAGATATTAATTTCAAAGCAGTTGAAAAATCTTTACCATTTTTATGAAGGAAAAGATTTTCCGTAATAGACTCGTGAGGATATAATTTTTTGTACTTGGTCGGTTTAGATGGTTTAATTGCATTAAAGAGAAAAATTGATAGGTTTACAAACATTACATGTACATATGGCTGCATCTCATTTCCTAGAAGTGCCCTGATGCATAGGCAATGGGCATGTTGTGCTGATTGAGAAAACTACTGTTTACAGAATGATGGAGCAGTTGGCTAGTTAGGAATTCTATATCTTATAGTAGAAAGCCCAAAATAAATGGTAATAAAATATTTTCTCTTTACCTCTTACTAATAAAATATTATAGTGTGTACTCCCGGGACTTCCTTGTGCTTTTCTCTCATATATTAGGTTTCCTCCACTTATGTTTGAGTCTTGTACAATGTTGGGAAAAACTGAGAAAAAAAAGTGAAACTCTATTTTACCTTTAATACATGGGTAAGTACTATAATACATATACTATATGGGAAAAGCAACATCTCCTTCACCTCCAGCAGCCTGAGGTTCCCACTTTCATGTCTTCACCATCTCAGTCATCCATTATGAGTTACTTATTTATGATGGCCACTGTCTGACTGTGTAACATGTTTACAGGCACCTGATCTATTCATCTAGTCTCTTTCATGCCACATAATAAGGGACAGTATTTTATTGCATTTATTAAGTTACTAAATTCTACAATTTGTACCAAATGCAATTTGTGATTCACCAAATAACAGACTGGCTAGTGTTTTATTGTTACATCCTAGGCACATTATTTCACCAGGGTGTGATTAAATAACTGGCAGCACATACAGTATAATAGACTACTGTGATGAGAACAGGTAGTGCTTTGTGATGACAGATTCCACACTCTATAAAACTCAGCATAAAAAACAGTTCTCTACAAGCATGACTGATCAAGTATGGAAAACAAACACCAAAGATAACAACATATGCAGTATCTAAATATAACATTTGCTTGTTTTGTACAACAATTATACCATTATATGGCCATAGAAATGGCCAAAGTATGTAGACACCTGATCAACACACCTATACTATATGAAGAAAAGTATCAGGACACCTTTGTAACACATATACAAGAGCATTTATGACATTCCATCCTAAATCCATAGGCATTGGAATTTAGAACGTAGTTTCAAAGGTATTTATTAAATGATGTCAAAAACATAACAAAGGAATAAATATAAGAACATCAGTAAGGTCAGCCCAAAAAGCAAAATAAATTGAATACAATAATAATACATTTTATTTATATAGCACCAACATATTCTGCAGCACTTTACAATGTAAGGTACAGACAAAATGAGACAGTACAGATTAGTAAGTCAAATCGCACATTGGGACTGAGGCACCCTGCTCACAAGAGCTTTCAAACTATTAAGAAGAGGGGATGACACAAGAGGTATCGTAGGAGGTAGCATTGCTTATGCCGTTTTTGTGATAAAGGTTATTTTTATCATGCATGTAAACTACGCTGTACGAGCTGCAGTGTCCTTTAATGTGCAGATGGTGCCTAGGCATATAAAGTTAGTAGACTGGGTGTTTTGAATCCCAGCGGGTCTGATCACTAATTCATTACACTGCAATGCTAATACATTGCAATGTATTAAGAAATGCTTAGACTTCTACACTGTCTACCAATAAGTATTTGGACACTTGTGGTAGAATAGAAAACAACATTTATTCATATTCACCGATTTTGGACGGCTGCAGTTTGGGGGTCTGTCGACTCAGGGCACATTCCGGCAATCACCGTTCTCCTTCCACTTCGTAATCACATAGGCCACTGTCGATTTTGGGTAATTCAGTTCGTTTCCTATGTCCCCTAAGAATCAGCCATTTCTGTAGTACCCCACAAATACTCCTTCCTCGAAATAGAGTAACTGCACTTCATGGCATCTTGGACACGACTAATGCCAGTGCTGTTTCCTACACGATATGTAACGGCAGAAGGCGTGACGTACATCACGACCACAGATGTCTTCATTTGCATTTGCATGGGTGTCCAAATACTTATTGGTAGAAAGTGTATTATAAGCTGTCTAGGTCATCCTGTAATAGAAATAAGATAATAAAATGTATTTTTATCATATTAAGGGATCAGCAGGCCATCCCAAAATAGTGGCGCACATGCGCCTCAAGGGAGAATGACAGGGTTGAGGGGAGGTTGATGCCCATGATTACTATTACAGTGGAGACCCAACAACTATATGCTGGCCTCTCAGCTCCTGAGTGGCTGCCATATTTAAATAACTGACATCTGCTGTAATAGTATGGTGGGGTGTCGGTTAAGGATTAATGCCAGTTTTAGACCTCTGCAGGTATTGAGCCAGCAGGGCATTAGTGACTTTCATGCACTATGCACCTCTGCACACAGTGACCTCACTCTTTAGCGTTACATGGTATGCCACTTCATGCCTGAGTTGTTGTGGTTCCTAAACTTGCACTTCTTAGCCTCTTCCCGTCACTGACAGTTTTCGTTTTTGCATTATCATTTTCAACTTTGCGCAGTCAATGGGACTTTTGCTATGTTACTAGTGAGGCTGGTCATAGACCAGCCACAATAGTAGTATCCCTATTTTGAAGGCTCCAGGCTGCCATGGGAACAGGTTGGCTCCCGCAATCTACTATTACATCAGATGTTGGGAAGGGGTCCAAGTGGTTGTCTTGGCAAAGATTTTATTTTTTAAATAGGTTGGGGAGGTGGAAAAAAAAGTCCACGCCGTACGTGACTGTTCAGTCTAATCAGCAGCTTCAGTGGAAGGGACTCGGGATGTCACAGCCAGCGAGGAATTGCACTTCAAGAAGACAGCTGAGCGGCAGGCCCGTGCTGGGAGAACACCAGGAACAGGTGGGTATGTTTTTTTTTCACCTCCCCTGGCCTATTTAAAAAAAATAGATTTTTTTGTCCGGACAACTTCTTTAATACCACTACTCACTGTTGATCGTGGAATATCTAAGATAAGATATCTAAGATAAAAACTGACTTGCAACAGTGACATCTATTAGAATACCATGCTTTTTTAGAAACGCTTGTGAAGGCAATCTGCATGGCTCAGTCCTTGAGTTGATATAGCTGAATGAAATGATTAAGAGGTGTGCTGATTGCCGTTTCGAATAGCACGCAATCATAGGAATGAATGGAAGCTGCCGGCACGCAGACTTTGCTGGCAGCCGGCCGCTTAACCCGCTGCGTGCTGGCTACGTCCATTCATTCCTATGGGTGCGTGCTATTCGAAACTGGTGTTTCGAATAGTACTCGCTCATGCTGACCTTATGGTAGTGCAACATGATGTATTGGAGGCAGCCAGTCCAGACAGCTGCTACTTTCACTTCTCTGTCAAAAACAGACTCATTTCAACTGGATTTATTTACTGGTTGTGCAGCATTGCCGTTATCATGAGGTCAGTAATGACATATAGCTGAAATGAATCAGAGAAGCCGTTCAGAGACTAATAGTGGTCTTAGTTGCATCCAGTACATTGTGTGGCATCACCCTTAGGCTTGTGTGCAGCAGCTTTACTATTGAAACCCATTCAATTCACATTGAATATGAAGGGATATTCCCATCTCAATATTCCCATATCCTTAGGATATAAATAACTGATATATGTGATTACCACCTCTGGGACATGCAACTTTCTATGGCACTGGGTCATGTCTTTACTGAAAATTGAATGGGGAGGGCCATGCATGCATTTATGCACATCTCTTACAGGTTTCCTCTGCACAGTGGATTATGTATGTGTAATATACAGCAAATGAATAAAAATAAGTAAATGAAGGGCTTAGATACACAAAAATGATCCTTTACTACATATTCATAAAAATCTGATTGCAAAGATTTTGTGCTGGTGCCAGGGTGGGTTCATTTGCGCCCTGACTCCGGTTTAGCCAATCCGTCCGGTTTCTATCTTCTGCCCCGCGACACTGGCCAGGAGACGGAAATCCGGCAGGCAGCTTTCAAACCCATTCACTTGAATGGGTTTGCAAAGGTGACTGCCCATGTGCGTCTTCTACCTGTCCACAGGGAAACCGTTTTTTTTAACCGGACACAAAGTCCTGCATGTCCGACTTTGTGTTCGATTTAAAGAAAAAAATTGTTTCCTTCTCCTGTCCAGTTTCGCTAAACCGGAAACCGGGCGCAGATGTGAACCCGCCCTCACTTCCAAAGGCAGTCTGGCACTCTGCCCTAAAGTGATGCAGTAAAAGATGATTTTACTTTCCACACATCTACGCAGTAAGTGGCCCCAAATGCACTATCTTTTAACACAAAGTAGTGATGTAACGCCCGTTTCACATCCACATTCGGGTTTCAGTTTCCATACTGCTTGTAGTACTTTTCTCTCCAAATGTTTCGTGTGGAAACTGAGCGGAAACCACACAGACCTCATTGTAGTCTATGGGGTCAGTGTAGTTTCTTAGGTAACTGCTCTTTAATGCATATAGGTTTTCATTTGGGGGGGGGGGGGGGCCCAAGTGGACGCCCGAATACTGATGTGAACCATGGGGGTAAGAGGTTCTGTAAAACAGGAGAGCTTTTAAATGTATCTAGCGAACTGCAATGAAAAATTATACATTTCACAAAAATATAAAAAAAATTACTCCATTGTGTTTAGCCTGAGCTTTATTAAATTTTACAAACACTTCTTGCATGGATACTTAAAGGGGTTGTCCCATCACAAGGATTCTATCTATACTGCTTGTTATTGAATGTAAGACATTTCCTAAATACACTGCTTCAGCAAAACTGCTTTGTTTGTCCACTATATTACTTTATTCTTTTTTTTTTTTTTTGACACATCCCTTGACTTATCTGGTCATAAGTCAAGTGATGTATCTGCTGCTCTGAGGGGGGAGGGAGGAGGGGCTAAGTGCACGGGAGCGAGCCTGGAGAGGGGTAGTTTACACTTTGGGGAGCCACCAATACAGACCCGGCATCCACTGTAATAGGCGGATGCCAGGGAGTGTAGACGCCGGCACAGGTGAAGCCAGCAGCGGCAGGAGCGATGCTGCTATTCCGGAGGGGAGGGGGGGGGGGGGGGTGGAGGAGCGGAATAGCAGCATCGGTCCTGCCGCTGCTGGCTTCACCTGTGCCGGCGTCTACACTTCCGGCATCCGCCTCTCTATTACAGTGGATGCCGGGTCTGTATTACATTGTGAAGGCTGTACGTCCGATGCTTAGTGCATCGGCAGCGCACACGCAGGGCCAGCGGCATAGAAGCGACGACTTCTCACCGCTGGCTTTGCATATGTAACCCCGCCCACCAATGACACAACAAAGCCGGAAGACAGAAGAATTTACTGCAGCGAAGACTAGCGAGTATGCGACGTGGGACAACCCCTTTAACTACTTTCTGATAACTGCTGAAATACTATGGAACATGGCAGAACTTGGTGCCATCTACCGAGCAGTGGCACACAGGCACCACCATACTGGCTGGGATCACCCCACACACAGAAAGCATGTGCTTGAGGCAGCG
Source organism: Leptodactylus fuscus (assembly GCF_031893055.1). NCBI lineage: Eukaryota > Metazoa > Chordata > Amphibia > Anura > Leptodactylidae > Leptodactylus > Leptodactylus fuscus. Next base: position 106,982,893 of record NC_134266.1, on the reverse strand, counting down.
ATCTGTAAATATGACAGCTGGGAATCTATTGAAGGATCACAGGCCTATCTTTAGTACTGTTCTGCACCTCAGGGGCTCTGTAAATGTGGCATGGCAGCCAAAAACTGCACATTCTAAATCGTCACTCCAAAAGACACACATCTTTAACATATGTGCCCTGGTGTGTGCCCAAAACAGCAGTCAAAGCAATAAAACGTTCTGGGCCAAGGAACAGCAGGAAGAAACATTTTCACAACTGACATTACTTGTATACACAAATACAAATGTAGTAGACTGATGACACATGCATAAACTATACATTCACTAAGGAAATTTACACTGAACAATATAATCCAAAAGTGTATGAATCGCCACATCCATCTTGTGCCAGAAACAAAATGCGCCAAATGCTGTTGTGCTTGTGATAACCACACAGTTTGTGGAGTGTTTGTCTCTGCTGAGTATGAGTGTTCAGTGCTCAGTGAGCCGCTCATCTATGACGTCAGGCACATGTGCGCTGTGGAATACAGCTCTCAGTGCCGGTACAATACTATTAACTATGTGTGCCCTGATCAACATTTCAGTGACTGTGGTCTTTTTGAATTAAACTATCATTACAAACATGAATTTGGATAGGACCCCCCGAATGGAATACCAAGCACATTTGCAAGTGGTGCGCAGTGAAAACACACGGATCCCCATAGACTAGAATGGGCTTGCTGCATGACTCTCACAGAGATTTCGTGGAAAGCACACGGACCCCATTATAGTCTATGGGTTCCGTGTGCTTCTACTGCACACCGCTTGCAAATGCGTTCAGTAGTCCGTTCGGGTGGTCCCCATGCAGACTCTCCGAAGGATTACCAAACGCAGATGTGAAACAAGGGTCAGGAGGATAAAAAATAATGATGAGAAGTTTTTGGAGCAGGCAGAAGATTTGAGAAATTGCCTCTTATGCAGAGGTTATCCAAAACAAGTAATAGAAAAATCACACCACATAGATCTTTTTAAAACTAAATGAAAAGGAAGCAGAGGAATGATAGGAGATTTTTTCATTTAAATACAGTGGCATCGCTAAGTAAGTCTATTATAAGGAAAAATTAGATGTTGCTGGAGGAGGATCCAGTTTTACATGAGAGGGCTATTAAGAAACCCCAAATTACCTTTAGACAAAGTGGAACTATAAAAGACCAGAGTGATAGAAACCGCTATTCTTCCCCTAAAACTAATTAGCTAAGAAAAAATGACCCTCGTAAGAAACTACAAATTTTTAAGACTCGTGGGTTTAGGACAGAGAGTGAAACAATTTATTAGTTGTAACACCATGTTCATTGTGTATGTGATATTAGGCCCTTGTGGGTTTCTCTACATTGGCAAAACCATTAGGAGCTTATATATGAGGCTTTGCGAACATTATAAATTGATTCTGGAGAAGGATCCCCTAGGTTAATTCAACATATTAGAGAAATACACAGTGGTAACACATAAGTTTCACCTTTGCAGGTATAGAACAAGTCCCGATACTATGGTATGGCGGTGAGAGATGTAAAGTATTGTTGCACAATACTGAGTGTTTTGGGCTTATATGATAAAACGACATAACTGTTTCTCTTTAGAAATTGTTCCCCCGTTTTAGATTTCTCATCCTTATCTGACTTATTTAGGTTTAGGAATATTTAAGTAACTTTATTTGTTTCCTGTTTGTCTTTTCATATATTGGTACTTCTGTGTACAATTCATTGTCGCCTTTAAATGAATTTGGGTTGTAATTTAGGAGAAACCTCCTATTCCGCTCTTATCCACTTTTCACATAACTGTCTCCAACTGTCTCCCTCCATACTATGGAACTCACTACGACTGCACACAAGACTATCCCCCACAATCACAAGCTTCAAAAAGACCCTGAAGACTCACCTATTCAGGAAGGCCTACAACCTCTATACAATAATGCTACCATCACCACACCACCATGTAAACAGCCTCTACCCTCACCTACATTCTCTATCCCTCTTCCTTCTTTCCCACTGTACCAGTTGGTCACTGTTAGTATTGAATTTGTTTTGTATATTTTGTGTACTGTATGTAAACACTCAATTACAGCACCATGGAATTAATGGTTCTATATCAATAAATAATAATAATAAAAATATTAATAATAAATAATAATAAAGTCTTCCCAGGGAAGGTGAGTAAAAATAACACACACTTACTACCTCTCCTGGGCATCTGACAGTCCCTAGTGTCATCTACTGGCCATTTCTGGCCTGTGGCTGATGTCCCAGGTCTCAGTGGTTACATGGAGCGTGCTGAGGTCCAATCACAGGGCTTAGCATGATCCTTGGGACGCCTGACTTTAGCCGCAGACGTGAAGAGGAAACCAGAGACAGCAGGATGCCCAGGAAAGGTGAAGCAAGGTGAGTATAACTGTTATTTTCCCTTACCTCCCCTAGGCCTCTGTTTATTATACTTTGAAAAGCATATTATATTGTGTGGGGCCACTGTGGAGCATTATACTATGTGGGGTTGCTGGGGAGCATATTTTACTGTGGATCTAATGTGGAGCATTATACTGGGGAGCATATTATATTTTGTGGGGCTACTGTGGAGCATTATACTAAGGGGGGTTCAAAAGAGTACATTATACCATGTGGAGCCAATATTGGGGGGGGGATCATACTATCCTGTATAGGGCCACTGTGGAGCATTATACTATGGGGGCTCTGAGGAGCATTAAATACCATGTGGATCATTATATATAATGTGTGATGGCCACTGGACAGGAAACTGTAAGATACACCAGGAAGGAGGAAAGCCAACAAATATTGCCGGTATTGCCCTAAAATTCCTGATGGCAGCCCTGTGTGCTATGCCTGCATCACAATGCACACTAAAATCTTGCACGTACATGGGATGTGCAAAAACCGGTTATGGGGCTGTTGGGGCATGCACAGTACTGTATACACAGTTTACACCCACATGTGGGGTATTTCCATGCTTAGGAGAAATTCCATAACAAATTGCGAGATGGATTTTCTCCTTTAACCACTTGTGAATCTATAAATTGTAAGGCTAAAATAAATTATATATTTTTTTTTTTAATTTAAAAGTCTAAATTGCACCTCTGTACTTTTAATTCCTGAAAATGCTTATAAAGGACCTTTCATGTTCTCAGAGATGTGCAGTATTTTCTGCTAGAAAGACAACAGTGCGCTGACAATGCGACAGTCCCGCACGGTGCTGGAGATATTGGAGCCTTTTGTTTTGTCACTGATATCTCTCCACTGTCAGAAAAGCGGGCCTCACAGTTTAGCGTAATCACTGTGCTGTGAGGATTGCCCCCTGGACAGTACAAGGCTATGAAATAATACTTTTGGGGTAGTGGCATAACTAAAGTCTTGTGGGTCCTGGTGCAAAATTTTGTCTGGAGCCCCTACCCCTTCCCTACCCCTTAAATTTTTTATTATCAGAATTTTCAATACAATAAACAAAACAATCCGTAACAAAAGACCAGTAAAACAGCTAAAAGTTACATTGCAAAAAATCAAAGGACATGAAAACGGAATCGTGAAAGACAAGGACACTGGGGAAAAGATAGGAAAAAAAAAAAAAAGAGGGGGTCGGCTGGGCCCTAGAAGCCTTGTGTAATACAGTAAGTCTCCCAGTGGGGACCCTGCCTTTCTGACAGTGGAGGAATATTGTCGCTGATTCTAACAGCACTCATATCTCCAGTACTGGGACACATACCAGGAAAGCTGACCATGGGCTGAATTGGATTTCTAGTGATATGTACTACTCATCTGTAAGGACATGAAAGATTCTTTTGAAGGGGTTTAGAAAGTTCCCAAATGCCGCTTTGAAATTTTTGAGGGGCTAAATTTAAAAAATGGGGTGATTTATAGAGGGTTTCTAATACATAGGATTTTAAAATTCACTTCAAAATTTTAGTGGTCCCTAACAAATTGGTATGGGAAAATTTTTATTAATTTGGAAAACCACTGTTACACTTGTAAGAGTTCTAATGTCCATAATTAATTAAGGGATAGAGATGAGTGAACAGTGAAATATTCGAACGAATATCAAATCCCATTATAGTCTATGGGGAAAAAAGCTTTGTTTAAAGAGGACCTTTCATGGTCCGGGGCACAGGCAGTTCTATATACTGCTGGAAAGCTGACAGTGTCCCGGTACCGTAGCGCTTTGCAGTCAGAAGGGCGTTTCTGACAGTTAGCCAGGGACGCCCTTCTGCCAAGCAGCGCCTATCGCGCTGTGCTCTGAGACCAGGGAGGAACGTCCCCTCCCCTCCTGATAATACTCGTCTATGGACGAGCACTGTGAGCAGAGGGAGGGGGCGTTCCTCCCCGCTCACACAGTACAGCGCAATAGGCGCTGCTGTGCAGAAGGGCGTCCCTGGCTAACTGTCAGAAACGCCCTTCTGACTGTAAAGCGCTACGGTACCGGAACCGATAGCGCTTTACCCGGGGCACAGATCGGGAAAGCCGACAGTGCACTGAATTCAGCGCACCGTCAGCTTTCCAGCAGTATATAGAACTGCCTGTGCCCAAATCGGTGAAAGGTCCTCTTTAAGGGTCACCAAGTCCACTATGACACCTCAGCAAATGATGACAACACCTCTGGAATGCAACTGGGACAGCAGGGGAAGCGTGCTTGGGGGCATCTAACATGCCCAAGTCCCTGTATTACGCCACTAATAATGCGGGAGCTGACTTTTTCCCATAGGAATGCATTGACCAGCGTTGTTTGGCCGAATGCTATACAGTGTACAGCATTCGGCCAATCAATGCTGGTTCTGCCAGAAGCTTGTCTGTGAGGAGGCGGAGTCTAAGATCGGTCCACAGCAGTCTCCATTGTGATCTGATCTCAGGTATAGCAGAGTTGACACAGCTCTGCTACATCTCAGATGTAGCAGCGTTGAGCGCACAGCACTGCTACATCTCAGGTATAGCAGAGTTGACACAGCTATGCTACATCTCAGATGTAGCAGCGTTGAGTGCACGGAACTGCTACATCTCAGGTATAGCAGAGTTGACACAGCTCTGCTACATTTCAGAACCAGCATTGATTGGCCGAATACTGTACACTGTATGGCATTCGGGCAATCAACGCTGGTCAATGCATTCCTATGGGAAAAAGTCAGCTCCCGCTCAACTCTGCTATACCTGAGATGTAGCAGTGCTGTGCGCTCAACTCTGCTACATCTGAGATGTAGCAGAGCTGTGTCAACTCTGCTATACCTGAGATGTAGCAGAGCTGTGTCAACTCTGCTACATCTGAGATGTAGCAGAACTGTGTCAACTCTGCTATACCTGAGATGTAGCAGTGCTGTGCGCTCAACTCTGCTACATCTGAGATCAGACCACAATGGAGACTGCTGTGGACTAATCTTAGATTCCGCTTTCTCACAGATGAGCCTCCGGCAGAACCAGCGTTGATTGGCCAATGCTGTACACTGTATAGCATTCGATGCGAGAGTAAGTTCAATGCAAACACATCGTGGCAGCGCACCATATGCTAGTCGGGATCGCTGGCTTGCAGTATGCAGGAGCTGACTTTTTCCCATAGGAATGCATTGACCGTACTCTTGCATGTATCTCGGGCTGTATCTCGGTCACAGCACTTGGAAGTCAAGGTTTTTAGAGCCCCAAAGAGCTGTTTGAGTAATATACCTACCTAAATAAAGATAATTCCTAGCTAACCCTGCCAGTACATCTATCCCTGTCTAGTTCACAGTCTCATATGAACTGGATCTGAAATCCACTATTCGTATAAAGTGGAGGTCACCTGATTTAGCCAGGCTTTTACTTTTTCCGATTATTTTCGATGCCTCTGTTGTCGTAGTTCCTATCCCACCTCCCCTGCACAGTTATTGGTGCAAACAAAGCGCCAGGGAAGGTGGGAGGAGATACGAATTTTTTGTGTGTTTTCCGCATGGTATTCGATTGGAATCGAATATCTCGAACAGCCTGATATTCAATCGAATACCAATTCGATCGAACGTTGTTCAATCATCTCTATTAAAGGATGATTAAAAGATGGTGCCAATATAAAGCAGAGATATGGTGGATAATAGTTAATAATGTGTCTTGGTGATTTGACCAAAAAGCAGGGCATTTCACATTTTTAATATTGTGAATTTTTCTGAATTTCCATCATACTTTTTTTTTTTTTTTTACAAATAAATGCAAAAAATAACAATATTTATGACTAATATGAAGTACAATGTGTCACGAAAAAAAAACAAATCTGAAAATCACCTGGGTAAGTTAAAGTGCCTCAAAGTTATTGCCATTTAAAGTGACACATATCAGTTTTAAAAGTGGGGCCATGTCTCCAAGGCAGTTTTTGGCAGTGTCCTTAAGGGGTTAAAGTACATTACAGTTTGATCCATAATCACATACTCTATGAAATGAGAGTGTTGTCTGAAAAGTTCACTGAACACAGTTACCTCTAAGAGTAACATGTATACAATGAGCCCATGCCCCATATAAGCCAAGAAAAACTGGGTTGATTTTCTTATCTTTGCCCTTAGAGGGGAGTACACCAGAGAGACAGGAAGAAAAGCCTAAATGAGTAAAAAGTACAAGAATATATGGTGCTGTCTGGAGAGAGCGAAGTAGAAGACAGACTTGGTTGCCATTACATTCCACATAATCCACAAGCAGTTATCTGTAAACGCTGCTTCATTGAGAATAACAAGGACCTCTACAATCCCAAGGGGCACATCAAGAAAATTAATTTGGAAGGCAGTTGTTGCCAGATTTCTTTTACATAACACTGAATATTTCACAAGAAATTATGGGTAAACAAATTCTTAAAATAAATTGAAGAGATTCCATGAGGAATTGTGTCAAATGCTTGAGTTTCTAATGAGACTAATGAGGTGGAATTATTTAGGATTCTCACACAAGCTCATGTTTAATCATGGCCTTAATTTTATTTATTATCATCATCATCATATTGGTATTTCAGGGGGAAAAATGAGTAATGTGCCATCTGCATCTGCAGGCCTCCATAATTCCAAGTGTGGGGACCTCTACCTTTGGTTAGTAAAACCCTAGATACAAGTATGGCGTCTTCATTATCCAGTTAATCCATGCAATATACCTCATACAGTACTAGACCTTATTTATGAAAGAGTTTACCAAAATGTTGCTTTAGTTTCATCAAGTGCTTTTCATACTGTTTTCTTATGGATTTTTTTACTCTTAGGATAGCTTAGAAATATCTGGGCTGACAGCTGGTCTTTCGCTTGGTCCAGCTGCTTGCTGTTACTTCTAATGCTCATATCATATAGTACACAGAGCCAGAAGCAGATAGCTCAGTACACTGTATAGTGGCTGGGCACAGTTACTCTACTTCTGCTCCCACAATAGCTTATCCACAGAATAGGAGGTAATTTAGGTGCTAGAAACAGTGCCTGGGGGCATGGTGCTATACAGTACAGTGCTACATCTAATCTATAGGTTATGCTGCTGTTATACTTTTCTTCTATACAAATGGTCAACACTTGTATGCTAGGAGAGCATGCTGAGATTTGTAGTTTCAACATACCCAAAAGTCCAAAGGGTTGACAGACCTGAAGTAGCCCCACATATCTGATCATGTCCGCCTCCAATCCACGGACCCTTTCTATCAGACCTTTATAGCCTGCAACTCTGATGTCACTAATCATACAGTGCATAGAGAAGGCACCAGGAGAACATAGTGGCACAAACATCTCACTTGCATAGCCATTATCAGCTATTACTCTTGTAATATCTCCTCAAACGCCCCACAGAATCAGTTTCCAACACTGCTGCCATGTTGCCCGAAGCTGTGATACACTAAAGCACTGAACACTCAATCTAAGACTAAGCATCTATGCACATGAACAGAGTCTTGACCATACTGGTAGAGTGCAGGATACATGTGAATTATGTTATATCCTCACTCCAGAACGCAGATGACGCTGCTGCCTTCTATAATACCACCATCACTTCAGTCCTTGACTCTGTTGCCCCCTACACAACCAATAGAGCCCGACCAATCAATAGGCAACCCTGGCACGCCGACCTGACTAAAAAACTAAGACATGCCTCGCAGGTTGCAGAACGCCTCTGGAAGAAAAGCCATTCCCAGGAAGACTTCCTCAGTTACAAAGAGGCAATTCTCGCATTTAAAAACACACTCACCTCCACAAAGCAGGTCTACTTCACCACACTCATATCTGCACTCTCTCATAATCCCAAACAGCTATTCACTACCTTCAACTCCCTCCTCCTGCGCCCCCTCTGACATCACTTATCTCAGCTGACGACTTTGCCTCTAACTTCAAAACTAAAATCGACACCATCAGAGACAGTCTCACCCTACTCCCCAGACAACCCCTCTACCCAAGTACTCGCTGCTCCTCATCCTTGACCTGTTTCTCCACCATCACTGATGAAAAACTCTCCTCCCTAATCTCCAAATCCCACCTCACCTCCTGCACACTTGACCCGATCCAGTCACATCTCATCCCCAAACTCACTGAATTCATTACTGGATCCTTCCCCTCCGCCTTCAAACACGCCACAGTCACACCTATACTTAAGAAACCATCCCTCGACCCGTCCTCTCCAGCCAACTATCGTCCCATCTCACTGCTCCCGTACACCTCAAAACTTCTTGAGCAACACGTCCACTCCGAACTATCATCCTATTTCTCGTCCAACCTGCTCTTTGACAGACTACAGTCAGGCTTCAGACCCCGTCAATCCACTGAAACTGCCCTAACAAAAGTCACTAATGACCTTCTAACCGCCAAAGCCAAGCGCAATTACTCTGTCCTCCTCCTCCTTGACCTCTCTTCTGCCTTTGACACAGTTGACCACTCCCTCCTGTTAGAAATTCTCTCATCCCTTGGTATCTCAGACCTGGCCTATTCCTGGATCTCCTCATACCTCACTAATCGCACATTCAGCGTCTCCCACTCACACACCACCTCCTCACCATGCCTTCATTCTGTAGGTGTCCCCCAAGGCCCAATGTCTTGGGGTAACCCTGGACTCCGACCTATCCTTCAAGTCACACGTTCAAACCCTCAACACTTCATGCCGCCTCCAACTCAACAGCATCCACCGAATCCGCTCCTTCCTCACCCCTGAAACTACTCATAGGCCCTCATAATCTCTCGCCTAGATTACTGCAACACCCTTCTCCATGGACTCCCAGCTAACACCCTCTCCCCCCTCCAGTCCACCTTAAAGTGCGCTGCTTGCTTAATTCACCTCTCCCCCCAATCTTCATCAGCTGCTCCCCTCTGCCAGTCCCTCCACTGGATACCTATAGCCCAGCGAATTGAGTTCAAGCTACTAACGCTAACATACAAAGCCATCCACAACCTGTCCCCTCCATATATCTCTGAACTAATCTCCTGCTACCTGCCCACACGTAACCTCAGATCCTCCAATGACCTCCAACTCCGCTCTTCTCTCATCCGCTCCTCACACAACCGTCTCCAAGATTTCTCCCGTGTATCCTCCATACTCTGGAACTACTTACCAAGACTGACCCCCACAATCACAAGCTTAAAGAAGGCCCTGAAGACTCACCTATTCAGGAAGGCCTACAGCCTCCAATAACACTATTACCACACCACCATCTGTACAGTCTCCCCCTCTCCTTCTGTCTCTACCCCCCCTTCCCTCTCCTTCTGTCTCTACCCCCCCTTCCCTCACAGATTGTAAGCCCTCGCGGGCAGGGCCCTCTACCCCACTGTGCCAGTCGGTCACTGTTAGTATTATATCTACCTGTATATTTTGTGTATTGTATGTAAACCCCCAAATGTAAAGCACCATGGAATTAATTAATGGTGCTATATAAATAAACAATAATAATAAATAAACAAAAAAAAACTCAGACCCAATAGTGCTGGAATGTAGATAAAATGGGATCCGTTGAAGGCAGGTTGGACCCTTAGGAGATACAGTGTAACAAACTACCAGAGAGACTTCTGCAGTGACTGCTGATATATGGTGTACATAGCTGACAGAACATTGTCTGGACTGGATACAAATGTAGCCACATCTCAGCTAAGAGCATAACTAGGCTTATATAAGGTTTGGGAATCCTGAATGTAAATAATAATAATAATAATAAAAACAACTTCTCATTCACAACCAATTTCATAAAATTGTTGAGGAATGAAATGTACATGTAAAAGAAATTGTACACTGTACATGAAGAACGTATATATAGAATACGCATTGTATTCGAGTGTGGTCTGTATTTAGATTGCATCTAGTACATGTGGTTGGATATTTTCTCCCCTAAATTCCAATGTAATTGATGTAACCCATGAAAGTAGACAAACCTATTGCACAATGAAATCCTAGGATTATATGGAAACAAGTGCAACACTCCACACGTTTCACCAAAGCGACTTGGCTTTTACTTTCATAATTGTGGTTCAAAGGGATTAAGGATTCCAGGGTTTGCATGAAGTAATCCCAAAGTAATTAATATACTAGAAAGCAATGGAGTTAGAAATACATGTGGAGGAATGTTAGGTATTCCTGTTTGCTGCTAGTTTAGGTCAAGCCTTCAGGACTTAGACAATAGCTCCTTGTCACCAGGTACTTTCTCTTCATAAAATAGTTGAGCATTCTTCTTCTGGCAATTCATTTGGTGACTTTTCCATTTAGTAAGTCCCCTTTATCAGTTTTAACTGTAGATTTCAGGTGTTGGAAAACCCCTTTAAAGGAATCCTATCATTCAGATCAAATTTTTGTCCCTAACACATAAGAATAGCCTTAAGAAAGGCTATTTGTCTCCTACCTTTACATTTCTTCTCCGCGCCGCCATGCCGTAGAAATTCTGTTTTTCGCCGGTATGCAAATGAGTAGAGATGAGCGAACACTGTTCAGATCAGCCGTTCTGAATAGAGATGAGCGAACACTGTTCGGATCAGCCGATCCGAACAGCACGCACCCATAGAAATGAATGGAAGCACCTGTGATGCTGACTTTGCCGGCGGCCGGCGTCTCAGGTACTTCCATTCATTTCTATGGGTGCGTGCTGTTCGGTTCGGCTGATCTGAACAGTGTTCGCTCATCTCTAGTTCCGAACAGCACGCACCCATAGAAATGAATGGAAGCACCTGTGATGCTGACTTTGCCGGCGGCCGGCGTCTCAGGTGCTTCCATTTATTTCTATGGGAGCGTACTGTTCGGAACTAGAGATGAGCGAACACTGTTCGGATCAGCCGAACCGAACAGCACGCACCCATAGAAATGAATGGAAGTACCTGAGACGCCGGCCGCCGGCAAAGTCAGCATCACAGGTGCTTCCATTTATTTCTATGGGAGCGTACTGTTCGGAACGGCTGATCCGAACAGTGTTCGCTCATCTCTAATTTTTAAATATAAATCTTGGGTTTCTTTTACGTTTTATTATTTGTTTATTTATTTCTCTACAAATGAGTTCTCCCGCAGCACTGGGGGCATCCCCAATGCTACAAGAGAACTATCCAGCGCCGCCTCCATCTTCTTCAGAAACGTCCTCTTCACATCCCTTCTTCCAGCGCAAATGATGAAACTTGTAGGCCTCGGGCAGAGCCGATTGCACATGCCCACGGCCACAAGAAAAATGTATAGTCTATGGAGTCCATGTGCTTTTACTGCACAGCGCCTGCAATTGCGTTTCGTATTCCGTTCGGGGGGAAGGATGGGGGGGGGGGTGTTTCCCCATGCAGACTCCCCCAGACGGAATACCAGCGCAGATGTGAACAAAGGGTCACTTTCCTTTTCTGGACTCCGTCCTCTAGCCCCAGAGTGGTCCTGAATGATCTCAACACTTTGATGCAAAATGACAAAATTTAAGATAGGTATCACTCTAAGTTTGGTGGAAGTGGGTCCACAGGGGACTGACTGGACCCCTCAAAAAAATAATACATTTTTATCAGAAAATAGGATGGACAGCAATGAGTTTTGAGCTTAAATTTAAGAGCTACATGAATCCATATACATATAATACAAAGGATAAGAGCTAGATTTCTTTTTTTTACAGTACAGCTGGTACAAATACTCTTTACAATGTACTTGTTAGCTGGAAGGGGGAAAAAAATAATTATATCTCCCTATATTATAAAAATGAATTTCTGTCTGTCTGTCTGTCTATCTATCTATCTGTCTGTCTGTCTGTGCTCTAATGCGAACCAAACGACTGGACCGATCTTCACCAAATTTAGTACAGAGATACTTCAGATATCCGGGAAGGTTTAAGACGAGACTCCAACTCGCTCGGACATACCGTTGCTGAGATACAGCATTTCAAACACAGTGCCCCCCTTAGCCAATACAAACCTGAAAACTTTCACTCATATTCCAACTGCAATACACACGGTCACTCCACATGCACAATACAACACTGATATCCAAACTGAGATACACGCATCAGAGGATTAGATACACAGATCAGCACACAGTATCACACACCAGAGGATTAGATACACGGGTCTGCACACAGTCCCACAAACCAGAGAATTAAATACGCACTTCTGCACACAGTTCCACACACTGAAGGATTTGATACACGCGTCTGCACACGGTTCCACATACCGAAGGATTAGATACAGGCGTCTACACACAGTTCCACACTCCAGAGGATTAGATACGCGCGTCTGCACACAGTTGTACACGCCATAGGATTAGATACACGCGTCTTCACACAGTTCCACACTCCAGAGGATTAGATACGCGCGTCTGCACACAGTTGTACACGCCATAGGATTAGATACACGCGTCTTCACACAGTACCACATGCAGTAGGATTAGATACATGCGTCTACACACAGTTTCACACACCGAAGGATTAGATACGCGTCTCTTCACACAATACCACACAGGGAAAGATTAGATACGTGTGTGTGCACACAGTACCACACTTTGGAGGATGAGATACATGTCTCTGCACACAGTACCACAAGCCAGAGAATTAGATACGCGTCTCAGCACACAGTACCACATGGGGGAGGATTAGATACGCGCGTCTACACACAGTACCACATGCCATAGGATTATATACGCGCGTCTGCACACAGTACCACATGTTGGGGGATTGGATACATGCGTCTACACACAGTTCCACACACTGTAGGATTAGATACGCACCTCTTCACACAATACCACACAGGGGAGGATTAGATACACGTGTCTTCACACAGTTGTACACGCCATAGGATTAGATACACGCATCTGCACACAGTACCACATGCCGTAGAATTAGATACGCGCGTCTACACACAGTTCCACACTCCAGAGGATTAGATATGCGCGTCTGCACACAGTTGTACACGCCATAGGATTAGATACACACGTCTGCACAGAGTACCACATGCCATAGGATTAGATACACACGTCTACACACAGTTCCACACTCCAGAGGATTAGATACACGCGTCTGCACACAGTTGTACACGCCATAGAATTAGATACACGCGTCTGCACACAGTACCACATGCAGTAGGATTAGATACGCGACTCTTCACACAGTACCACACAGGGGAGGATTAGATACGTGTGTGCACACAGTATCACACTTTGGAGGATTAGATACATGCCTCTGCACACAGTACCACAAGCCAGAGAATTAGATACGCGTCTCAGCACACAGTATCACACGGGGGAGGATTAGATACGTGCCTCTTCACACAATACCACACAGGGGAGGATTAGATAAAGGCCTCTGCATACAGTACCACATGCCAGAGACTTAGATACGCGTCTCAGCACACAGTTCCACATGGGGGAGGATTAGATACGCGCATCTGCACACAGTACCACACGCCAGAGTCATTAGATACGCGCGTCTGCACACAGTTTCACTAACTGGAGGATTAGATACGCGCCTCTTCACACAATATCACATGGGGAGGATTAGATATGTGCATCTGCACAAAGTACCACACCAACAAGAATTAGACACTTGCATCTAAACACAGTACTACACGGGGAAGGATTAGATACAGCTTTACTCCAGGTATCCATAACAACTGATCACAGGTTTTTCACTGACATCCAAAATAAGATACACATAATCACATGACGCTTATGGACATACACACAAACCACATACACAATACATCAGTGCAAAAGTGGACAATTCTTATGGGGCCACTACACAAACATAAAATGTAATATACCCGTGCGAAGCCGGGTCCTCCCTCTAGTGTATATATATGTATATATATATATATATATATATATGACACTGTGGTTATGGCACCTTCTCACCTCCCCTGAAGAGTCCGAACAAAACAACTTGGCAAATCTTGTGAAGTTCGCCTAAATAAAAGGGGTCCCACTGCAGCCGAACCAACTGCACATATGAGATCTTCACTAGAGATGAGCGAACAGTGTTCTATCGAACACGTTCGATCGGATATCAGGCAGTTCGATGTGTTTGATTCGAATCGAACATCTCGTGGCAAACTCCAAAAAAATTCCCCTCCCACCTTCCCTGGCACTTTTTTTGCACCAATAACAGCGCAGGGGAGGTGGGACAGGAACTACGACACCGGAGGCATCGAAAAAAAAAATCGGAAAAAGTCATTGGCTGCCGAAATCAGGTGACCTCCATTTTAGACGAATAGTGGATTTCAAATCCGGGTCATATGAGAATGTGAACTTTGTGACTAAGAGACAGGGATAGCTGTACAGGCAGGGATAGCTAGGGATAACCTTTATTTAGGTAGGAATGTTATTAAAAATAACTTTTTGGGGCTCTATCGGGTGTGTAATTGTGATTTTTGTGACATAAACTTTTTCCCATAGGAATGCATTGGACAGCGCTGATTGGCCAGAGTACGGAATTCGACCAATCAGCGCTGGCCAATGCATTCCTATGGGGAAAATCGCAAGCTGACAGGGATTTCCATGAAATAAAGTGACTTTTATGCCCCCAGACATGCTTCCCCTGCTGTCCCAGTGTCATTCCAGGGTGTTGGTATCATTTCCTGGGGTGTCATAGTGGACTTGGTGACCCTCCAGACACGAATTTGGGTTTCCCCCTTAACGAGTATATGTTCCCCATAGACTATAATGGGGTTTGAAACCCGTTCGAACACACCAACAGTGAGCGGCTGTTCGAATCGAATTTCGAACCTCGAACATTTTAGTGTTCGCTCATCTCTAATCTTCACCCATGAATCACAGGACAGCTTTCATTTTTGTAGAAAAAGTGGACAACCCCATAAACCTGCTTTGAATATTTTATGTTACCAGTAGTTTTTAAAGAGTTGCAAACTTTTTGCCAGTAAAGTGACATGGGAGCTTCATAAATCTACCCATTGTGTCAGGGTGCATGCACACGATGTAACGCGGCACTGATTCTTGCACGATAACTCGTGTAAGGGCTAGCACTGCAAAACAGAATCCCATTGACTTCAATGGGTTCCGTTTAGCGTGCGTAACACATTGAAATCAATGGGTTAAAAAGCCTCCCACTGATTCAGTGCCGTGTTACATTGTGTGCATGCACCCTTAAAGAGGACCTTTCACCATATCTGGGCACAGGCAGTGTTATATACTGCCAGAAAGCTGACAGTGCGCTGAATTCAGTGCACTGTCAGCTTTCCCGATCCGTGCCCGGTGTAAAGCGCTATCGGTCCCGGTACCGTAGCGCTTTACAGTCAGAAGGGCGTTTCTGACCATTAGCCAGAGACGTCCTTCTGCCTCGCGGCGCCAATCGCGCTGTGCTGTGGAGCCGGGAGGAACGCCCCCTCCCTCTCCTGATAATGCTAGTCTACGGACAAGCTGTGTGAGCAGAGGGAGGGGGCGTTCCTCCCCGCTCCACAGCACAGCGCAATTGGCGCCGCGAGGCAGAAGGACGTCTCTGGCTAATGGTCAGAAACGCCCTTCTGACCATAGAAGAGCTACGGTACCGGGCCGTAAGCTCTTCACACCGGGCACAGATCGGGAAAGCCGACAGTGCGCTGAATTCAGCGCACTGTCAGCTTTCTGGCAGTATATAGAACTGCCTGTGCCCGGATATGGTGAAAGGTCCTCTTTAAGGAGATTTTCCTGGCATAGACACAAAGATTGGGGTGCATCTCTATCCAAAGAAAATTAGCTGAAAAAGGCTTTAGAGCAGACCTGGACAAAGTCCGGGCTCCGGGCCACATCCGGCCCTCTGACTGATTCAGTCCGGCCCGCACAGCATGACTAGAGGGGCGTGTCTTAGTGCCGGCAGAAGATAGAGATGTGGAGTGTGTCATAAGGTACTGAGAGATGTAAGGTGAGATGCAGGGTGGAGTGTGTGTGTATATACCGTATTTTTCGGACTATAAGACGCACACAGGTTTTAGAGGAGACAAATAAGGAAAAAAATTTTCAGGCAAAAAATGGTAAAATATTTAATGTATGGGAGTTGTAATTTTGGAACAGCTGCAAGGCCACATTGACAGGTGACCCTGCAGCTGTACGGGGATGTATAGGGCGTTTTTTTTTTGTGGGGCCAGGTGTACTTTTTAGTTATACCATTTTGGGAAATGTTTATTGCTTAGATCACCTTTTATTTAATTCAGAGGCAAAACAGAGAGAAAAACCCGGCGGTTTAGCACTTTTGATTTTGACGTTCACTGTACATAAAAATATTAGTAGACAGGGAATTTTCAGACACAGGGATACCTAATGTATATGTTTCACAGTAATGTTATACTTTTATATGTTTTCTAGGGAAAGGAGGTGAACTTTTATTTATTTTATATTATATTTTTTTTTTAAGTGTTTTTTTTTTTTTAACTATTTTATTATCCCCCGCCTAGGGGGCTTGAACCTGCAATCATTTGATTGCAAGTCCCATAGACGGCAATACAAGTGTATTGCCGTCTATGGGAGATTCTATACATTACTATCGCGGAGTGTCATAGACCAGCCGCGATAGTAATATATATCTATGACAAGCCTCGGAGCCTTCATTAGGCTCCCGGCTGTCATCGGAACAGGTCGGCTCCTGCGGCCTCGCCGTGCAGGAGCCGGCCTGCATCACTAAAGGTATGGGGCCGGTGGGGACCGGCCCCAGGGCTAACTAACTGCCGAGACCTGCGGAGGAGGAGCGGATTTACAGCATGGCAGCTCCTGCCGCTGAAGAAAACCAGCGGTGGCAGTAGCGCGGCAATCTGCAGGCCCCGGCAGCTAAGACACTCCCCGGCATCTGCTGTAATAGACCGGCGGATGCCGGGGAGTGTCTTAGCTGCTGGGGCCTGCAGATTGTCACGCTCCTGCCGCTGAAGAAAACCAGCGGTGGCAGTAGCGCGGCCATGTTGTAAATCCACTCCTCCCCCCACATTCGGACTATAATTCCTCCGAAATTTTGGGGGAAAAAAGTGCGTCTTATAGTCCGAAAAATATGGTATATGTGTGTGTGTCTATATGTGTCTGTATGTATCTTTCTGTATGTGTGTCTATCTGTTTATCTGTCTGTGTGTGTGTGTCTCAGTAACCTAGGGGCAGAGATGGAAGGGGAATGTTATACTAGGGCAGAGATGGCAGATGGAGGGGGGACGTGAAACTGGGGGTAGATGAAGAGGGCATTTAAACTGGGGACAACAGGAGGGGGCATTAAACCATGGAGGAAGCTGTAGGGGGACCTGTCTGCCTCTAGTTGCCCCCAGTTTAATGTCACCCTCCGGCTACCCCTACGGTTTAATGTCTGCTTCCAGCTTCCCGATTTTAATGTCCCCCTCTAGTTGCCCCCAGTTTCATGTCCCGCTCCAACTGTCAATTTATTGCCGCCCTCCAACTACCCCCACTGTTTAATGTCCCCCTCCAGCTGCTCCAGTTTCGTGTCCCCTCTAGTTTCCACCAGGAGAGGAATTTAATACTGTGGGGCAGTTGGAAGGGAACATTATAATGTGGGGACTGTAGGAGGATTATACTTTGTGGGGGCACATGGAAAAATGATTGAGAATGGGCGGAGTCAACGTAGAAGTGGGTGGAGCTAAATTTGCCGTGGCGCAGCCCTCTAGCATAGTTTCAATTTCTTATGCAGCCCCATGGGAAAATTAATTGCCCACCCCTGCTTTAGAGAGTTTCTTCTTCTTCTCTAAAGGCTTCACTCCTCCTTTAACAGTAGACAAATTAAAAGAAATCACTCAAGCAATTTGGAAGGGGGGGGGGTGGCAGTTAGTGATAAATATCTACAGCAATGTGAAGCCACAGTGGGAGAACAAATACCCCTAAAGCCCTTTTCAGTGAATTTGCATAACAATAAAATACGTTAAAAAAAAAAAAAAAAAAAAAAAGGAACATATAGGAGCTGCCCTACAAAATATTGTTATTAGCCTGTTACCGATCTTCCTGCTGACAAACTCTTTAAGGCCAAGGCCCCACGGGACGTAAACGCCGCGATTTGGGGGGGGCTTGGGTGAAGAAAAAAAAATAAATAAAAAAAATAAAATAAAATTCGCAGCATTGTACAGTGCAGGCAAAGTGGATGGGATTCATGCGAATCCCATCCCAACTTTGCGGAAGAAATCGCAGCGCGGACACATTGCGATTTGGAAAGCCGTTGCGGCTTTCCCACAGATATAATTGTAACAAAGTCCGCAGAGGAAAACTCCGCAAACTTTCTGTTGAAAGCGCTGTGGAAAGAACCACAGAGCATTCACGTCGCGGTTCTTTCCACAGAGCTTTAGCGCTGTTATTACGGCCCGTAAAAATATATATATATATATATATATATATATATATATATATATACACACACACACACAATATTATATAATACTATATAATCATGTAATGTAGATGAAATATACAGAGCATGTTAATTGAAAGAGTTCACAGACCATTTTATAGGCTAAAGCAAGAAGCTGTAAGAAACGGGAAGGAAAAAGTCTGTTTATTGTGAGTGATCATATACGGAGCAAGTAGGAATTGTACTGGAAGGGAGGAAGAGCAGATATTAATATAATTATGTGATAATAATAGGGGTTACTCCTTCACTTCATCCTGAGGGGATTTCACATTGAACTTGTCTTTGAGCCTTTTCCACATTCCTTTTTTCGCATCATCCATCTGTTTCATAGTATCTGTCAGTATAAAAGACATTGATTCACTTTGGGAGCAGTAATACAAGAATTACTCACAGAATAGAAATATTCCTGTCCTACATTTGGCATTCACCATCTCCAGTGATATTTAGAGAAAA
This sequence comes from Leptodactylus fuscus, assembly GCF_031893055.1. Lineage (NCBI taxonomy): Eukaryota > Metazoa > Chordata > Amphibia > Anura > Leptodactylidae > Leptodactylus > Leptodactylus fuscus. The sequence goes on along the minus strand of NC_134266.1, from coordinate 106,963,726 downwards.
TGAATGTTAATTTGTATACAATATTATAGGAAAGTTCTGAGCGATTGTCTTGTAAGCATTCTGCATTCTACAAGGCCCGCGACCTTAAAGGTTGCGGTGAGCCCCTGTTGCTTTTTTTGGATTACATAGGCTGTGATATGCTGTTGTAACTTACTTACCGATCCCTGCTCCTGTCCATGATCATTTCCCCAATCAGCCTTCCAGGAGTGCGTCCTATACCTCATCGCTGCCACTGAACACAGTCAGGACGTCGTTGACAGCAACACGATATGGGACGCATGTTGGTCCCCTGGAAGGCTGAAGGGGCATGAACTGGTATGCAAGGCTTCAAGCCCGCAGCAAGAGTATTTTTTGGGCAAACCCCACAATTCTGTTTGGGCTGAAAACATCCAAACTAAAATTGCTAATATACTCAAAGTCTCTTCAGATCCAAGAGTATTATAAATTGGAGGCCCAGGAGAGGTGAGCAAATTATATATAAACAAAAAAAAACAAAAAAAAACACCCCATCAGTATTACTCACCTCTCCAGGGCTCTGGTTAGACTCCACACTGTCTTCCGGAGCCCAGGAATTTTTTCATTTTTTTTCCCCCTTGGACCTCGGATCATTATACTCTGGGTCTGGGACCTTACAGTATAATAGTTTGCGGGTGATGAACCAACAAAAATTTCGGAAATCTTTGCAATGAACACTATAGGGGCCACCGTGAGACATTACATTGTATGGCGGATGCTATGGGACATTCTACTGTGTGGAGGAGTAACTATAGGTTATTATTTGGTTTGGAGGCCACTTTGGGACATTATAGTGTGTGTGTATATGGGGCGTTATAATATGTGGGAACAAGGAAAGGGGGCGCTTGTGTGGATACGGGTTAGTTATGCCCCTAATGTTATGGCTGAGATTTCTTACAAAGCATGGCAGCAATGGTACTCTGCATTTCAGTAGGAATCAGCCTTCCATTCTATATAAGAGGCCTTCTTGTTATCACACTTGTAGATTCAACATTGTCTTACCGGTTGCAAGCACCATTCGATATTCATCTGCAGTGATTTCTGTAAAGCTTGTGTCTTGAAGTCGTGGATACTTTTACCATGTAAAAGGAGAAATAAAGTATTAAGTTGTCTTTCCAAAATGTGTTCCAAAGCTTGTCCTAAACTGAAGCCATCTTTTTATAGCATTACTAGGTGTAGTACTGAAGAGTGTTCTGAAGTCCAATCCTTTACCAATGTTATATTATTTTACCTGATAAAGCAGATTATTCCTCCACAGGGTTTAAAGTTGGTTACCATTTATAATCGGGTGGCTGGTCTGGTGCCCACTCCCTGCTGTCTAGAGAAGGGGGGGGGGGGGTAAATGGGTTCTCAGGAGTTCTCCAAACCTCTGTTTTATCAGAGCAGACTATCATGTCAGCCAATTGCATTTGGCTGAGGGGCCCTGGTAAAGGTTACAGCCATGAGCTGTTCAGCAGCTCTGTTTTCTCTGTACATAAGATAACTGTGTGCAACTTCGAGCAAGTCCACTGTTCCCCTGCAAAATGTGAGTTTTCACTCGCTAGAGAGCAGGGAGTGATTTCACCAACCCAGCCACCTAAGGTTTAATAGGAAAGCAGGCCAAGGACCTAGGCAACCAGCTATAAACATCCCATTAATAAGAGGAATGGCTTTAGGGAAACTCATCAGCTGACAAAAGCTACCAGTTTAGATGTGAACTTTCTGATGAGATGCCCCTTCAAGTATGCCTACACGTTTGCAGAATTCATCACTATTATCAACTTACAGTTATGCATCATAGTATTTTCAAACCATCATGATATATGGCCACTTATGCAGCAGTAAATGGAGAATTTAATCTTTTTTTTTTTCCTGGACTAAAGGGGCAGTGAGGTGGCTCAGTGGTTGGAGGTGGGGGGGGGGGGGGACGGACCTTGCAGCACTGGCATAGGTACGCACTCTAGATATATACTAATAGGGAAATTAGAATGTCAGTCACTAATCCATATAGGGCTCACAATGCCTGTAAGACACTGCAGAGTATGTTGGTGCTATACAAATAAAAGAAATAAATATGAATTCATTGGAACAGATTTAGCTCCTCATTTGTACACAGATATCAGAGCAAACCAATCCATCCAAAACTTGCTAGACACAAAGGTGTTTACTCATTTAATCCATTCCTAATCTTGGTTTCAAAACAATTCAAGAAAAAAAAACAAAAAAAAAAACCTGACAGTGTAACTGCATGCTTAGATTAACGATAACTAAACCTGACAAATGTGTATGAGACAGTCGCACAGTTCACCATTAAAATCCAAATACCAACTTGTTTTCTCTTAATCTATATAATTGTTTACAATGGAGATGAAGTAAAATGTTTATTCTAGTCAGTAATGAATCTAACCAGAATACATGACCCTCCAAACAGTCTGAAGATAGATGACGTGTATCTGCACAATGACAGCAGTCTCTCTCACCACGCACATTTACATACCCTGCAGCGTTTCCATATCATGGTAATAATATGGCAAAGCTGATTTCCCCATGCTAAGGAAGCAAAGATCAGTATCATCTATGTCATCGGCCACAGCACTATGAATAGCTGCTGAGTTGTAAGCACATATAATATGTATTTTCACATACAAAAGAAATTTCAGGTAAAAGATCTTACATGACAAGACATTTTTATTAGCTTTCAATGCTAGGAGACTAGGTCATGAATGATAGAACAAGATTGGTATTGGAAAGGATCTTGCTGTCCCATGGCTCAGATTCTGTCTGTATTTGAACCCTACTAATTGTACAGTGCTGTGGAATAGGTTGGCGCTATATAAATAAAATTTATTATTATAGATTGTTTTAGGCTAGGGCCCCAAGTAGTGAGCCAATGCACGCTGCAGAACAATGGCGGAAACGCACTTTTTTTTTCTGCAGCCTCTCTCATAGAAAGTCCATAGAGGTTGCCTCTACAGTCTTTCTGCTTCTTTTTTATGGAAACGCCAGCATTTCTGTAGGTATAAATGAATGAAAAGTAGCAAGGTCCAGCACGAATGATCAGCCATCCATGTATCATAAAACGTAGCTTTTATTTTACATATAAAAACTTCATGTGCAGCAGTAGGGGTAACAAGAGCCTACATGTTTCGGGGTTGCTCCCTTACTCATGGCATATGGATTTCTGTAGGTATAATTGACATGCTTCAATTTACAAAAAAACGCAAGTGGTTTTTTGCCCCACCGTTTTTAGCAACATGAGACCCCAGCCTCAGATAGATATTCAATAAAGAACATGGGGAGAGTTTAGTAAAAGGTGTGTTACTCAAGAGGGGGGGGGGGGGGGGACACACAACCAGTACATTTTCTGCACTGGTTTAGCTTAGTTACTAATACATTTGCAGGTCCCCTGTTGCCCCATTATTAGGTTTTCAGAGCTCAACAGGGGGAAGGGGGCAGAGGTCTTGTTCCTCTGCCTCCCCTGCTAACACTCCATCTGGGGACATATGAATGCATACATCAAGCTGTAACATCATTGCATATATGTGTACACCAACATTTATCTGGTTTTGGTATCTGTCCCCATATAGGTTGCTGTAGTTTGTAATTATTTCACTTAATGTCCCCACTAGTCTTTGGCGAAAAGCATTAGCACGTTTCTAAATGATTTTAATATCACCCAAGGGATTGGGCAGACAGTATGGGTACCATACTGCCTATACTGAGATTTCTAGTCTCTATGGGATTTCCATATATATGTGATTATTTGGGTTTACTGACTTACTTTGTATATAACTTACTTTATATATAAACTATTAAAAGTTATATTTTATTTGGTGTATATTCACCCTAGTATTTGGATAAGGATCTCTTTTGTAAATACTCCATCACTCTTATAACCAACCCTGCTCTGCGGTTAGCTCTCTAAGATGTTTAGAACAACCTCCTTCATGAAGTCCTTCAAAAACTGTCTAAGGGTGCATGCACACTACGTAACGCCGGGCGTGTATGAGAGCCGTACACGCCGGTGTTACAGCAGGGCTGCCGAACACTTCCCATTCACTTCAATGGGAGCGCTCGTAAACGCCGCTGTTACGAGCGCTCCCATTGAAGTGAATGGGAAGTGTTCGGCAGTCTGCTGTAATGCCGGCGTGTACGGCTCTCATACACGCCCGGCGTTACGTAGTGTGCATGCACCCTAAGTGTACCTAGAAGAATTGATGCAAATAATAAACTAATAATGCAAATGAACAAAAATAACCTGTCAATTATATTTTTGAAAGTATACTTACTCTGCATCATATTCCCCAACATCTGCATAGAAATTTTGCACAATACTGTATTTATCAGTAATACCGTAAGTCTTATCCAATGCAGGAAACGCAGTGGTAAGCTTTTTATTTCTTAAATCAAAACTGGCCTGGATAGGTTAGGCCACAATCACACGACTGAGTTTCAGCCTTGAAACATGGTCCATATGTTGGCCAGATTTACCGGCCTGCACTTTACGCCGGTAGAGGGACTCCTAGCATTATAGTTATCGGAGTTGCTAGGAGTCCCTGACTAACAGCAGCATAGATAGAGGGATTCATACAATCATAGCCATCTATGCTACTGTTAGTCAGGGACTCCTAGCAACTCATAACTATAATGCTAGGAATCCCTCCACCGGCATAAAGTGCAGGCCAACACATGGTCCGAGTCTAGTCTGAAACTCTGCCATGTGAATGCACCCTTAGTCAATTCCCCTCAATATTTTCTTTCTATTTTATCAGAGCATAAGTGTAAGTAACTGAATTTGTCGGACATGCAATAAAACTCAACCATCAATACTAAAGTACCTTTTCTCTGTAATAGTTGCTGTTTAACCTACTGAGGCTCTCATACATTTGGTCACAGGCTTCTGGATCTTGAATCTGCGGAATTGAGAAAAAAAAAAAAAACTGAATAGTTGCAAAGCTATATGTAATGCTCAACACAGCAGTAGACACATTGCACCTCTTATATTCAGTGACAGGCAATTCCAGTAAGGCACATATATTAGAAAGAAGAAAAAACACATGGAAGAAGTAATATTAATTATTAAGGGGAATAGCTGGTGTACTTTCCTGTCCAAGTGTACTAAGCAGTGCTACAGAATCAGCACAGGACCACTGATCATGGTGGAAATGGAAGCAAATAAGAACATTGCTCCAAGTAGTTGTCATTCGGTGCTCCATCCCAATAATAATTTATATGTACAATTACGTTACGGAGTGGTACAGAAGGAGAGGCACATCACATGACTGTTGGTGGCGCCAACTTCAGAGGAAGCAATAATGGAAGGTAACTACCCCACCACCTCCATAAGAAGGGGCATCTGACTGAAGGAAATGATTATCTAGCGTTCTACATATGGAGGATTTCTCTAAGTGTATAATGCCTGCTTCTTCTCCACAGACAGTATACAGTCCTACTGATTTCTTAGACATAATATGGCAGATTTACTTCATGCCTTGCATATTTAGCAAGTGTTTTAGCCACTTTTATGGCTGTATGAAAGAGGCATTGCTTCATGAAAAAGTAACCTAAGTTGTGACAAGGTAACCAAAATTCCGCCAAATCTTGCAGGCATAAATGAAGCCAAACACTCTCCCTAATGTGGACGAGTGCCCCCATACCCTGGTCTATAGTCTCTCACTCTGCTAAATCAGTATCCCTACACTATGCTGAGGATGGCCCAATAGGCCGAATCAGTATTTCTGTCCCAAAAGGAACAGATTCCCAACTATGGACAGCGCGTCCATAGTTGGGAATCTGTTCCTTTTGGGACAGAAATACTGATTTAGCAATTAAATCCACATTATGATTAAAAGACTTTATAACTGAGTCGTTCATGATGTTAAGGATGCCGCCCTCTATAGGGTGGTGTACAGAGTGCACTCTGTTCTCCTAATTCCATCCAGGAGATTAGATTTGCATATTTTTTACCCAGAATCCCTAGCAGAGCAGGAATGACTTGTAAGTCTCCGTACTGCCTATGTAGGCAAACACTCTCCCTAATGTGGACGAGTGCCCCCATACCCTGAAGCCACCTAATAAGAGATGTAAAGTTACACAGTGTAATAATTTGACAGGCTTATCAAGACAGCATATGCCTGGTGTGATGAACGGAGTATGAACCATAGTTAGGAATTTTGTGTCATTTACGGTTTTTGTGCAGTGTAGCGCGTATGCCAAGTGGGGAAAGGAGAGGTAATTCTTTACTGAATAGTTGGAAGGAAGCCTGCAAGGCCATAGCCAACCAAAATTACTTATAGCTGAGAGGAAGATTGTGGGGATAACGTCTATGTGGGGATAACGTAATATGCAAATCTGTCTCCCAAGATGAAAACAGGGAGACATCTGGTCTCTCAGCCTCTCACTTAAACCAAATCAATTCTCTCTAGGCTGCGCTGATGAAGTCCAAAGAGACAGAAACGGTGCTGTCCGCAGCTGAGAAATTGATTTGGTTATAACCTCGCATCATGCAGTAAAGACTTCTGGGAAGTCGGGCATGTTGTTCAGGGTGCTTGCTATAGAGGGCAGCATAACAGAGGCACTGTCTCCCTGTTTACATCTTGGGAGACAGATTTGCATATTCTTCCCAGCTGAGAGGAAGTATGTTTTAGGCTAAGGCCCCAAGCGATGTCTGGCTGCAAAAAACAAAACAAAAACAAAACAAAAACAAAAAAAAAAAAAACTGGTGGCAACACATTGTGGTTCTTCCCACAGCGCTTTAGATAGAAAAATCGGAAGAGGTTTCCTCTGCGGACTTTCTGTTTAAATTATACCTATGGGGAAACCGCCACCGTTTCCGTAGGTACAGTTGACATGCTGCGATTTCCAAAACCACACTGTGTCCACACCGCAGATTTTACTTCAAAACGGCACAAGTTTTCCCACGAGCTTTCCGCTGTGGGCAAATCGCAGCATTAACTTCATGTTTGGTATTCCTGGACTTGTAAACATTTTTTTGGCATCACTTGCTATCATAGCTATAGGAGATACCTCTGGGTATAGCTGTGTAAGTGGTGGGTGGTGAGCAGCTATGTGGATGTTGAGATTTCAGAGTCACTTCACTTAGTAGCCTAGAGTCATAGGCATGTGATAGTGGAGTCACTGTTTGAGGTCACACACGTGGAAATAGGCCTCCAAAGCTGAACAAAAAAGGCATATTTGGGAACTGTAGAATCACCTCTACAAGATACTGTGACTAGGGTTTTAATCAATATACTGCTGACAGACTCCCTTTAAAATTAACTTCGAAAAGGTAGATGGATCCAGTCGGAAAAATAAATAAAGACATAGCTTTTATTTTTCTATAACATAATAAAAGTTTCAACAGACCTCAGCTGACGCGTTTCAGATTGTATCCTTAGTCAAGCTATGACTAAGGATACAATCCAAAACGAGTCAGCTGGGCGGTGTTGAAACTTTTATTATGTTATAGAAAAATAAAAGCTACGTCTTTATTTATTTTTCCGGCTGGATCCATCTACTTTTTCAAAGTTATTCATCTGCCTCGAGCAGAGGAGACTTGATTCCATGCCGGACACCAATGACTGGGAGTGGAATTTGGACATTATAAAGCTATTTCTTCTGAAGGGCTGAGTACATTTTCCCATTTTCCTATATTATTCCCTTTAAGATTGTCTGCTCTAAATTTGATGTGCCTAACTTTTAGGCTAAGGCCCCACATTGTGGAAACACAGCTTTTTTTGTTGCAGATTTTGATGTGGTTTCTTGAGCCAAAGCCAGGAGTGGATGGAGTAGAAGAGAGAAGGCGAAGAACTTCCTATATATTTTCCATTCCTTTTGTATCCATTGTTGGCTTGGACTCAAAAAACAGCAACAAAAAAAAAAAAAAAAAAAAAAAAAATCTGCGTTTCTGCAATGTGGGGCTTCAGCCTTAGACAGTACAGTATTTCACACTACAGTCAGTTGCTCTTATTAGCAACGAATATTAGCAGTAGTGGGGACTCCATCATCTGTCATTTAATATCATTTGCCAGATGAGAACAACAGACATTAAATAACAATGTGAACTCACCTTTTCCGTTACGTTCATTTTTGCTTAAACAGATCAACCATTTTTTTTTTAAATGTTGATGTTTAGAATCTTGGATTTATGATAAACAGATAGCACATGGGTGCAGTTTGTGATTTTCACAGACTACAATGGGTGTGAATGGTCTTCGAAATGGGCCAAGAAAAAACCCCTGAAAGCATGTGTGCAGTCATTTAAAAATCAATGCTGCGTTTTATTTGTGGATGAGGAATATGTATATAGTGATCAGAGAAAAACTTTTCTATAGAGCTTTGCAGTTTCCAGTTTTGGATCACTTCTTCGAGTCATGATCCGTGGTGACTAATAAAGCCATCATAAACCTGCAATTTTCAGGAGATTTTTAATTGGTTATCTTCTCATGCCACCTACTGTAAGCATCCTCATTTGTGAGCCCAGACAGAGGCACAGTATCATCCTTCATTAAAAGATTTCGCTAGCAGGGGTTCCGCAGTTTATTATAAAACTGTAGATACAGCATATCTGACAGGATGTGCTATACAGGTAACATAGCTCATGATTCTCACGCCAAAACTGAGTCACCTTCTTTACAGGGCTGGCTCAAGGCTTTGGCTGGCCTGAGGGCGACAGTCTTAGCCGGTCTACTGTCAATCACAGTAAGAGGGACAGTCAGTTACATCCAGTGAGCGCTGCAATTCATAAAGAACATCAAATGTGATCAGAATGGACCAAGTGTCTTTAAATGGTAATTCTAACTAAAATGAAGAGTGTTCTTGGACAAAACAGACCTATAGTCTCTTGGTGATGTGGATTGAAAGACTTAAGTTTGGTTTTTCTGAAGTCAAACCATCAGATGGCGTCAAGAAGCCTTTGTTTTCTAAAGCGATTGTTCACAATTCGTGCTCGCCTTTTGTCAGACATGACCCATAACATTCCATACTATTATACTAGGACACCTTTTCACATCTTACTTACGCTAGGTTCACACCTGCGTTCTACTTTCCGTTCTGTGCTTTTCGTCTTCTGCATGCCAGAAGACGGAAAGCACAGACCGGGTCCGGCCGTGAGCGGCGGTGAGCGTTTTATGCTCTCCGCCGCAAAACCGGATTTTTTAATCCGGACACAGAGTACTGCATGTCCGACTCTGTGTCCGGATTATAACACCCAGTTTCGCGGCGGAGAGTGCAAAACGCTCACCGCCGCTCATGGCCGGACAGCTTTCTCACCCATTCAAATGAATGTGTATGAAAGACTCCTGCAGGCTTCCGTCTCCTGCTCTGTTTTATGCAGGAAACGGAAACCTACATTACGGAAAGCACAACACAGATGTGAACGAGCCTTTACTTGTGGTATGATTATGCATCTAAGTGTTGAGCAATGTGACTAACATGAATAAAGAGTTGTCACAGGGAGACGCTGATCTTTGGTTGTGCAATGGGAGCCAGAACCCATAGTTGTTGCGAGAATGGTAGCCCCCAGACCTCGTCTTGCAACTGCTAGGAATGGAGACGTGGCCTCACTTTCACGGCCTTACATTCACTTTCATGAAAGCTCCAAAAACAGACGAGTAAGCCTCTCTCATTTCAGGCAAGCGTCAGGATTTGACTGAAACCTGCCATTTGTATTCTTCCTATTAAAAGTCAATGGTGGGCAAAAAACAAAGCAGTTTTCTGTCAAGTGTCTGCATTATGCAAGAAAGTAAAAGCACAGTATGCTGCCATTTTTATTTAAGAAAATCTGGCTTGATTGACTGAAGCCTTCAATTTCTGTCAAGAAAACTGTTCAAAACAGATTTTGCAGGAAATATGAACAGAGCCTAGGCAGAGGTAAATGGAAGGATATCACATCTGTTAGGATCAGTTATGCTGCCATCATGTATCAAAAAACAGAAGCGCTAAAGCACTAACACAAGCTTAGAAAGGTAATGATATAATGGATGAATGAAGTATTCAACACATTTGATGCTTCATATCAGAGAGCTCAGTCTTGTCGACAATGGCTGCGTGAGGCTACGAGATATTTTAACCTCTGCATCTTCTACCGAACATGAGCAGAAATCATTAGAGAAGAAAACAACCAGTGCGTCACTTTACCTGCCCACGTACCAAACCCAGAAAACAAATAACTCAGAAGAAATAGTCAGTGTCAAAGCGCACAAATTGCACCTTACACAAAAAGGGTGTCTCTTCTCCATACAACCTTTTTTATTGGACAAATAAGTACAATAAATCCAAAATTGCAGACAAGCCGTATATCAGAGTACTATGATGCCAGACACCCCCTCCCTCTTCCTCCTCCAAACTGTAAGAAAACACACAGTCACTAGTAAGAGATACCAAGTCCCCCCGGCTACGCTACACCACCTGCGTACAATGCTTTGGTTTTTGTTACTTTGCCAGGCTAAATAGGCAGGTACACAGATTTTCTTGTCCCTTGAAGTTAAAATGTTGCACTTTGTGGGCAGGATTCTCTGTATTACATCCTGCGCCGCGTCACTGTAACATTTGGTGGATAAATGCTTAATACTACCAGATACAGCAAAGTCTCAGCTTTAATGAGGGCACAGAAATACTGAACAAAGGGGCGGATTTTAACAGCGGATTTCGCTTCAAAATCCACCCCTTTACAATAGTGGTCTATGTAGATTGCATTTTTTTTTCTGCTAGCAGAAAAAAAAAAAAAGCGACATGACCTTTCTTCAGGCGGAAGCCGCGGCACCCTCCAATGTCGGCTCATTCATTTGAGCCGGCTAGAGGGGAAAGCCGCGACTGCAATGGTTGTGGCAGGCGGGTTTTGACCCGAGAGTGACGCGGCTTCCGCGTCACTCTCTGTGTCAAAATCCACCCCCAACGCCCCCGTGTGAACGAGCCCTACCAAGGAGCATACAAGAAGGAATTTCAGACAAAATGTTGACTTATTCTAGAACCATGATCCCAATGAAAATCTTGAGCTACTTATTTGTTATTCATTTCTATAGTGTCAACATATTCTGCAGCACTTTACAGATTGTCTAAGGGCCAGTTCACATGGGGGTTGTGACCGCGTATTTTGGTCCGAATTTTGATTTGGGAAGCCGCATCACAATAGGCCCAAAATACGCCTGCCGCGGCTTCCTGCTTCGGAGTAGGCCCAAACGAATGGGCCTAGTCCGGAGGATGCAGTCGTGAGGCGGACGCCTAAAGAAAGGGCAGCTTGTTTCCAGTCACGGAAAAAAGGACGCTAGTGGCCTACATAGACCTCTATTGTGAGGGGGTGGATTTGGCGTCAAAATCTGCCCCCTTTTGCCCCGTGTGAATGAGCCCTAACTCTGACCAGCCAGCCCCCTGTCCCTACTGGGGCTCACATACACACACTCACCAGGGACAATTTACCCATCTAGAGGTTTTTGGTGGGTGGAAGGAAAACAGCAGCACCCTGAGAAAACCCACAAAAATATTAGGAAAATAGACAAATTTCATGCAAACATGGCCTTTTTGTCAGGTTTTAACCCAGCATTGCAAAGCAACAGTGCTAACAAATACGCTACCCACAGACTATGCAAAGAAGAAGCCACAAAGAAAATATTTGGTTTGAGATATGTATTGGGAGCACAGGCCTAGAAGTAGCTGATTTGTTAAAAGTGTTCTCCAGGGAGTCCAGCATCACTTATAAATCTTCCAAGTTTAGTTTGTGAAGAATGAAAGGTTATCGAGCTGGTTGTTATCCCTGGTCATATGGTCAAAACCAGCAAACAGCCTATGAGTTGCTCTACTCACCACTAGTTACTTATATCATTACAGTGAGTTATTCAGGGAGCCACCATGATACAGGTAAGTAGCAGTGAATACAATAGCAGGGCCAACTCCAGTAACATGAGTTAGGGTAGTGACCAACCTAGAACCCATGGGTTCATTGTTAACACCCCCCCCCCCCCCTAAAACAAAGTAAAGGACGACAGACTCCAGTGTTGGACTGAAATGTCTAGAGCCCACCCAACGGCTTTCTGGTGAGAGTCTATATCATGGCTCCTTCACTGAAATCATGTGAGTGACAATCCAGCAACCAGTTCTGCGCATTACTGAGTAATGTCTCTGTATCATCATCCCCTATAGTACTGTGCATGCCCCAATACCTGCATGGCCAGCTCATGCACAGTACTGTATGGGGAATAACACTGCCATGGAGCACCCTAACGGTCCATACACGCACGCGTATCACATTGAAAGCAATACGTAAAAAAGCCTCCCATTGATTTCAATGGGTAGCGCGCGTATGCCAGCTCCCATTTAAGTCAATGGGATCTGTTTTTTACGCCGCTCACTCTGAATGAGATTTACATTCAGAATGAGCGAGCGTAAACTCCTTGTGAAGGCTCCCTAAGGCTCATGGTACCCTTAAGCCTCCCTAGTGGTAAATATGGAATGCAACGTAGCATTTGCTCCTCAAAGGGGCTCTATCATCGGGAAAACTCTTTTATCTAAACATATACTTGCATAGACTTCAGAAAGGCTATTTGTCACATACCTTTTGTATGTTAATCCCCTCCGTCGTTTTTGAATGAGCCCATTCTTATTCATATGCCAATAAGCCAGCAATGAGCACTCGTAGTCTAAGTGAGCACTGTGTGCGAGAGCAGGGAGATGTATTATGTCCCCATACTGGCCCCAGTACACAGTATTATGTCCCATTGTGGACACACATGAACAAATATTTTACTCTGGGGTCTTTTCAGACCCGAAAGTATAATAATCGGAGACGCAGAGGGATACAAACTTAACAAACTACTGTTACTTACCTATCTCCCGACTCTCTTGCATTCGCTGTCGGCCATCTTCCGGGACGTCATGTGACCGGGGCCCAGCGCCGCGGGTCACATGATATCACGCAAGTAGACCGACGCCTGCCCGCAGCCTGGAGAGGTAAGTAACACAGTTTTTTATGTTATCTTACCTCTCCCGGGCCTCCGATCGTTATACATGGGGGTCTTAATAGTGCTTGTGGGGTCCACGCCGTCACTTAAAAAACGCGGCAGTAGCAGCTGTCGCCAGGCCCCTAACGTCTCAGGCCCTGTGGCAGCTGCCTCCGCTGCTTCCCCGGTAGTTACGCCCCTGCTGTACACACAGCAGACAGTGCTCGCTGAGACTTCCAGGTGTACGCTGGATGCTAATTAGCATATAAATAAAAATGGGCTCATTAAAAAACTACTGAGGGGATTAACATACCAAAGGTATGTGTGGAATAGCCTTTCTAAAGTCTATGCAAGTATATGTTTAGTTAAAAATGAGTTTCCCAATGATAGTGCCCCTTTAAACATCAACTATGTCGGGTTCATTTTATTATATGTGGGGTTCATTAGATTTCATTTGAGGACCATTATATTATATGTAGGGGAATAAAGGGCAATTATACTACATCTTTGTTTAGATTAGTGTAGGGATTTATATTTATACCGGACAACTTTAATTTCAGCACCAATAACTTCCCACTGTCAGAAAGGCGGGCCTTACAGCCTAACATCATCAGTGGACTGTGAGGGAGGCCCCTCCCCCCTGACTGTACTCTAATATAGCCTCATACTATCAGAGGGGGTTCCTCACAGCTCAGTGTCAAATCCTGCACAAATAAGTCTCCACATAGTTTACGCTGAATTGGATACGGAGTCCGAGAATAGTGATTCAGCACCGGTGTGACCGCAGCCTAAAACATACTTTCGCCTGGTTCACATCTGCGTTCGGTAATCCGTTTGGGGAATCCACATGGGGACCCCCCTGAACGCATTGACAAGCAGTGTGCTTTCACTAAAGCACACGGCCCCCATAGACTATAACGGGGTTCATGTGATTTCCACGCAGCATCCGCAAGAGTCATGCGGACAGGTAAGTAGATCATGAAGTACTTTTCTGTCCGCATGTTAGTCTATGGGGTCCGTGTACTTTCACTGTGCACCGCTTGTCAATGTGCTTCACAGTCCGTTTGGTGAAGGGGGGGGTCCCATGTGGACTCCCTCAAACGGAATATCGAGCGCAGATGTGAACCAGGCCTTCAATCCATTGTAGAATAAAACAAACATGACTGCAGACCATGTGTATCACATGTTGTTTACATTATAGTCAATGGGAGCTGATAGAGATGGAGCCCCCTTACTCTACTACTGTTAGGGCTAGTTCACACGTGGGCAAAGGGGAGGTTTTTGACAGCGGAATTCGCTTCAAAAACCGCTCCTTTAACATGGTGGTCTATGTAGACCACTAGCTTTTTTTTTCCTCCTAGCGTTTTCCGCCTGAAGAAGCGACATGACCTTTCTTCAGGCGGAAAACGCTTGAAGAATTGCATAGAAGTGAATGGGAGGCGAAAACCGCGTGGTAAAAAACCGTGCGGTTTTTTGCACACAAAACCGCGCGGTTTTTTGCAAAAAAACGCGTGGTTTTCGCCTGCAGTTTCTATAGCACATATAGGAAAAAAAACCCTAGCGAAAACCGCTAGCGAAAACCGCGTCAAAAACCACGTCAAAAACCGCGTGGAATGCAAAAAACAGCGTCAAAAAAACTCCCCGAGGTTTTTTACCTCGCACAAATAAGCTAGGCGGTTTTCACGTGTGAACTGACCCTTAGTGTCCCTTGCTCTCATCTGTCATAAGATTGTAATAACGGTAGCAGTGTGAACATACCCTTACAGACTCTTTATATACAGCCCTATAGCCAGGGAGTCGCTCATAGCTTTAGCCGCAGTGACTCAACTCCCATAAACCTTCTCCCTGTAAGCACAGGAACGTCTGAACAAGTGCGCTCCTACCAACATGAATACGGTAACTTTAGCAGCTCACCGAAAGTACGTCATTTACGTAATCTTATAGTCTGCGCGCCCCCTAGCTGTTACTAGCAGACATGGGTTTCTGATGACCCCTACCGGGTCACGACGTCAGACACGCACCTGTGTGATCTCACCCTCCTTGAAAGCCTGGGCCACGCGTTGCCTCAAGAAGGCGCCCAGATCTCGGCCTCGCCTGGTCTCGTCCACCGACCATTCCTCGCATAGTTTTAAGAATCGCCGGTAACGTAAAGCCGCCATTTACAACCAATTGCCAAACTGTATATACGGCAAATCAGTGACTAGGGGTGTGGTCGCTATTATCCAATTGTAATGCACGAATCTTGTTGCCTAGCGCTATTTGGGCGTGTCTACAATAGCCGTTTGGTTCCAGTCTAGCGCCCCCTGGGGACTGCGATCTCATCGTGTCAGGTCGCGGAGACTCTTGGGGAATGTGGGTGCAGAAGGCGGTGATCCAATGAGGCGGTCCGTGATCCCTGTCCAGGGCTGTGCCGTGCATATTAATGAATGCTAGTGACGCGGGTGCTGTCACGTGACTCTTTCCTCCCATAGAATCATATGTAAGGCACGTATACCGGCCTCTGTGTGCAGGCGGAAGTAAAATAGTGGCAAGTATAAGATCGTTGGGATGGTGTGAAGTAAAGGCTTATCTTGGCTTCAGCATAGGGGGAGGCTAATATTACTAGCATAGAGTGGTAGATGCAGTGACTGACGTGCGCAATAACACTTGTAGACTAGGCTCACACTACTGTCACATACCTCCCAACTTCTGAAAAACAGAAGAGGGACAAAATGTGCGTCAATTTTTAGCCCCGCCCACTTTTATGTTGACTCCGCCCATTCTCATTCATTTTTCATATGCCCCCACACAGTATAATCCTTCAACAGCAGTGGTTCTCAACCTTTCTAATGCCGTGACCCCGCAATACAGTTCCACATGTTGACCCCATTCAGTTTGGAACACGCGTCCTTAACGGCGTGCGTTCCAGCTGAATAGCGCTGCTGCAGACAGTAGCGCGACTTCTCAGCGGCTAAAGCCATCGAAAATATGTATTTTCTGATGGCTTTAGGCATACCTCCCAACTTTTGAAGATCAGAAGGAAGGACAAGATGTACGGCGCGAGCAGCACGCAGTGGTGAATTTAGCTCCGCCCACTTTTATGTTGACTCCGCCTCATTTATTTTTGATGTGCTCCCACACAGTATAATCCTCCTACAGTCACCAGTACATTATATGTCCCCCCAGTTTAATATAACCCCTTCATCTGCCCCCAGTTTCATGTCCCCCTCCATCTCTGCCCCAGTTTCTTGTCCCACCATCTCTGCCCCAGTTTCTTGCCCCACCATCTCTGTCCCAGTTTCATGTCCCCCCCATCTCTGCCCCAGTTTCATGTCCCCCCATCTCTGCCCCCAGTGTCATGCTGGACCCCCCTTCATCTGCCCACAGTTTTATTTCCCCCCATCTGTTCCCCAGTTTCATGTTCCCCTATCTCTGCTCAGAGTTTCATGTCCCTCCATCTCTGCCCCCAGTGTCATGCCGTCCCCCCTTCATCTGCCCACAGTTTCATGTCCCCCCATCTGTTCCCCAGTTTCATGTTCCCCCATCTCTGCCCAGAGTTTCATGTCCCTCCATCTCAGCCCCCAGTGTCATGCCGTTCCCCCCCTTCATCTGCCCACAGTTTCTTGTCCCTCCATCTCTGTCCCCAGTGTCATGCCGTTCCCACCCCTTCACCTGCCCCAGTGTGATGCCGTCCCCCCCCATCTTCCCCCAGGTTCATGGGCCCCTTCATTATGTTTCACCTTAATGTTTGAAAAAAAAACCCAACACTTATACTCACCTTCCAATGCTCCCCTCCGCTCTCTCCGCAGTCTCGCTCACTCATATAGTTGTAGGCGAGATGTGACGTCATCACATTGCGGCTACACATGCAGAAGCCGCAGCACAGCATTAAAGCAGGAGATGGCTCTGACAGCTCCTGCTTTCATTGCTTGTGTGTTCAACTCATCGGCGTCCTCCGGGCGCCGATCAGTTGAAACTGGGACATACCTCCCACCGACCGGTACGGTTGGGAGGTATGCTTCAGGCAACCCCTGTGTTTTGGTCGTTCAACCTCCGCCGGGGTCGCGACCCACAGGTTGAGAACCGCTGTTCTACAGTCACCTGTACATTATATGTCCCCACATTGTAATGTCCCCTTCCAACTGCCCCACAGTATTAAGTCCCTCTCCTGGTGCCCCAGTTTAAACTGGCGGAAGCTAGAGGGGACATGAAACTGGAGGGGGACATTAAACAGTGGGAGTAGTTGGGGGGGGGGGAAGCAATAAATTAATGGCAGCTGGAGTGGGACATGAAACTGGGGGCAACTAGAGGCAAACAGATTCCCCTCCAGCTATTCCCACGGTTTAATGTCCTCTTCCAGTGACCCCCATTGTTTAATGTCCCTCTCCAGTTGTCCCCATTTTAATGTCCCTCTTATCCCCCCAGTTTAATTGCTACCTTCATCTGTCCTCAGTTTAATGACTCCCCCATGTCTGCCCCCGGGAGCGGGAGCTAAATTATCTGCAGAGCCCTGTATAGAGCCGATATACCACTATATGGTCACCGTATAGTGATAATAATTGGTATACCTAAGTTGGAGGCTCACTTGGACATATTTGCCCTCCCCTATGCTGAACCCCTAACTACACTTCTGGCCAGGTACTTTGGTTCAGGCTGCTATGGGACATTCTTCCATGTGGAGGGTTGCTATGGGGCATTATACTGTGAAAAGGGGCCATTGTGGGAAATTATGGTGTGTTTAAATGGGGCGTTACACTGTTTGGAGGCCAGGTGGGACCCAAGTCAAAAGTATGCTATGGGGCCGAGTCTTTGCTAGTTGAGTCCCTGTATATATTTGTATATGTATCTGTGGCGGCCCAATCAGTCTCTGTATTGAGCACTTCCATTAATACAGATGAAAGTGTTCATTGCACTATTAACAGAATCAGGCCCTGTTCATATGGTGGAATCTGGTGCTGATTTTGCAGCGGATTTTTCTTACAAATCAGCGGCAGATTGTTTCCTTATTCTGCCTCCCATTGAAAATAATAAGTGCAGGACGTTGAAAAAAAAAAAAAAGTGCCCTGCTGGACCTTGCTGCAGATTCAGAAAATAAAGAGGAATTTGGGGCAGATGTCTGTCTAAAATTGTTCTTTACTTTCTGATGTCTGAACAGGTTGTATCTAACTCTTATGGAATGGACTATAGGTCCGCTTCAGTAAAAAAAAAAAAACACCCATTTTTTTTTTTTTTTTTTTTTTGCTGCAGTGTACATGGGTTGCTCCAAAAGGGGCCCACTGAGGCTCTGTCGTCCAAGGGCCCATACAAACCTGGAGCCGGCCTTTCCTAATAAACTTACATTCGTTGATCCAATAATAGGAGATCTGGCCAAAAGAGTTCAGGATGTCCATTACTGCCAGGAGAGATTCAAGCGGTTTTGGCAGAGTGATTATCATGTTGTCTGCGAATATGTTCAATTTGTGGGAATGCTGACTGGATGAGACCATAAACCCCGTGATTCAATCTAATGCTCTCAGGTAGAGGATCCATAGTTAAAGAAAAGGTAATGGGGGAAAGAGGGCAACCCTGGTGAGTCTCATTTGATCATTAAAACTGAGAAGAAAAAACTCCGTTGACCAGTACAGAGCAGATATGGCTGAAAATATAGGGTCCAAGAATCCAAACTTCTGAAGGGCCTCAAAGGCATATCCCCAATGAACCTGGTCAAACGTCTTCTCCGCTTCCAAGGATAGAAGTAGAAAAGGCATATGCTAGGCCACAGCTTATCAGAT
The DNA here is from genome assembly GCF_031893055.1 of Leptodactylus fuscus. Classification (NCBI taxonomy): domain Eukaryota; kingdom Metazoa; phylum Chordata; class Amphibia; order Anura; family Leptodactylidae; genus Leptodactylus; species Leptodactylus fuscus. Next base: position 106,945,050 of record NC_134266.1, on the reverse strand, counting down.
TGATTAATCTTCTTGTGCCATTCGGGACCTGGTAACCCTGGTAAAATGACTTCAGAATTATACCAGAATTGAACCAGAAGGGAACAGAAGGTAACACAAACTAACTGCTGGAAACTGCTCACTTGTCTACCAGAAATGTTTCTCATTTCAATCACTGTTGTTCTCCCACTCCTTGTAAAAACCACCTTTCCACCCCAAACCAGTCTGGTCAGTAAAGAAATCCTCATCTCTCCCTCTCTCCTACCCCACCATATAACTTTCTCTGCACAGCTCCTCACAAACCTGCAGGCTTTCCGCCCCAGACACCTACAACCCCCGCACAGCCTCTCCTACCTACACCTGCTGTCCCTCTCCCTGCTCCTCCTTACTTCTGGTGACATATCTCCTAACCCTGGACCTCCACAGCAAATCTCCACTGTTAGCCGTTTCCCCACAACTTGTGCTAGAGCACGGAACCCCCAAAATCTCAAACCAATCTCACTCACTCCTCCCCCTGCCCTCCCCGGTTCACTATGGAATGCCCGCTCCGTATGTAATAAACTTACCTACATCCACGACCTTTTCATTCGCAATGATTTTACATTTCTTGGTCTCACTGAAACATGGCTGACACCCTCAGACAACGCCTCCCCCGCTGCACTCACCTATGGAGGTCTGCAATTCTCACATACTCCCCGCCCCAACAACAAACCTGGCGGAGGCGGAGGCATCCTCCTGTCAGACAAGTGTTCATTTGCCCCTATCCAGGCGCTACCTGCCCTTAGCCCCTCCTCCTTTGAAGTGCATTCTGTTCGTATCTACTCACCCGCCAACCTCCAACTGGCCATCATATACCGACCGCCAGGACCTACCGTTGCCTTTATCGACCACTTCACCACCTGGCTCACACACTTCCTATCTACAGACACCCCCACCATCATCATGGGGGATTTCAACATCCCCATTAACACAGACCACCCTTCCGCCTCCAGTCTCTTGTCCCTCACCACCTCCTTTGGTCTCTCCCTCTGGTCCTCTTCTGCCACCCACACAAAGGGGGGCACACTAGACCTAATATTCACCCGCCTCTGCTCCATATGCAACCTCTCTAACTCTCCATCCACGCTCTCTGACCACAACCTGCTAACGTTCTCTGCCCTCTCTTCTCCAACGGACCCCCCCACTCTCTAAACCACCACGCCCCCGCAGGAACCTCAACCGCCTTGACACCTGCACCCTCTCAGACTCTCTCCTACCACTCGCTGACATATCCTCAATCCAGGACACAGATGCCGCTGCTGCCTTCTATAATACCACCATTACCTCAGCCCTTGATTCTGTAGCCCCCTACACAAACTCCAGAGCCCGACCAACCAATAGACAACCCTGGCACACTGACCTGACTAAAAAACTGAGACGTGCCTCGCGGGTTGCAGAGCGCCTCTGGAAGAAAAGCCACTCCCAGGAGGACTTCCTCAGGTACAAAGAGGCAGTTCTCACATTTAAGAACGCACTCACCGCCGCCAAGCAGGTCTACTTCACCACACTCATATCCGCACTCTCTCGCAACCCCAAACAACTATTCTCCACCTTCAACTCCCTCCTCCGTCCTCCCGCCCCCCCCCCTCCGACATCACTTATCTCAGCTGACGACTTCGCCTCCTACTTTAAAACTAAAATTGACACCATCAGAGACAGCCTCACCCTACTCCCCCGACAATCCATCCACCCAACTACTCGCTGCTCCCCATCCCTGACCTGTTTCTCCTCCATCACTGATGAAAAACTCTCTTCCCTAATCTCCAAATCCCACCTCAGCTCCTGCACGCTCGACCCAATTCAATCACATCTCATCCCCAAGCTTACTGAAGTTATCACTCCAGCCCTAATCCATCTCTTCAATCTATCCCTAACCAATGGATCCTTCCCCTCAGCCTTCAAACACGCCACTGTCACTCCTATACTTAAGAAACCGTCCCTCGATCCGTCCTCTCCTGCCAACTATCGTCCCATCTCACTACTCCCGTACGCCTCAAAACTTCTTGAGCAACACGTCCACTCAGAACTCTCCTCCTATCTCTCGTCCAACCTGCTCTTTGACAGACTTCAGTCAGGCTTCAGACCCCGGCACTCCACTGAAACTGCCCTAACAAAAGTCACTAACGACCTGCTAACCGCCAAAGCCAAGCGCCATTACTCTGTCCTCCTCCTCCTCGACCTCTCCTCTGCCTTTGACACAGTTGACCACTCCCTCCTGTTAGAAATTCTCTCATCCCTTGGTATCTCAGACTTGGCCCTTTCGTGGATCTCCTCATACCTCTCTGACCGCACATTCAGCGTCTCCCACTCGCACACCACCTCCTCACCACGCCCTCTCTCTGTAGGTGTCCCCCAAGGCTCCGTCCTAGGACCCCTCCTGTTCTCCATCTACACCCTTGGCCTGGGCCAACTCATAGAATCTCATGGCTTTCAGTACCATTGCTATGCCGACGACACCCAAATATATATCTCTGGACCAGACATTACCTCCCTGCTGGCCAGAATTCCAGATTGTCTAGCGGCCGTAGCCTCCTTCCTCTCCTCCCGCTTTCTCAAACTCAACATGGAGAAAACAGAGTTTATCATCTTCAGCCCATCCTGTATGGCCCCTCCACCTGACCCATCTATCAAAGTTAATGGAACCCCACTTACCCCTGTCCCACAGGCCCGATGCCTTGGGGTAACCCTGGACTCCGACTTATCCTTCAAACCACATATTCAAACCCTCAACACCTCTTGTCGCCTCCAGCTCAAGAACATCCACCGAATCCGCTCCTTCCTCACCCCAGAAACTACCAAGATGCTCGTCCAGGCCCTCATAATCTCCCGCTTAGACTACTGCAACACCCTTCTGCATGGACTCCCGGCAAACACCCTCGCCCCCCTCCAGTCCACATTAAACTGTGCTGCTCGCTTAATCCACCTCACCCCCCGATTTTCATCGGCTGCTCCCCTCTACCAGTCCCTCCACTGGTTACCCATAGCCCAGCGAATTGAGTTCAAGCTACTAACGCTAACATACAAAGCCATCCACAACCTGTCCCCTCCATATATCTCTGACCTCATCTCCCGCTACCTGCCCATACGTAACCTCAGATCCTCCAACGACCTCCTACTCCGCTCTGCCCTCATCCACTCCTCACACAACCATCTCCAAGACTTCTCCCGTGCATCCCCCATACTCTGGAACTCCTTACCACGACACATAAGACTGACCCCCACAATCACAGGATTCAAGAAGGCCCTGAAGACTCACCTATTCAGGAAGGCCTACAACCTCCAATAACACTATCACCGTACTGCCATCTGTACAGTCTCCCCCTCTCCTTCTGTCTCTACCCCCCTTCCCTCATAGATTGTAAGCCCTCGCGGGCAGGGCCCTCTACCCCACCGTGCCAGCCGATCACTGTTAGTATGATATGTACCTGTATATTTTGTGTATTGTATGTAACCCCCAAATGTAAAGCACCATGGAATTAATGGTGCTATATAAATAAACAATAATAATAAATTATTTGAGGTGGTGAGATCTTTTCCAGATTTACGTAGTGTAATTATGTTTGCCTGAAGCATTTTGGGAGGGAACTGACCAGATAAGGCATGGTTCACATATGTGTTCGGTATTCCATTCAGGGAGTCCGCATGGGGACCACCCGAACGGACTACCAAACACATTAACAAGTGGTGAGTTTTGAAGCACACAGACCCCATAGACTATAATGGGGTCAGTGTGTTTTCCACATGGTGTCCGCACGAAACATGCAGAGAGAAAGTTATTTCAAGAACTACTTTCCTCTTACCCCAATATAGTCTATATGGCTTTAAAACCCATTCATTTGAATGGCTTTTTAAAGGTGTCCACCTGCAACCTCTCCATGGGGAATCCGTTTCTTTCTGCCGGACACAGTGTCGGACATGCAGGACTTTGTGTCCAGCCCAAAAAACGGTTTCCCCGTGGAGAGACCGCAGGCAGACCATTCAAATGAATGGGGTTTTAAAGATGACCGCTGGGAAACCGTCCCCTCTCCAGTTTCTCGGGGCTGAGGATGGAAACCCGGCGGATTGGCACAATGCGGACACTGGTCGCAAGTTTGAATGTCCCCTTAGCTGCCAATTCCTTAAGGCAAATGGACATATTATTACAGGTGGCTTCGAGAGCGAGTATTAGCTGTACACTGTATTGCAGTGTATATTACTGAACCAGCCATCAGATGGTCGCTGGTTCAAGTCTACTAGTGGGATATCAAAAAAGTATATGTAAAAAATTAAAGTATGAAAAAAAAAATTAAATGAGTACAGTGTCCAGATTACTGCATGTTTCACCATCTTCCCTCTCAAAATATAATTTAAAAAGTGATATGTGCCCCAAACCAGTATCCATAAAATACACAATTTGCCTCAAATAAGCCCTCAACTCTGTCAACTAAAAAAATAAAAGGGTGATGCAAAACCTTCCAAAATCGCCAAATTATTTCAACAAAACTTGCTGTGGCAAGAAGGGAATGCATAAGCTGTGCAAGTATGATCCACCCCAGGTTTAGATCTTATAGGGCTTTTCCAGGCAAAAAATAATTTTCCAAAAAGGTCTGTTAGTGCTATTAATAGGTTAGTAAGTGCAACCAAATACCTTTAGCAGTGTTTTGAGTTATTTTCTGGGTTTTTCTCCGAGGTCCTGGCATCTTCTGCATTTGTTTACCTGGGTATTTTCCTTCAACTACAATGATGCCTTGTGCTTCACTCAGAGCGGACTCCCAACGGCTCCCTCTCTCTCTCCCTTCCCTTTCTTACTCACACTCTGCTCACATGACTGCTCCGGTGATCTAGCTAAATATGGATTTTTTTGTAACCTAAGTAATTTAGAAGGTAGCCAGGAGGAAAGGGGTGGGTAGCTTAGATTAGAAAGATTATTTTATCCTGGACAGCCACTTTAAGAGCGAAAAGACACAAGAAGTGACCCCTCCCCTGCCCCAGAGTGACTTCCAATCATTGGAGATTCTGAGAAAATAGAAAGGTATTTGTTCTCAATGTTTTCCACAAAGCTTACATATTCACTTGTCATCATTTGCTGTGCATTCACTTATAGGAAACTAATGCTTGTGTTACCCCTTCATAAATTCTTTGAGGGGTGCAGTTTTCAAAATAGAGTAATTCCTTAGGGGTTCTACTTTCTTACCGGTACCTTAGAGGCAATGCAAACATGACATGGTAACCAGATACCATGACACTCCAATAGCCACATAGCACTCCTGTGCCTGGCTGTGTGCCCATATATATATCAATTGTGGGGAAGGTAGCTCAGTAGAAGCAGTGGTACGGACCCAAACAGTCAAAGACGGACACAAAATATGCAGCAAACAAGGTTTATTTAGAAAAAAAAACAGGAAAATAAATAAATCTTGACTTCAGGAGCAAAATACAGCTTTAACTTCAAGTGAAAACAAGATAAAATCCTGCTCATCTGAGCCACTAACTAAACAGAAATGTTAACCTAATTATATGTGTGGCTTACTACCAGCCATACGAACAAAACAAGCACAACTCTGTCTCTCTGGACTCAGGGTTACAGGACAGACCCGTCACCTCCTCTCACTCTCTGGATCTTCCCTGAATTGCAGGCTCTGCAGGTTTTTCTGGGCCAGTAATGAGCCAAAGACTCACACCTGGAGCTGAGGCCTACTCAAGACCCGCACTGGACCACACATGATCCTGGGGGAGATATAGCAAGATTCCAGCACTCTGCCTGTCACCTTCTTACACCACATACAGTCCTATGAAAAAGTTTGGGCACCCCTATTAATCTTAATCATTTTTAGTTCTAAATATTTTGGTGTTTATAACAGCCATTTCAGTTTGATATATCTAATAACTGATGGACACAGTAATATTTCAGGATTGAAATGAGGTTTATTGTACTAACAGAAAATGCGCAATATGCATTAAACCAAAATTTGACCGGTGCAAAAGTATGGGCACCTCAACAGAAAAGTGACATTAATATTTAGTAGATCCTCCTTTTGCAAAGATAACAGCCTCTAGTCGCTTCCTGTAGCTTTTAATCAGTCCCTGGATCCTGGATAAAGGTATTTTGGACAAACAATTCAAGTTCAGTTAAGTTAGATGGTCGCCGAGCATGGACAGCCCGCTTCAAATCATCCCACAGATGTTCAATGATATTCAGGTCTGGGGACTGGGATGGCCATTCCAGAACATTGTAATTGTTCCTCTGCATGAATGCCTGAGGATTTGGAGCGGTGTTTTGGATCATTGTCTTGCTGAAATATCCATCCCCGGCGTAACTTCAACATCGTCACTGATTCTTGAACATTATTCTCAAGAATCGGCTGATACTGAGTGGAATCCATGCGACTCTCAACTTTAACAAGATTCCCGATGCCGGCATTGGCCACACAGCCCCAAAGCATGATGGAACCTCCACCAAATTTTACAGTGGGTAGCATGTGTTTTTCTTGGAATGCTGTTTCTTTTTGGACGCCATGCATAACGCCTTTTTTTATAACCAAACAACTCAATTTTTATTTCCAAAATGAAGCTGCCTTGTCCAAATGTGCTTTTTCATACCTCAGGCAACTCTATTTGTGGCGTACGTGCAGAAACGGCTTCTTTCTCATCACTCTCCCATACAGCTTCTATTTGTGCAAAGTGCGCTGTATAGTTGACCAATGCACAGTGACACCATCTGCAGCAAGATGATGCTGCAGCTCTTTGGAGGTGGTCTGTGGATTGTCCTTGACTGTTCTCACCATTCTTCTTCTCTGCCTTTCTGATATTTTTCTTGGCCTGCCACTTCTGGGCTTAACAAGAACTGTCCCTGTGGTCTTCCATTTCCTTACTATGTTCCTCACTGTGGAAACTGACAGGTTAAATCTCTGAGACAACTTTTTGTATCCTTCCCCTGAACAACTATGTTGAACAATCTTTGTTTTCAGATCATTTGAGAGTTGTTTTAAGTAGCCTATGATGCCACTCTTCAGAGGAGATTCAAATAGGAGATTAACTTGCAATTGGCCACCTTAAATACCTTTTCTTATGATTGGATACATCTGGCTATGAAGTTCAAAGCTCACTGAGGTTACAAAACCAATTTTGTGCTTCAGTAAGTCAGTAAAAAGTAGTTAGGGGAATTCAAATCAATAAAATGATAAGGGTGCCCATACTTTTGCACCGGTCAAATTTTGGTTTAATGCATATTGCACATTTTCTGTTAGTACAATAAACCTCATTTCAATCCTGAAATATTACTGTGTCCATCCGTTATTAGATATATCAAACTGAAATGGCTGTTGCAAACACCAAAATATTTAGAACAAAAAATGATTAAGATTAATAGGGGTGCCCAAACTTTTTCATAGGACTGTATAACATTAAGTACGTTATCCTAGGTACAACAGTGTCATACATGTGGGTGTAAACTGCTGTTTGGGCACACAGCAGGGCACAGATGTGAAGGAGCACAATGTGCTTTTGGAACGCAGATTTAGATTGCTGTTTTTTGGACGTGCATTGCATGGTGTGCTGCCCTGATTGCAAGAACAGACACTGGTGGTATGTCACTCCATTAGCATGTCTTGCCTCTTTGGCACTCAGCAAGGCTACATATACTAGACTGTATGTGGTGTTTACTGTCTGAAAAAAATGTATCAGTAATCAAAAAAATTACTTTGGGCTTACATCTGTATGTCATTCACAATTATGGATCCTTAAAAACAGTTGTATGATTCCACACATTTGTATGAGTGAGTTTGTGCCACAATTTGAGACAGGATTAGGTCCTGATCCATATTTTGCAGATGTTTTCTGTGGCTCTGATCTGTAAACATCACAGATGTGCGTATGGGGTTGTACAAATGAAGGGATCTGTATACTTTCTGCAATTCCGCATCTGTAACACCCCTTCCCCGGTATACGTGTCCTGTTTCTTTTTAGAGTTGTTTGTTTATGTATCCTTTCTCCATTATGAGGAGCTTAAGTGTTGTTTAATATGAGGGAAGTCTAGAATTCTAATTTGCTCCTTGTTTTGCCCTAATCCTGGGTTAATTTTGCTTGCCAACCATGCAGTGGATTTGCCATGGGTTTAGAGAAGCTCATCCTGAGGAATCTGAGCCTGCTGATATCCCAATGCTCATTTACTATGCATCTGAGTCTGTCTTCATACTCCGTAATGTGCCATGCAATATAGAGCTCTACTTCTGACTGCTATAAATGTTTCATTACCAGTGCATTGTATTGAGATATGATAAAGTATTACTAGTTATCCTGATAAAATTAAGAGTCTTTAGCAGTTAGCAAGCTTTTGAGGCTATTTGCTGTAGTCCTCTTCAAAAAGAATGATATTTGAGGAATCACACATTTATTCACAAAGCCACATCGGAACACAGTGGTAAATGAGACAAGTAAAACAGAGCTATCAATATAAGGAGGGAATAAAACATCCAAAGCAGTAAATAATGGAGCAGTTCCTGATAAGTTTGATTGCTCCCTCATTAAGATCTAGTCGCTGGTTGTGATGTCCTCATCTGTTCTAAAGACTCATTCCTTAAGTGATGTAGAAGGACATAAGTCCATGAGACATATTCACCCCTGATAATAGGACAGCAACCCTGAGGATAGGTCCACACATCTGGAACAGGATACCTGATGAGAAAAAAATTATTTACCTCCCCAAAACATCTCAGTTCAGGTTTCCTGTCACTCTGGATGAGTGACTGGAGAATGTTGTGTTTCCAGATATGCTGATGCTGTTTCATACCCTGGGCTAAAGACAGGGAACCCTACTTTTTCTTTCCTCTAAGTGGTTGGTCGTAAATCATCTCTTGATGCTGCCTAATGCCTAGTCTGCATCTCATATCAGGATCTATGAATTACTAGAACCCTCAAACAAGGCATGTATATCTAGATTGCATCTCACACTTGGTTTTAAGAATACATCAAAGTTATATTTTATATGCTTTTCTTTGTGGACACCTTGATGTTTTTTGAAACCATTCATATTCTGTGATACACTAGTCTGCATCTGGTCTGAAGCTTTGCTCCTCTCCCCTCTTCCTCTGTTGTGGTAGGGTTGAGTAGCCACATGGACCCATTATGGCTGTGTCTTCTGATTTTGTTATGTCAGTGGTGCCTTTGGTGATGACTGGCTATTGCAATCTATTGCAGGTTTCAGGTCGAACATGGCTGGCGTCTGGGGCCTCCACAGCCAACGTCCTGTTGCATCTGATGTCACTTCCGTGCCTTGGAATGCGTTTTGGCAGATGGATGAATATTGCAATAATGGTTCCTTTCAAATCATCACTTTCGGTGCAGAGACCCACCAACGGAAATGAGGACACAAACACTTTATAAATGCCCACAGACCAGGCAGCCAGCCTATAGCCTGTATTACTCCAGCATCACATGCTCAGCTTAGAACTGCTACCAGCTTCTGGCCTTGCATTTGCTTTATCATGTCTGAGACTCCTGAAAATCCTAGACCAATCAGTCCGGTCCTTCACTGAGGGTTCCTGGGGCGTGCTTCTACTCTGGGTAAGACATATCTTTATTCATCCTGAGTACAGACGTATTGTTATCTTGTGCCTTATAAACGAAAACACACAAGGTTCTGGTTCTTGCTCCAGACCTAAGATTTTGGCGTAAGAATCATCTCCCCTTACGGGGAGTTATGAGGCAGATAGTGTAGCAGGAAGTGTCTTTTTTCCCTACAATTATTTAACCACATGAGGACCGCCGTATGTAAATTTACGGCCTCATGTGCTGGTACCTAAAGACCGGACTATTGCCGAAATACGTCCGGCCTTTAGGTACCTTTCTGGCGGGGGGAGGGGTGCGGGGGGGACAGGGGTTAGGTGTTACTAACACCTAACCCCTTCCTCCATAACGTCCAGTCGGAACTGAGTCCGACTGGACGTGTTAACCCTTTCGATCGCGCCGTCAAACATCACGGCGCGATCGAAAGGGATCCGCCGACAATTGAAAGGGATCGGCACCCCCCGCGGCGAGATCGGGGGGTGCCGATGTCAGTAAAAGGTAGTCTGGGGTCTGGCCAGTGACCCCAGACTACCGGAGCCCCCACATACCTGGTTGATCCTGCCGACCGATGGAGGAAGTGAGCGATGCAGCTCACTTCCTCTGCAGCTTACAGGACACGAGCAGGCTCATGTCCTGCTCGTGTCCTGTCTGCTACTGTGCTGAATCAGTTGGTGCTTTCATCAAAGCATCAACTGATTCAAGTGTCCTAAAGGGACAGATGAAAAAGTTAAAAAAAAAAGTTAAAAAAAAAAAAAAGTGTATGAAAAAAGTAATAAAGTTCTAAAGTCCAAAAATCCCTTTTTTCTATACAAAATGAATTATATAAAAAAAAGCACTAAAAATTAAAAAAAGCAATGCATATTTGGTATCGCCGCATCCGTAACAACCTGTACAATAAAACTGAAATAATATTTAATGTACACGGTGAACGTCGGAAAAAAAAAACGGAAAAAACTCGCCGGAAGTAATGATTTTTTGTCATCTCATCCTACAAAATATGCTATAAAAAGTGATCAAAAAGTCATATTCACCCCACAACAGTGCCAATAAAAAGCGCACATTTTCCCGCAAAAAATAAGCCCTCAACCAACACTGTCAACCGAAAAATAAAAATGTTACGCCTCTCAGAAGATGGCGATGCAAAAAACATTGATTTATGTCCCCATATGTGTTTTTGTTCAGCAGACTTAGTATTGCATAAAAAAATAACATAAATGAGGTATCGCCGTAACCGTACTGACCCGCAGAATAAAGGACACATGTCACTTATACTGTACGCTGCATGGTGAAAAATTTAAAATGTAAAACTCAATGCAGGATTGATTTTTTTTTTTTTAATCCAGCAAGAAAGAGTTAATAAAATGTATTCTATAAGTTGTAGGCACCCAAAAATGGTGTCATTACAAAATGCATTTCATCCCGCAAACAACAAGCCCTTATATGGCCGCGTCACCAGAAAAATAAAGAAATTATAGCATCTAGCAATGTCAAGGCAAAACCCCCCAAAAATCGCCAAATTATTAGAACACAACTGGCTGCGGCAGGTAGGGAATATATAAGCTGTGCGAGCGAATATCAGGGGACACCCCAGATTTACAGCTTATGAGGGAGAAGACACCAGAAGTGACCCCAGAGTGACTCCCCCAATCATAGGAGCTACTGGGACATAGTAGGGAATTTGGTGTTTGCAATGTTCTCCGCACAGCTTATATATTCCCTCTTCGCCATCCGCTGTGCAGTCACGCCTGCAATACTAATACTCACTACACCCCCTGATAAATTCTTTGAGGGGTGCAGTTTTCAAAATGGGGTCACTCCTTTGGGGAATCCGCTTTCCTGGTACCTTACAAGCTCTACAAACATGACATGGCGTTCAAATACCAAACATCCAAATCTGTGCTCCAAAAGCCGCATAGCGCTCCTTCGCTTCTGCGCCCTGCTGTGCGCCCAAACTGCAGTTTATGCCACATGTATGACACATGTATGACACTGGTGTACCCAGGATAACGGATGTAATGTCATATGTGGGTATAAACTGATATTAGGGCACAGCTGGACGCAAAAGGGAAGAAGGGTTATTGGGTTTTTGGAGCACAGACGGTTTGGTTTTTGGATGCCATGACACTTTTGCACAGCTGAAACGCCAGTAAAGTGGAATCCCCTGATATGAGACCTTATTTTGGAAACTACACCCCTGAAGGATTTATCCAGGGGTAGAGAGAGCATTTTTAACCCCCAAGTGTTGCTATAACTTATTATCCATAAATGAATACGAAGCTGATTGTGAGAGGTGAAAAATGACAATTTTTCCAGGAATCCGTCATTTCAGTGCGTAACATGTTGTGCCCATCTTGTATCAGAGATGAACGCTCTAAAAGCTGTTGTGCCCAGGATACCCGCTTACCAGTTTTTGGAGTGTCTCTGCTGACATAAGTTGGGCACAACATATCGGGCACTAAAATGGCGAATCTCTGGAAAATTTTCATTTTTAACTTCTCATTATCAGCTGTGATTTCATTTCTGGAAACTAAATAAATGCAACACTCGGGTTAAAAGTGCTCGCTACACCACTTGATAAATCCCATGAGTGGGGTAGTGTCCAAAATGGGGTGACATGTCTGCAGATTCCACTTTATTGGCAATTCAGGGGCTTTGCAAAAGTGGCATGACGTCCAAAAACCAAACTATGCTCCAAAAACCAAAAGCGCTCCTTCCCTTCTGTGCCCGGCTGTGCCCAAACAGCCATTTATACCCACATATGGCATTAAGTACGTTATCCGGGGTACACCAGTGTCATACATGTGGGTATACACCGCTATTTGGGTACCCAGCAGGACGGAGATGTGAAGGAGCGATATGTGCTTTTGGAGTGCAGATTTAGATTCTTTGTTTTTGGACACCACGTCACATTTGCAGAGGCCCTAAAATTGTCCCTACAAAATGGGGTCACTTCTTGGTGAATTCCAGTTTACTGTCACCTGTGTAGTTTCTAAAATGGGGTCACAATGGGGGGTTTCCATTGTATTGATACTTTAGGGGCTCAGCTAATGCGACATGGCACCTGAGAACTATTCCAGCCACATCTGCTTTCTAAAAGCCAAATAGCGCTCTTTCCATTCTGAGCCCCACCATGTACCCATACAGCAGATTATGGCCACATATGGGGTATTGCCGTGTTAAGAAGAAATTGTGTAACAAACTCTGGTTTTTTTTTAATTCTTCAGCTACTTGCAAAATTAAAAATATGGCGCTAAATGGACGATTAATTGGAAAAAAAAGTAATTTTTCATTTTTACGTCCCATTGTTAATAAAATCTGTGAATCAGCTGTGAGGCCAAAATGCTCACCAAACCCCTAGATAAATTCTATGAGGGGTGTAGTTTCCAAAATGGGGTCACTTTTAGGGGGTTTCCACTTTATTGGTACACTAGGGGCTCTGCAAATGCGACATGGCACCTGAAAAATATTCCAGCAAAATCTGCCCTTCAAAAGCCGAACAGCGCTCTTTCCATTCTGAGCCCCGCCATGTTCCCATACAGTAGATTATGGCCACATATGGGGCATTTCTGTGTTCAGGAGAAATTGTGTAACGAACTGTAGTGAGCTTTTTCTCCTTTATCCTCTTGTGAAAATGAAAAATTTGGGGCTAAATTGACAGTTTGTTGGAAAAAAAGTAAATTTTCATTTTCATGTCCCAATGTTAATAAAATCTGTGAAACAGCTGTAGGGTCGAAATGCTCACTCTACCCTTTGATATGTTCTGTGGGGGGTGTAGTTTCCAAAATGGGGTCACTTTTAGGGGGTTTCCACTGTATTGGTTCTCTAGGGGCTCTGCTAATGCGACATGGCACCTAAAAATTATTCCAGCAAAATCTGCCATCCAAAAGCAAAATAGCGCTCCTTCCATTCTGAGCCCCGCCATGTACCCATACAGCAGATTATGGCCACATATGGGGTATTGCCGTATTCAGGATAAATTGTTTAACAAACTTTGGGGGGCTTTTACTCCTTTAACCCCTTGTGAAAATGAAAACTTTGGGGATAAAGTGACATTTTAGTAATTTTTCTTTTACACATCCCAATGTTAGTAAAATCTGTGAAACAACTGTAGGGTCTAAATACTCACTATACCCCTTGATGAATTCTGTGAGGGGTGTAGATTCTAAAATGGGGTCACTTTTGAGGGGTTTCCATTGTTTTGGTACGCTAAGGGCTCTGCAAATGCGACATGGTGCCTGAAAATTATTCCAGCAAAATATGCTGTTCAAACACCCAGTGTCGCTCCTTCCCTTTCGTGCACTGCCGTGTGCCCAAAAATCAGTTTACACCCACATGTGGGGTATTTCTGTGCATGGGAGAAATTGCATAACAAAATGTGAGATGCATTTTCTCCTTTAACCCTTTGTGAATGTGATAATTTTAGGTCTAAATGAATGTATTAGTGAAAAAAAATGAAATGTCTAAATTTGACCTCCATATTATTTTTATTCTTATGAAATGCTTAAAGGGTTAACAAACATCCCAAATGCTGTTTTGAATAATTTGAGGGGTGCAGTTTTGAAAATGGGGTGATTTATGGGGGTTTCTATTATATAGGCCTTTATAATTCCTTTCAGAACTGAAGTGTTCCCTAAAAAATTAGTTTGAGGAATTTTCTTGTAAATCTGAAAAATCGCTGTTACACTTGTAAGCCTTGTAACATCCAAAATGAATTAAAAGACAATCAAAAGATGATGCCAATATAAAGCAGAGATATGGGAGATAATATTTATTCATGTATTTGAATGGTATGACTATCTGCCTGAAAAGCAGAGAATTTCACATTTTGAAAATTGCAATTTTTTCCAAATTTCCATCAAATTTGCTAGTTTTTTTATAAATAAATACAAAAATATTGATTAGTGTTTACCACTAACATGAAGTATAATGTGTTACGAAAAAACAATCTCAAAATCACTTGTGTAAGTTAAAGCGTCTCAAAGTTATTGCCATTTAAAGTGACACATGTCAGTTTTGAAAAAAGAGGCCCGGTCCTTAATGTACTTCTAGGCCTGGTCCTTAACCGGTTAAACATAGTGACCCTTTGTCTAGAACTCACAGAAGTAGCACTAGCACCCCCAGATTAGTTAGGGTTGCGCCCCCCCCCCCCCCCCCCCCCCCCCGTTTAGTCAGGGTGTAAGCTATTATCTGCTAGTTATCCCTTATTCTATACTTTGCTTTTGTGGGAAAATACGTTTAACAGATTAATATAGGAAAATTAAAATGAATCACAGCATATGCCTCCTTGTGTGCTTCTCCACCAGCAAGGAAAACAAACAGCGGGACGTCTTTCATATATACAAGACTGATCAGTAAAGTTATCACATTTCTCAGTACTGAGACAACACAAATATATAAACTTTCACAAAACAGCAACTTTCCCTTGCATATTGTTGAAACAAAAGACACCAACAGCAAGTCCATCATCTTCAATATAAGTGGGGCACTTAAATAACTAGTGTCTATTTTAACCCCTTTCTGCCACAGACATTTTTTGTTTTTACTCCCCATCTTTCAGAAGCCATAACTTTGTCTTTCCGTTCTCAGAGCTGTATTAGGGCTTATCTGTCAGACAACTTGTGCTGCATAATAGCACCATTTAATTATTTATACCATTATGACATGCTACCTATATTTTATGTGTTGGTATGATCACAGTCATGCCAAACTTAGTTTCTTACTCTGACACCCATAACTTTTTTTTATTTCTGTGTATGGACGTGTGTAGGGCTTTCTTTGTTGTACTGTTTATTTTTATAATATTTTTGGAATTGTCTGAAGTTCAGCACCCCTGTAAGCCGAACTGCCTATGCAGGACAGGAAACTTGGTGATAAAAGGATTCACACTCCTACCACACCTCAGTTCAGGTTCCCTGTCATCTGGATGGGTAGGAACGGTATGCGCCTGACAAGATTTTTATTTTTTTAATGATCTTTTTCTCCTTTTTCATGCCTGGGCTGAGGATAAGGGAGTTGATGCCTTCCTTCTCTTGGCAGGGCTTAAGTTGCAGCTTGATGCCCAATCTAATCCAATATGGCAGTCAACTCTTTCCTTTTTCTTTGACCTAGACTTAGTTCTGCAGAGGACAAAGTTATTCATTCCCTGGCTTAGGGAGACTGTGTAGGCCGCGGTGCTTGTAACTTTCTTACTAGCTGCTGCTACTGGAGACAGGTGCTGTATTGGCCCTCCTGATGTCTCTCTTCTTCCGGGATATGTCTGGACTTAACTTCATACTGTGCTGGTTTTTATTTCAGGGCACATGCAGGTAAAAGGGGAGAAGGAGGTCTAATTCAATGGCAATGACACTGATGGGTCAGCCACTTTTTGCTGTCTTCATACTCTCAGAAGTGTCATCTCTGAGTCTACTGAACCACCTTTGAAAAATGGCGACCAGTAAAGAACCCCAGGCCAGGCACTCGTATTCCTAAAGGGTTTCTGGGATCTACTGTTTTTGCTAGAAAGAAGTATTTGGAACCAATGTTTAAAAGGTTTTGTGTACCTTGTGTCTTTGTATACCAGATCAGCCCACAAACAGGGTTTGGGTTCTACCTCAAAATCCAGGGTATGTGGAATGTGTAAAAAATAAACCTCTATCTGCCTCTTTTTCCTAGCCTCTGTGCTGCTACTGCATTGATAAAGTTATGGCAGAGGAAGCTTTAGATAGATTGTGAAACAGGAGGTGTCCTCATTCTTTCAGGGGTTCAAACATTCACATATCTTTACCCTGTCCCCTTAATGTGTCGCTGCCCTTATTCCTGCCCATCTCTTTGCGATCTTTACTCTTTGCATGTGTGCATGTCTATCATGTGTAAATCTCCCAGTATGGGCATGCGCTGTATGCAACTCTTATTGATACCATGCTGGTGCCACCCATTGGGTGCAAGAGCTGGCGTTCCTCACTTTTACCGCACTTTTGGATCTTAGTAAATTTTTAGATTATTTTAGCCCAACATGCAGCTTAGCTTTTCAGCGCTACCAATACCCTACATACTTATCGAGGATCTGTTTTCACATTTATACTCCCTGTATAGGTATTATACATATATATACTATACAATAACATTGTTTTTATGAGTAAGACATACAGTACATATATATTTTTGTACCCATTCATTAAGATGCCTATTTATTTATACATTATTTAATATACACATGTATATTCCTATTGGGTCAACTACTATTTTTTACCTTATCATGTTTTAACCCCTATCAGCAAAGTACACGCTTTTAATTTTATTATGTCGTATATATGTTTACATATATACTATCTGATTTTATTTACCGGTATGTATCTGTCTAGTTGGCCTGAAGAAGATGCTAAAACTTTGCTAGAAGGTTTGCTGTGAAATGTGTTGTCATATTCTCTGTTCAACCAAGTGGAACTAATAAATCATTCTCTACTCAATACAGTTGTGTATGACTACCAAACTGTTGAGCAGCGCTTAGTTTTTATTCGTTTCTATTGATTTCTTTCTATTATGTTGTTTTTGCAGAACCCTGGAGGCGTCAGTAAATTGGAATTCCCCAAGAAGCGACCCACTCTTCTAGGCATAATTTTAGGGTCTCTGCAAACATGACATGGCATCCAAAAATCAACAAACTAAATTGGTGCTCCAAAAGCCACATAGCGCTTCATACATCTGCACCGCACTGTGTGCCCAAAATGCAGTATAACGTTCATTTGACCATGCAAACAGTGGTACAGCCATTTCTCCAAAGGGTCGTAGGTTAAACAAGACAATACCAGGCCACATGTTGCTCATGCTACTGTGAGCAGCTTGTGAGACCTAAATTTGATACCAAGGACTGGAGCATCTCCACACTTTTCTCCCATCAGGCATATCTGGGACATCATTGGTCCAATCGCAAAAGGTACTGGCAGTAGCCAATTTTGATGATTCCTCAGACAGCTATTAATAATCTTATTGATGGCATGCTATGGCGTGCAAGTGTTTGTGTATTTTTGTGCATGTTGCAATCATACTGAATAAATATATTTTGTTTTAATTTTTCAGCATTTGCATATCATTAACATGGCTATTGATCTTGTGATTTACATAATTCCTTCATAAAACTTTTATTTCTTTATGTTGCAAATTTAGTGTTGAGTATAGTAAGTGATTTTGTTGTACAACATTTCGAATCACATTAAAAATTTTGTCTGGGGCTGCATTTTTTCTAAAAGTGGACTTGGGTTCCTAAAACTCGCACCTCCTCCCTGTACAAATGCAGTATTCTTTCTTGTTTCAGCATCAGAAAGTAGCGCAGGACCATGAATGAAATAAAGAATGCGGTCTTGTAGTGGAACTTTGGGTCGCAAATTTATATGGTCAGCTAGCTTATATCTCTAAAGCTAACCTACAGAAAAACACAACTTTCTATCACCGCACTGTCCAGCTTCTTGTCTATCACACTATCTAACATATTTTTTATACTATGAGGCACTTTTTACTCCCAAATTTGGGGTGTGTGGGGTGTTTTGGCAGGGTAGTGGAGAAGCATGGTCACAGCATGCTGCCGCTGGCTTCTTGCAGCATGAGGAGTAGGGCAATGCTGCAGGCCCTGGGCTGGGAAGGTGTCCCGGTCATGTGAACTTCCCGGAATCTGCCATGCTGTTAGATTAGATGCCGGTTCTGTAAAGATGATGTCAGCTGCTCTGCTGCAGAGTGTTCACCATAACTACCAGGTCACCGCTGTAATGTGGCATTACTACCTGTGAGCCCCCTAAAGATATTAAAGCTGCCCCTGGGGCCGGTCCCCACCAGCCTTGTACCATTCTTGTTGCATGCCAGTGCCTGAGCAGCGAGATCACAGGAGCTGACCTGTTTCTGTGACAACCAGGAGCCTAATGAGTTTTCCCCTAGGCCTGTCATCGGAATATTACTATTGCGGCCGGTCTATGACGAGCCTCAATAGTAGTGTACAGAATGTCCCATAGACTGCAATACACTTCTATTGCAGTGTATGGGACTTGCAATCAAATGATTGCATGTTCAAGCCCCCTAATAAAATAGTAAAAAAAAAAAGTTTAAATTTTTTTTAAAAATAAATAAATTAAATTAAATCACTTTCACTAGAATACATGTAAAAGTAGAAAATTACACATTACAAATACACATTAGGTTTACCTGTGTTCGAAAATGCCCGGTCTACAAACTTGTCAAAATATTTTACTAGTAGGGTGAACGTTGTAGTGGGGGAAAAAGAAAGGACACCTGACCCCGCTAAAAAAAAGGACACCCTACACATCCCCATACAGTTTGAAGAGCCATGTGTCAATGTGACTTTGCAGCTGTTGCAAAACAAGTGATTATGAAGATAATCTTGTTTCCCTTAGTCCTAACAGCGGCACAATGTGGGGTATTTCTGCCCCTGTGTGCTGGTAGGACAGGCGGATTTTTAATTAGCCAATCAAAAAGCGTGGCTGGCCCTATAAGAGGGCACAAGAACCTCCCCTCTGCGTGTCAATACAAAAGTACCTCCATATTTATACACAGTTTTATACATAAGATATGATTCCCAGGGTGGGAAATCTTGTGCCGCTGTTAGGACTAAGGGAAACAAGATTATCTTCATAATCACTTGTTCCCTGTCGTCCGTACCAGCGGCACAATGTGGGGATATAGCAAGTAGGCCCCAAGATGGGTGGGATTATTCCATGACTGAGCTTAAAATGGTCTGGGCAAAGGCAGAGGAATCTGCCACCCGGTCCTTCAGGCGGTAATGCCGAATGAAGGTGGACTCAGATGCCCAGGAAGCAGCTGCACATATTTGATCTAAAGACAACGCACTCCTCTCAGCTCGAGAGGTGGACACTGCCCTGGTTGAGTGGGCATGAAGAAAAGATGGGGCCGGCAGCCCTTGGGCGGTATAGGCGACCTTTATAGTCTCGGAAACCCAGCGGGATACCGTAGCTTTGGCGGCTTTGGCGCCCTTGTTTTTCCCCGTATAGCTAATTAGCAGGTTTTCGGCCTGCCTAAAAGGGCGAGTGCGCTGCAGGTAAATTTGCAGGCATCTGACTACATCCAGCTTGTGCCATCTTTCCTCTTCAGGTGAAGAGGGGGAAGGACAAAATACTGAAAGGGAAATTGTTTGGTTCCTATTAACAGCGGATGGTATCTTGGGACGAAACCCTGGGAGGAACCTAAGCTGCACATGGTCCGAAAAGAAAATAGTATATGGCTCTTCAGCAGATAAGGCCTGTAGCTCACTAACTCTTTTGGCAGTTGTAACTGCCAATAGCAGTGCCATTTTGCCGGTCAGTAACTTAAGGGAGACATCCTCCAGGGGTTCGAATGGTTGGTCACAAAGAGCGTTCAGGACCGGAATAAGGTCCCATTGGTGGACAGGGGTGTTCACCACCGGTCTCAGCCTAGTTGCTCCTTTAATAAAGGTGCTCACTAAAGGATCCTGAGACAAACGCCTCCCCAGATAGGCGGACAGGGCCGCTACGTGTACCTTGAGTGTGGCCGCAGCAAGACCTCTGTCTAGTCCGTCTTGAAGGAAGTCCAGGATCGCCTCCGTCGGGGGATCAGTGGAGTCCACTTGATGCTGCAGACACCAGGCATTAAAGATGTTACCAATTCGACGGTAATTCCTGTTAGTCGAATCCGCTCTGGCGCTGGATAGGGTCTTCAAGACGGCTTGTGACAGTCCTCTATTCCTCAATAGGGACTGGTCAACCTCCAGGCTGTCAGGTTGAGTCTCCTCAGATCCTGACATCTCAGCTCTCCTTGGGTTACCAGGTCTGGGAGAGGGGGAAGCCTCCAATATATGCCCTGACTCATTTGTATGAGCTGAGCAAACCAAGCCCTTTTTGGCCAGAACGGGATTATGGCTATTCCCGAGGCTTGGTCCTGTCTTATTTTGATCAATACCTTCGGTATGATTGGAATTGGAGGGAATATGTAAAACAGCCTGAACCTCCATGGGATGGACAGGGCATCCACTGCCAAGGGATTGTCCTCCTGGTATAGAGAGCAGAAGGTCCCTACCTTGGCATTGAGTCGGGTAGCCATTAGATCGACCTCCGGGAGACCCCATCTCTGGACGATCTGTTGGAATACGTCTGGATTGAGAGACCATTCTCCTGATACGGTAATACCCCGACTCAGATGATCCGCTACTATGTTCAGGGAGCCCTTTATGTGAACAGCGGATAACTGGACCAGATTCTTCTCTGCCCAGGTGAATATGAGATTCGTCTCTCTCAGTAAGGTTGGTGACCTGGTGCCCCCTTGTTTGTTTATGTAGACTACCACCGTCATGTTGTCTGACCTGATCTTGACAGACTTGCCTTTCAATTCCGGGGCAAAGTGTACTAGGGCCAGGTACACTGCTCTGAGTTCCTTGAGATTGGATGACCCCAGCTCCGGACATCTCCATCGTCCTTGTACAGTCTTGTCCTGGCAATGGGCTCCCCATCCCCACTGGGATGCATCTGTTGTCAACAGGGTCCACAATGTCGGGACCGTGGACCTTCCGTCTTTCAGGTGTATCCACCATCTGAGGGAAAGACGGGTAGCGGGAGAAAAGCAGATCTTCTTGTGCAGTCCCCGTGGAGACCTGTTCCAGGTTCTCAACACTTCCATCTGCAGGGGACGCAAATGCCATAAAGCCCAAGGGACTGCTCTGGCCGAGGATGACATTAGGCCGAGGACTCTCATGGCGGTGCGAATAGTTACCCGCCGGGTGTGTAATAGAAAACGTGCACTGGCCTGGATCCTTTCCTTCCTTGGGCTGGAGAGGAAGATCTGCATCGCTTCTGAATCCACTATGAACCCGAGGAATTTCCTCCGTGTGGATGGAACGATTTCGGACTTCTCCCAGTTGATGATCCATCCTAACTCTTGTAGGAAGCTGATGGCAAGGTTGAGCTGCTGGAGGAGAGCAGCAGGAGACTGAGCTTTTAGTAGCCAGTCGTCTAGGTAAGGAACGATGAAGAGACCCTGCAATCTGAGGGCCGCGGCGATCGGAGCGATCACCTTGGTAAATACCAGGGGGGCGGATGTGATGCCGAATGGCAGAGCTGTGAATTGAAAGTGCTCCCTGTGGCCGGCCATAGAAACGGCAATCCTGAGGAATTTCCTGTGGGAGTGAGCAATAGAGACATGAAGGTAGGCGTCCTTCAGGTCGAGGGTGACCATCACATCTCCTGGCTGGAGAAAAGCAGTCACGGAATCCACGGTTTCCATACGAAATGACCTCTTCCTGATAAAGCGATTGAGGTACCTCAGGTCTATTATCATTCTCCAGCCCCCGGTGACTTTGGGGACCAGAAAGACGGGGGAGTAAACTCCCCGACCGAGGTCTGAGGCTGGGACCTTCTCTAGGGCGCCTTTCACAACATACTCGGCGACCAAGGCCTCTAGACTGGCCTGTTGAGAAGGTGGAAGGGTTCTGGTGGCAACGATCCGATCTGGAGGTGGAAGCTGAAAATTGATAAGATACCCGTGCTGTATAATTCTTAACACCCATGGATCTTGAATATGGGTGACCCATGCTCTGAAGAAAGCGGAAAGACGTCCTCCCACAGGAAGGGGGGCCACAGGGAGCTGCCCCGCGTCAAAACTCCGGCTTCCTCTTGGTGTCTTCCCTGGAAGCACCTCGTCCAGTTCCCCTAGGGCGATATCTGGAACGCCTTTGCTGAGCCGGGCGTCTATAGTTGGAGGCCGAACCTCTGCCTCTAGAGGGGGCACGTCTGCCCCTGGAAGCTTGAGGTAAGGACTTCCCCTTACCTTCTGCTAATCCCTCCATGATGGTATCCAAGCCTCGGCCAAACACTCTTCCTGGCTCAAAGGGGAGAGCACAGAGAGCAGCCTTGGATGCGAAGTCTGCACGCCAAGGCTTTAGCCACAGGGGTCTACGGGCCGCAGTAGACAACGCCATCGATTTGGCTGAAATTTTTAATTGATGGCGGGAAGACTCCGCCAAAAAATCTGCAGCCCTATGAACATTCTTCATGGAAGCCAAGATGTCATCCCTGTCCACGCCGGAATCAATATCCCGCTCCAAGGTAGCTAGGCGGCTACGTAGAAAATCGCCCACAGTGGTAGAGGCTATGGCTACTGAAGCTTGGGCAGAGGAAGCAGAGTAAACCTTCTTCAATGTGGCGTCAGCCCTACGATCCAGAGGATCCTGAAGATTTGATCCATCTTCAAGGGGCACCAGGGTTCTACGAGACAACTTCGCCACGGCTAGATCCACCTTCGGGGGAGGCCCCCAGGAATCCCATTGAGCCGAATCCATAGGGAACAAGGTCTTAAAGATCCTGGAAAGGGAGTGTCCCTTCTCTGGCTGTTTCCACTGCTGCCCCATAAGGTCGGTCAGCGTGGCGTCCGCATGGAAGGCAATATGTCCCCCAGAGGCAGACGTGGAGGCTTCCCCGTCAACATCTCGGCCCACTGTAGACCGGATGGACTTCAGCAGCCTGCCTGTTTGTTCATAGTGGAACACAGGTCTGCTGGAAACTACTGAGTCGTCCTCGGAGGAATCATCCTCTGCCACCCGTAGATGTTCCAGGGGAGGGAGGGACGAGGAACGATGCTCAGTGCATGGTCTCTTGGTGAGCTGAGACAAGGTAGACTGTATGCCTTTAAGGGAATCATCCTGCAAAAAAATAAAAGGAGAGTACAAGCAAGGGAATTACATTTACCCGAGCGATGCCCAAACTCACCATCTCCTTGACCCAGGCCATCATATCTCTGGGAGAGGGCTCCTCTGGTGGAGGGCCTCTGCAACCGCGACAACGGGCCCATTCGTAGCCTAAAAATAATAGGAGGGTTATAGGACCAGTGGTACCCCAGAGAGGATGACCCTTTAAGCCGCTACCTACCATCAGGGAGCGGTGTGTCACAGTCAAAACAGGAAAGATGCTTCCTTTTAGCAGTAGCTTTCCTCCTAAAATCCCCCGGAGGGGTAGTAGAGGATGACATATCCTACAGAGAGAACAGACCATGCAAACCTTTGTACCAAGACATGTCAAGAATAAAAAGGGTAGATCTTACCAGGTCAGAAGACCGGATAGCAAGGTGACATCCAACAAGTTGGTAGAAACAGCAGTAGAAGCAACAGGAGCTTTAGGGTTACACAATACCCAGCCTTCAGCGCCACTAGGAAGCCGAAGGTAACTGCTAGCCGGCCGGCCTGACCTTTAACCCGGCCGGCCGGAAATGGGCGGAGCTACAGCTCCAAAAGTCTAACCCAAACAGGGTTAGAAAGGCAAGATTCCCCCCCCCCTCAGCAAGCCCCAACAAGGGCACCTACCTCAGCCTCCTAAGGCCAATTCCTGGCCCAAAACGCGGCCAGAGCCCTGCCGGAGCCTGGAGACCGCCGGCGCCAGTACTAGCAATGGCGCCGCCGTACTTCCAGCTTCCCAACCGGAAGTGCGCACCCGGCCAGCGGTCGCCGCGAAACATCGCCGGGAACTCTTAGTTCCGGCTGCCGCTCCATAGCTAATACAGCCACCGCATCAGCGAAGTGGCCGGAGGACGGGGATGCGGCGTAAGATGAAACAAACAGGTTCACCGGCAGCAGCAGAAGGCAGCCTAGGAGAAGAGAAGGTAGGAAGGAGGATGGAGGAAGGAGGGGGGGGAGGGGGGGGGTAAGCCACTTACAGGCTAATAACATTAATTCCCTCAACAGGGCCAGAAGATAGACCTTCAATCAAGAAGGGCCCTGGAGTAAGAAGCTAAGAAAAGTGCTCAAAGGGTAAGTAACCCTATTGAGCCCAATAAGAGGACACAAGTCCTCCACCTGTCCTCTGTCCACACAGGACAGAAAAAAACACGCAGAGGGGAGGTTCTTGTGCCCTCTTATAGGGCCAGCCACGCTTTTTGATTGGCTAATTAAAAATCCGCCTGTCCTACCAGCACACAGGGGCAGAAATACCCCACATTGTGCCGCTGGTACGGACGACAGGGAACTACAATTCCCATATGTTATTTATGTTATTAAATATTTTACCACATTTTTTTGCTTCAAAATATTTTTCCCTATTTTCCTCCTCTAAAACATAGATGTGTCTTATAGTACAGTGAGTCTTATAGTCCGAAAAATACGGATCTATATACTCATTCATTTGTGAGCAGGTGCGCCTCGTCTGCTTCTGAAAAGACACTGTCTTAAATTTTAGATTTCACCCTGATGGTGACCTGATGACTCTTCTTCAGCACAGTATTACACGGCCAGCTAGAGCAAGTGCTATCTCTGCTTGCAGGGAGAAAAGTGACATTTTATTCTACTTTATATGCTCCAAAATAAGCTAAGACGCTAAAAGTATGCAGACAGGGATCTAAGCTATTATCTCCTTCGTTATAACGTACATATTATATGTATTATATATCAACTTTTTTTATAGCTGTTCTGTGATATAAGGGTCAGTTCACACATGAACTGCCCGCACGGGTTTTGACACCGAGAGAGCCGCGGCGAGCCGCGTCTCTCTCTTGTCAAAACCCGCCTGCCGCGACCATCGCGGTCGCGGCTTTCCCCTCCGCTGTCGGCTCAAATGAATGTCCTTTCTTTTCTCCGCTAGCGGCAGCCCACCGCTAGCGGAAAAAAAAAGCCCGGTGGTCTACATAGACTACCATTGTAAAGGGGCGGATTTTGAAGCGAAATCCGCTGTCAAAATCCGCCCCTTTGCCTATATGTGAACTAGCCCTAAATGTGTTTTATTTAGCAATACTAATGCAATCACTAATTATTTTTATACATGGTTGGAAGTGAAGATTTTTCTTTTTTTTTTGCTTTTACCTTGGCAATTTGTATATAATACAGGAAATAATAGTTCCTCTAGGAACCACTTGTGCGTTCTTTGAGATTCCTTATGCAGTTGACAAGAGCAGAGTTTTGGACAGCAGCATTCGTAGGTCGATGACAAGTCTTAGAAATGACATTTTCATTTTAAACAAGTATTTATGCAGGTTGTGTGAAATACCTACTGGAGATAATAGCACAATTAAGGTGCATTATTTTTAAAATGTAAGGAACGATTTTCACTTAACACACATTAGAATTCTCAGCAGGACTTTGGATAAGTTTGTCAAACTAACCAGATCAGCCGTCCCACAAATCCTATTAGCTGCCATCACACTTACTGAGGAGTCAGTAAGCCGGTACATCTCATTCCAGCCAGACTGCCAAACAAACCTTGTTAAAAAAAAATCCAGCATTCCCCATCAATCACTTCATACCAGCAGGGAATCAATATCCCATGAGGCAGAGCAGCCATTCTAAGCACTGCATAGATGGGATTTAATTTATAATATATACAATTTAATGGAATAGTGATAGCAGACGGTAGGTAACCATCCGGTCCTCTCTGGGCTTTATCGCAAAGAGTAATACATAATATCAAATTAAGTCCTATTCAACAGCTGTGAGAGAAGAATGTGAATTATAAAGGAAGGAAGAAAGAATGAAATAACAGCTGGAAAGTAAAAAATCCAACAGCTAGACTTGTACTCCAAGTGCATATGTATAGAGCAGCATCTTTCATCATCTGTTGTGGAGTGACCATGTACCTTGAAGAACAGTAACAGCATTACTTTTCAATTGTAATTTTTAGTGAAGTTTTTGAAACATTTAGAACAGTAAAACAAAGATGAGGCAAAAATGAAATAGGCACGTGACACTCATGCTACAAAATGATCAGATAAGACAAAAAGGAGAGTGTAAGTATCCTAGGGTTCCCATACAGCCTGGCTCCAATATATAGCTATGAGGCACTGTGCAAAATTGAGGATATATAGCAATAGTTTGAGGTGTTTTTCCTAAGTTTTTCTGTGGGAAAATTAAGATACATGTGTGTGAATATGTTGGCCACATGAGCACCACACCTCCAGTTAGTGTTTGGTATAGCAGCATTGAAGACCGATCCGAGTCTGGCCCCGATGATCTTCCCACTTTCACATATAAGGGTGTTTGGGTTTCTTTGGGGTGAGATCCGACATAATACAATAAATATCTGAAATAAGGCCTGCTGTGGAGGATTCAGGAGCCTGAAGACCCCAGAAAATTCAACATGCTAGGTGGCTAATTTGAATACTTGAGAATTCACTGGAGAGTGGGAGATTAAAGAGGACCTTTCATGTCCTCGGGCACATGCAGCTTTAGATACCTCTAGAAAGCCTACAGTTCACTCCCCCAGTACTAGTCTGTGGACGAGCACTATCAGGGGTGGGGGGCGTTCCTCACCATTCAACGTCTTCGCTGGGACGCCCCCTCTGACAGTACAGCGCTACGGACACTACTGTCAGGAGGGGCGTTCCTCACAGCCCAGCTAGACTGTAAGGAACGCCCTTCTGACAGTGAAGAGGTATCGGTACCTGCACCAATATCTCTTGCACCGGAGCAAATAGCCCTCAGGTCAGCAAAAAGAAGTAGAGAGCGCTTCTTCAATGATATACGTGAAGCAGAAATGACCTTCCTTAAACCATGGTCCTGGTTTCACCACAGTGAGACTACTAGAGATCCTCTATGAAGAGGGTTTGAGCAATGTTTGATCGTATATCTCTCCTTAATTATTCCCTTAGGAGGACCCAATACTGTGGTACGAAATACAATGGGAGGAGATATTTTAGAGCAAAAATAGGGAAAGTAGTGAGACTGCCCTTGTAAGGGTGGTGTCATATTTTAGGGTGCCAGGGTGTTACTAGTATAATATCCCTCTCTGAGCCCATGTTTTGACTGCCACTGGACTGTCTGGTTCCTTCTGTCTCTCCTCTCTGAGGCAATTAGGCTATTATGGTTTTGTTGCAAGGCCTCACTAAAGCAATGGCAGGAGGTGGCTGATAATAGCAAGAGGTAGAGGCAGTTATTGAAACCCAGCACACTACTGCAAATCAATAAACCTCCACCAGAGTCTGCCGAGAGGCCACTTTTTCACTGAATCTGGGAGTCTGAATTCTAACCAAACTGAAGGATGTACTAATAATATGGATGTATCCCCTACCCCTTGAACCTGAGTGGTTTATGACTGGTAAGACTGTTCTTTTTTTATTTGAGCACTGGTTCTGAGCACGAGGACACTTACTATTTTTTTTTTTTTTTACATAACTGTTTTTAGGAATATTCATAAATGTTATGTTACATCCGCCCCTGTTCGAACTTCTGCGCCGTCCTCTGGCTGCATTGAATGTCGCAGGAGGCATGTCTGGCTATGATTCCTTGCTCTTGGTTCTTCTTGTATTGTCTGAACACTGTCCTATTCCCTCACCTCTGTAATCTCCTTCACCTCTGTAATCTCCTTCACCTCTGTAATCTCCTTCACCTCGGTTTCTCTTGGCTCCTCTAATACTGTAGTGGGCAGCACCATGGCTCAGTGGTTAGCCTTGCAGCACTGTAGTCCTGGGTTCTAATCCTGCCAAGAACAACATCTTCAAGGAGTTTTTATGTTCTCCCGCATTTGTGTGGGTTTCTTCTGGGTACTATGGTTTCCTCCCACACTCCTAAGACATACTGATAGAGAATGTAGATTGCGAGCCCTATATGGGAACGTGACTGACAATGTCTGTAAAGAGCTGCGAAATATGATGGCGCTATACAAGTAAGCATAAAATAAAAAAAAAGAGTTAGGGTGCTTTCACATCACGTTTTGTAGGTCTGCCTGACTGACACGTTTTTACAGCTGTTTACCTTATAAAAAAATGTCCCTCTCCGTTATTTCAAATGGACAGAAAAGCATGTACTACTATGCTTTTCTGTCCTTTACCCACAGCAGATCCGTGACGGATCGTTCTCATTCTCCTTCACTTCTCTATGTGAACTGGCTACCAGACATCTGCATCCGCTTATGCATCCTGTTATACAGTCCGTTTATGAGCCTGTCCCGCCCCCATTAACTACAACTCCGCCCCTTGTGCATGGACGGAAGAAGAATGAGAAACCGGAGGAGAAGGAGAGGAACTTTTCAAAAGGTAACCACGAACTCCTCCTCCTCCTCCTCTATCCTCTCCTCCCTTCCCTGGTCACAGCACTAAAGATTCTGCCATTGTGATCCCCTTAGGGAGTAATGTCTGCCCCTCCCTTACCTTGTCCCAGTAGGAATCACTCTTGGTATTGCAAATAGATCAGTGGTTCTCAACCTTTCTAATGCCGTGACCCCGCAATACAGTTCCTCATGTTGCGGTGACCCCATTCAGTTTGGAACACGCGTCCATAACGGCGTGCGTTCCAGCTGAATAGCGATGCTGCAGACAGTAGCGCGGCTTCTCAGTGGCTAAAGCCATCAGAAATATGTATTTTCTGATGGCTTTAATCGTAGCTCTCAACTTTTGAAGATTAGAAAGAGGGACAAAATATGCGGTGCAGTGGATTTAGCTCCGCCCACTTTTATGTGCTCCTACACAGTATAATCCTCCTACAGTCAACCATACATTATATGTCCCCTCAACATCTCTCCCCCAGTTTCATATAACCCCTTTATCTGCCCCCAGTTTCATGTCCCCCCTCCATCTCTACCCCCAGTTTCATGTCCCCCCATCTCTGCCCCCAGTTTCATGTCCCCCATCTCTTCCCCAGTTTCATGTCCCCCCATCTCTGCCCCCAGTGTCATGCCATACCCCCCCTTCATCTGCCCACAGTTTCATGTCCCCCCATCTCTTCCCCTAGTTTCATGTCCCCATCTGTTCCCCCATCTCTGCCCAGAACTTCATGTCCCTCCATCTCTGCCCCCAGTGTCATGCCGTTCCCCCCCTTCATCTGTCCACAGTCTCATGTCCCTTCATCTCTGTCCCCAGTGTCATGCCGTCCCCCCCTTCATCTGCCCCCTCATTATGTTCCACCTTAATGTTTAAAACAAAAAAAACAAAACACTTATACTCACCTTCCAACGCTCCCCCGCCGCTCTCTCCGCAGTCTCGCTCACTCATATAGTTGTAGGCGCGATGTGACGTCATCACATTGTGGCTACACATACAGAAGCCGCAGCGCAGCGTTAAAGCAGGAGCTGGCTGTGACCGGGACGGTTGGGAGGTATGCTTTAGGCGACCCCTGTGTTTTGGTCGTTCGACCCCCGCCGGGGTCACGACCCACGGGTTGAGAACCGCTGAAATAGATGCACATCCGTTGATGGATCAGTCTTTTTGATGCCTGAATTGACATCAGTTTGCATCAGTTTTTTGATTAAAATAATGGATCCGTTTAATTGATCAGTTAAACTGATGTGAAAAACGTGATGTGAAAGCACCCTTAATCTTAGCCTTACCTTTGTGATTGACAGCCGATCTACCAGTCAAGTCTGGGGTGGGTTCTGGACTTCCTATAAACAGGTCATCAGCTCACACCTGTTTGCTGGCGATTGTGAATTTGTCCTTGCTAAGCGGTTTTCCTGCTATTGTATTGAATTTACTGATTTCTAACCTCTTTCTAACAGATTTCTAACCTTCTAATCTTTCCTTGTTACTATTCTTATGGATTATGATTTGGTACTATTTGTCTCTGGTTTGCTGACTCTGCTTCTGTGTTGTTATGTCTTGTCCTCTTCTGTGTAACAGTTATCCAGAGAAGAGACTGTCGCCCAGTTGCCCGCTACCGCCTAGGGTACTTGATGCATATAGGCAGAGACAGGGGCTGGGTCAAGTTTAGAACTCACTGTCTCTGTCACTCTCTTCCTACCGGGTTTCTTTAGCAGCACTAGAGAATTGCTCAACAGGCAATTCCTTAATTTGATAAGTTTCAAATATATTTGATCCTGTGCTATTTTGACTTGTAAAATCAGAAACCAAATGCAAAATATGGAAAACAAGCAAAAGGGTCATAAATGATAATGGCACATCAGGTAGAGAATCCAAAAAACGGGGGGGCACGAGTCAGTATGAAGTAAACAAGACAATCATAAACAGAGCCAATCTAGGGAGCGAGCAAACATTAGTCTGCACCTAAGTCAGAAGGGCAGGGTCTTATATAGGCCTCCTTATATAGGCCTTAAATGATTCAACCCTGGGAACTTCTGAAAGTGTAGAAACTTCCCAGGTTGATACGGCAACCTTAAAGGTACAGAAGCCATGGGTTGCTGGCTCTGGTGCCCGAGTAGAATCTTTTGGGGGCTGCAGGTGATAGGAGTCCAGGGATAGGGTCCCAGAGGGCGGTAGCTGTGGACCCAGGGACTTCTTAGGGGGCATTTTCTTCCTCATGAGCGAGAATTAAAAGCAGGCTCGCTCTATATTTGAGCAGTGGTGACCAGGAGCTGCCGGACTAGACTGCCATCTGTCTCTGCATCCAGGCCATGCCCTGAATAGCATTACTACTCATCAAGGTACCTTACTTTTTAAGGAGAGAATGAAGTGTAATTTTCTACTTTGCAAGGTAACATGACAAAGGTATAAAAAGGAGGTTTTTAAATATATTTGATAGATAGTAAACTCAACACTTAATCCTAATATTGGAGGACAGGATAGAATACAGTAGTCAATGTCATTAGTAGAGATGAGCGAACAGTGTTCTATCGAACTCATGTTCGATCGGATATTAGGCTGTTCGGCATGTTCGAATCGAATCGAACACCGCGTGGTAAAGTGCGCCATTACTCGATTCCCCTCCCACCTTCCCTGGCGCCTTTTTTGCTCCAATAACAGCGCAGGGTAGGTGGGACAGGAACTACGACACCGGTGACGTTGAAAAAAGTAGGCAAAACCCATTGGCTGCCGAAAACATGTGACCTCTAATTTAAAAGAACAGCGCCGCCCAGCTTCGCGTCATTCTGAGCTTGCAATTCACCGAGGACGGAGGTTTCCGTCCAGCTAGCTAGGGCTTAGATTCTGGGTAGGCAGGGACAGGCTAGGATAGGAAGGAGAAGACAACCAACAGCTCTTGTAAGAGCTAAATTCCAGGGAGAAGCTTGTCAGTGTAACGTGGCACTGACGGGCTCAATCGCCGCAACCCAGCTTTCCCAGGATCCTGAATGGAATACACTGTCAGTGTATTCCCGTATACCCGATATATACCCCGATACCCGTTCCAACGGTGTGCCCCCCCACCTTCACCCCAGAAATACCCTGCAAGTCCCCTAGCAATAGAATTGGGGCTATATACACCCACAATTTTTACTACTGGTATACAGTGCCATTGTCTGACTGGGAATTCAAAGAATATATTGGGAATACAAATACCCTCATTTCTTGCTACTGCCATATAGTGCCAGTTTCTGACTGGTAATTCAAAGAATATATTGGGGTTACGTGCACCCACAATTTTTACTACTGGTATACAGTGCCATTGTCTGACTGGGAATTCAAAGAGTATATTGGGAATACAAATACCCTCATTTCTTGCTACTGCCATATAGTGCCAGTTTCTGACTGGGAATTCAAAGAATATATTGGGGTTACGTGCACCCACAATTTTTACTACTGGTATACAGTGCCATTGTCTGACTGGGAATTCAAAGAATATATTGGGGTTATAAATACCCTCATTTCTTGCTACTGCCATATAGTGCCAGTTTCTGACTGGTAATTCAAAGAATATATTGGGGTTACGTGCACCCACAATTTTTACTACTGGTATACAGTGCCATTGTCTGACTGGGAATTCAAAGAATATATTGGGAATACAAATACCCTCATTTCTTGCTACTGCCATATAGTGCCAGTTTCTGACTGGGAATTCAAAGAATATATTGGGGTTACGTGCACCCACAATTTTTACTACTGGTATACAGTGCCATTGTCTGACTGGGAATTCAAAGAATATATTGGGGTTATAAATACCCTCATTTCTTGCTACTGCCATATAGTGCCAGTTTCTGACTGGTAATTCAAAGAATATATTGGGGTTACGTGCACCCACAATTTTTACTACTGGTATACAGTGCCATTGTCTGACTGGGAATTCAAAGAGTATATTGGGAATACAAATACCCTCATTTCTTGCTACTGCCATATAGTGCCAGTTTCTGACTGGGAATTCAAAGAATATATTGGGGTTACGTGCACCCACAATTTTTACTACTGGTATACAGTGCCATTGTCTGACTGGGAATTCAAAGAATATATTGGGGTTATAAATACCCTCATTTCTTGCTACTGCCATATAGTGCCAGTTTCTGACTGGTAATTCAAAGAATATATTGGGGTTACGTGCACCCACAATTTTTACTACTGGTATACAGTGCCATTGTCTGACTGGGAATTCAAAGAGTATATTGGGAATACAAATACCCTCATTTCTTGCTACTGCCATATAGTGCCAGTTTCTGACTGGTAATTCAAAGAATATATTGGGGTTACGTGCACCCACAATTTTTACTACTGGTATACAGTGCCATTGTCTGACTGGGAATTCAAAGAATATATTGGGGTTATAAATACCCTCATTTCTTGCTACTGCCATATAGTGCCAGTTTCTGACTGGTAATTCAAAGAATATATTGGGGTTACGTGCACCCACAATTTTTACTACTGGTATACAGTGCCATTGTCTGACTGGGAATTCAAAGAGTATATTGGGAATACAAATACCCTCATTTCTTGCTACTGCCATATAGTGCCAGTGTCTGACTGGGAATTCAAAGAATATATTGGGGTTACGTGCACCCACAATTTTTACTACTGGTATACAGTGCCATTGTCTGACTGGGAATTCAAAGAATATATTGGGGTTATAAATACCCTCATTTCTTGCTACTGCCATATAGTGCCAGTTTCTGACTGGTAATTCAAAGAATATATTGGGGTTACGTGCACCCACAATTTTTACTACTGGTATACAGTGCCATTGTCTGACTGGGAATTCAAAGAATATATTGGGAATACAAATACCCTCATTTCTTGCAACTGCCATATAGTGCCAGTTTCTGACTGGGAATTCAAAGAATATATTGGGGTTACGTGCACCCACAATTTTTACTACTGGTATACAGTGCCATTGTCTGACTGGGAATTCAAAGAATATATTGGGGTTATAAATACCCTCATTTCTTGCTACTGCCATATAGTGCCAGTTTCTGACTGGTAATTCAAAGAATATATTGGGGTTACGTGCACCCACAATTTTTACTACTGGTATACAGTGCCATTGTCTGACTGGGAATTCAAAGAGTATATTGGGAATACAAATACCCTCATTTCTTGCTACTGCCATATAGTGCCAGTTTCTGACTGGGAATTCAAAGAATATATTGGGGTTACGTGCACCCACAATTTTTACTACTGGTATACAGTGCCATTGTCTGACTGGGAATTCAAAGAATATATTGGGGTTATAAATACCCTCATTTCTTGCTACTGCCATATAGTGCCAGTTTCTGACTGGTAATTCAAAGAATATATTGGGGTTACGTGCACCCACAATTTTTACTACTGGTATACAGTGCCATTGTCTGACTGGGAATTCAAAGAGTATATTGGGAATACAAATACCCTCATTTCTTGCTACTGCCATATAGTGCCAGTTTCTGACTGGTAATTCAAAGAATATATTGGGGTTACGTGCACCCACAATTTTTACTACTGGTATACAGTGCCATTGTCTGACTGGGAATTCAAAGAATATATTGGGGTTATAAATACCCTCATTTCTTGCTACTGCCATATAGTGCCAGTTTCTGACTGGTAATTCAAAGAATATATTGGGGTTACGTGCACCCACAATTTTTACTACTGGTATACAGTGCCATTGTCTGACTGGGAATTCAAAGAGTATATTGGGAATACAAATACCCTCATTTCTTGCTACTGCCATATAGTGCCAGTGTCTGACTGGGAATTCAAAGAATATATTGGGGTTACGTGCACCCACAATTTTTACTACTGGTATACAGTGCCATTGTCTGACTGGGAATTCAAAGAATATATTGGGGTTATAAATACCCTCATTTCTTGCTACTGCCATATAGTGCCAGTTTCTGACTGGTAATTCAAAGAATATATTGGGGTTACGTGCACCCACAATTTTTACTACTGGTATACAGTGCCATTGTCTGACTGGGAATTCAAAGAGTATATTGGGAATACAAATACCCTCATTTCTTGCTACTGCCATATAGTGCCAGTTTCTGACTGGTAATTCAAAGAATATATTGGGGTTACGTGCACCCACAATTTTTACTACTGGTATACAGTGCCATTGTCTGACTGGGAATTCAAAGAATATATTGGGGTTATAAATACCCTCATTTCTTGCTACTGCCATATAGTGCCAGTTTCTGACTGGTAATTCAAAGAATATATTGGGGTTACGTGCACCCACAATTTTTACTACTGGTATACAGTGCCATTGTCTGACTGGGAATTCAAAGAGTATATTGGGAATACAAATACCCTCATTTCTTGCTACTGCCATATAGTGCCAGTGTCTGACTGGGAATTCAAAGAATATATTGGGGTTACGTGCACCCACAATTTTTACTACTGGTATACAGTGCCATTGTCTGACTGGGAATTCAAAGAGTATATTGGGAATACAAATACCCTCATTTCTTGCTACTGCCATATAGTGCCAGTGTCTGACTGGGAATTCAAAGAATATATTGGGGTTACGTGCACCCACAATTTTTACTACTGGTATACAGTGCCAATTTCTAACTAGGAATTCAAAATGCGCAAGGCTCCCGGAAAGGGACGTGGACGAGGCCGTGGGCGAGGTCGGGGGAATGGTTCTGGGGAGCAAGGTAGCAGTGAAGCCACAGGGCGTCCCGTGCCTACTCCTGTGGGGCAGCAAGCATTGCGCCACTCCACAGTGCCAGGGTTGCTTGCCACATTAACTAAACTGCAGGGTACAAACCTTAGTAGGCCCGAGAACCAGGAACAGGTCTTGCAATGGCTGTCAGAGAACGCTTACAGCACATTGTCCAGCAGCCAGTCAGACTCTGCCTCCTCTCCTCCTATTACCCAACAGTCTTGTCTTCCTTCCTCCCAAAATTCCGAAGCTTTACAGAACAATAACCCAAACTGTCCCTGCTCCCCAGAGCTGTTCTCCGCTCCTTTCATTGTCCCTCAACCTGCCTCTCCACGTCACGATTCCACGAACCTAACAGAGGAGCATCTGTGTCCAGATGCTCAAACACTAGAGTCTCCTCCATCTCCGTTCGATTTGGTGGTGGATGACCAGCAACCCACCCTCATCGACGATGATGTGACGCAGTTGCCGTCAGGGCATCC
Source organism: Leptodactylus fuscus (assembly GCF_031893055.1). Classification (NCBI taxonomy): domain Eukaryota; kingdom Metazoa; phylum Chordata; class Amphibia; order Anura; family Leptodactylidae; genus Leptodactylus; species Leptodactylus fuscus. The sequence continues at coordinate 106,909,350 of NC_134266.1, read as the reverse complement.
AGTTGACTGGCGCATTGTGCGGGAGGAGGAGATGAGACAGGAGTTGGAAGAGGAAGTGGTGGATGATGAGGACACTGACCCGACCTGGACAGGGGGGATGTCAAGCGGGGAAAGTAGTGTGGATGTTGAGGCAGGTGCAGCACCAAAAAGGGTAGCTAGAGGCAGAGGCAGAGGTCAGCAGCTTAGGCGAAGCCAGGCCACACCCGGAATCTCCCAAGATGTTCCAGTTCGTACCCAGCCCCGAAAAACTCCCACCTCGAGGGCACGTTTCTCGAAGGTGTGGAGTTTTTTCAAGGAATGCGCCGAGGACAGATATAGTGTTGTCTGCACAATTTGCCTCTCGAAATTGATTAGGGGCTCTGAGAAGAGCAACCTGTCCACCACTTCAATGCGCCGTCATTTGGAATCCAAGCACTGGAATCAGTGGCAGGCAGCAACGGCAGGACAAAGGCCGCCTGCCGTTCACGCCACTGCCACTGCCTCTGCCTCTGCCTCTGCCACTGCCACTGCTGACTGTGCTGGCGATGCACTCCAGAGGACGAGCCAGGACACCACTTCATCTGCCTCCGCCACTTTGTTGACTTCTACCTCATCCTCCCCTGGTCCTGTCTTATCTCCTTCTCCTGCACCATCAAAGGCACCATCAGGCGTTTCTTTACAACAACCCACCATCTCTCAGACATTGGAGCGGCGGCAGAAATACACTGCTAACCACCCACACGCGCAAGCCTTGAACGCCAACATCGCTAAACTGCTGGCCCAGGAGATGTTGGCGTTCCGGCTTGTTGAAACTCCCGCCTTCCTGGACCTGATGGCAACTGCGGCACCTCGCTATGCCGTCCCTAGCCGTCACTACTTCTCCCGGTGTGCCGTCCCCGCCTTGCACCAGCACGTGTCACTCAACATCAGGCGGGCCCTTAGTTCCGCGCTTTGCACAAAGGTCCACTTGACCACCGACGCGTGGACAAGTGCATGCGGACAGGGACGCTACATTTCACTGACGGCACACTGGGTGAATGTAGTTGAGGCTGGGACTGCTTCCCAAACTGGCCCGGTGTACCTCGTCTCCCCGCCTAACATTCCTGGCAGGGACACGAGAAGAACACCCCCCTCCTCCTCCTCCTCTACCGCCTCCTCCTCCGCCACCGCCTCCTCCTCCGCCACCGCCTCCTCCTCCGCTGTTAGATTGACCCCAGCTACGAGTTGGAAACGTTGCAGCACTGGCGTTGGTAGACGTCAGCAGGCTGTGCTGAAGCTGATCAGCTTGGGGGACAGACAGCACACTGCCTCCGAGGTGAGGGATGCCCTCCTCGATGAGACGGCAATATAGTTTGAGCCGCTGCACCTGGGCCCAGGCATGGTCGTTTGTGATAACGGCCGGAACCTGGTAGCAGCTCTGGAGCTTGCCGGACTCCAACATGTTCCATGCCTGGCCCACGTCTTCAACCTAGTGGTGCAACGTTTCCTAAAGAGCTACCCCAATGTTCCAGAGCTACTGGTGAAAGTGCGGCGCATGTGCGCCCACTTTCGCAAGTCGACAGTAGCCGCTGCTAGCTTAAAATCTCTCCAGCAACGCCTGCATGTGCCACAACACCGGCTTTTGTGCGACGTCCCCACACGCTGGAACTCAACGTTTCAGATGTTGAATAGAGTGGTTGAGCAGCAGAGACCTTTGATGGAATACCAGCTACAAAACCCTAGGGTGCCACAAAGTCAGCTGCCTCAGTTTCACATCCATGAGTGGCCATGGATGAGAGACCTTTGTGACATCCTACGGGTCTTTGAGGAGTCCACAAGGAGGGTGAGCTCTGAGGATGCGATGGTGAGCCTTACAATCCCGCTCTTGTGTGTTCTGAGAGAATCCCTGATTGACATCAGGGATAACTCAGATCACACAGAGGAGTTAGGGATAGCATCCGATCCGTCACAGCTGGAGAGTAGGTCCACACATCTGTCCGCTTCACTGCGTTTAATGGAGGAGGAGGAGGAGGAGGAAGAAGAGTTGTCCGATGATGTGATGGTGATACAGGAGGCTTCCGGGCAACTTCGAATCGTCCCATTGTTGCAGCGCGGATGGGTAGACATGGAGGATGAGGAGGAAATGGAGATTGAACTTTCCGGTGGGGCCAGAGGAGTCATGCCAACTAACACTGTGGCAGACATGGCTGAGTTCATGTTGGGGTGCTTTACAACCGACAAGCTTATTGTCAAAATCATGGAGGACAACCAGTACTGGATCTTTGCTATCCTTGACCCCCGGTATAAAAACAACATCTCGTCTTTTATTCCGGTAGAGGGGAGGGCCAATCGCATCAATGCTTGCCACAGGCAATTGGTGCAGAATATGATGGAGATGTTTCCAGCATGTGACAGTGGCGGCAGGGAGGGCAGTTCCTCCAGTAGGCAACCAAGTTCTCACCGGTCCACACAAACGAGGGGCACACTGTCTAAGGTCTGGGACACCTTGATGGCACCCCCTCGCCAAAGTGCCGCCACGGAGGGTCCTAGTGTCACCAGGCGTGAGAAGTATAGGCGCATGTTGCGGGAATACCTTTCCGACCACAGCCCTGTCCTCTCCGACCCCTCTGCGCCCTACACGTATTGGGTGTCGAAGTTGGACCTGTGGCTTGAACTTGCCCTATATGCCTTGGAGGTGCTGTCCTGTCCTGCCGCCAGCGTCCTATCTGAGAGGGTGTTCAGTGCAGCCGGTGGCATCATCACTGACAAGCGCACCCGTCTGTCAGCTGAGAGTGCCGACCGGCTCACTTTGATAAAAATGAACCACCACTGGATAGAGCCTTCATTTTTGTGCCCACCTGTGTAAAGCACCCCAACATGAAACTCCATGTCTGTACTCAACCTCTCCAATTCCTCCGCATCCTCATACTCATCCACCATAAGCGTTGCACAATTCTGCTAATACTAGGCTCCCTCCAACATGATTTCCCCCAACTCTGCTGGTTAGAGGCTCCCTCCACCCTGATTTCCACCAACTCTGCTGGTTAGAGGCTCCCTCCACCCTGCTTTCCCACAACTCTGCTGGTTAGAGGCTCCTTCCACCATGAATTTGCCCAAACTGGGCTGTTTAGAGGCTCCCTCCACCATGAATTGGTCCAAACTGGGCTGGTTAGAGGCTCCCTCCACCATTAATTGGTCCAAACTGGGCTGGTTAGAGGCTCCCTCCACCATGAATTTGCCCAAACTGGGCTGTTTAGAGGCTCCCTCCACCATGAATTTGCCCAAACTGGGCTGTTTAGAGGCTCCCTCCACCATGAATTGGTCCAAACTGGGTTTTTTAGAGGCTCCCTCCACCATGAATTGGTCCAAACTGGGGTGGTTAGAGGCTCCCTCCACCATTAATTGGTCCAAACTGGGCTGGTTAGAGGCTCCCTCCACCATGAATTGGTCCAAACTGGGCTGGTTAGAGGCTCCCTCCACCATGAATTGGTCCAAACTGGGGTGGTTAGAGGCTCCCTCCACCATTAATTGGTCCAAACTGGGCTGGTTAGAGGCTCCCTCCACCATTAATTGGTCCAAACTGGGCTGGTTAGAGGCTCCCTCCACCATGAATTTGCCCAAACTGGGCTGTTTAGAGGCTCCCTCCACCATTAATTGGTCCAAACTGGGCTGGTTAGAGGCTCCCTCCACAATTAATTGGTCCAAACTGGGCTAATTAGAGGCTCCCTCCACCATGAATTGGTCCAAACTGGGTTTTTTAGAGGCTCCCTCCACCATGAATTTGCCCAAACTGGGCTGTTTAGAGGCTCCCTCCACCATGAATTGGTCCAAACTGGGCTGGTTAGAGGCTCCCTCCACCATGAATTTCCCAAAACTTGGCTGTTTAGAGGCTCCCTCCACCATTAATTGGTCCAAACTGGGCTGGTTAGAGGCTCCCTCCACCATGAATTGGTCCAAACTGGGGTTTTTAGAGGCTCCCTCCACCATGAATTGGTCCAAACTTGGCTGTTTAGAGGCTCCCTCCACTATGAATTGGTCCAAACTGGGGTGGTTAGAGGCTCCCTCCACCATTAATTGGTCCAAACTGGGCTGGTTAGAGGCTCCCTCCACCATTAATTGGTCCAAACTGGGCTGGTTAGAGGCTCCCTCCACCATGAATTTGCCCAAACTGGGCTGTTTAGAGGCTCCCTCCACCATGAATTTGCCCAAACTGGGCTGGTTAGAGGCTCCCTCCACCATGAATTGGTCCAAACGGGTTTTTAGAGGCTCCCTTCACCATGAATTGGTCCAAACTTGGCTGTTTAGAGGCTCCCTCCACCATGAATTGGTCCAAACTGGGGTGGTTAGAGGCTCCCTCCACCATTAATTGGTCCAAACTGGGCTGGTTAGAGGCTCCCTCCACCATTAATTGGTCCAAACTGGGCTGGTTAGAGGCTCCCTCCACCATGAATTTGTCCAAACTGGGCTGTTTAGAGGCTCCCTCCACCATGAATTTGCCCAAACTGGGCTGGTTAGAGGCTCCCTCCACCATGAATTGGTCCAAACGGGTTTTTAGAGGCTCCCTTCACCATGAATTGGTCCAAACTTGGCTGTTTAGAGGCTCCCTCCACCATGAATTGGTCCAAACTGGGGTGGTTAGAGGCTCCCTCCACCATTAATTGGTCCAAACTGGGCTGGTTAGAGGCTCCCTCCACCATTAATTGGTCCAAACTGGGCTGGTTAGAGGCTCCCTCCACCATGAATTGGTCCAAACTGGGGTTTTTAGAGGCTCCCTCCACCATGAATTGGTCCAAACTGGGGTGGTTAGAGGCTCCCTCCACCATTAATTGGTCCAAACTGGGCTGGTTAGAGGCTCCCTCCACCATGAATTGGTCCAAACTGGGCTGGTTAGAGGCTCCCTCCACCATGAATTGGTCCAAACTGGGGTGGTTAGAGGCTCCCTCCACCATTATTTGGTCCAAACTGGGCTGGTTAGAGGCTCCCTCCACCATTAATTGGTCCAAACTGGGCTGGTTAGAGGCTCCCTCCACCATGAATTTGCCCAAACTGGGCTGTTTAGAGGCTCCCTCCACCATTAATTGGTCCAAACTGGGCTGGTTAGAGGCTCCCTCCACAATTAATTGGTCCAAACTGGGCTAATTAGAGGCTCCCTCCACCATGAATTGGTCCAAACTGGGTTTTTTAGAGGCTCCCTCCACCATGAATTTGCCCAAACTGGGCTGTTTAGAGGCTCCCTCCACCATGAATTGGTCCAAACTGGGCTGGTTAGAGGCTCCCTCCACCATGAATTTCCCAAAACTTGGCTGTTTAGAGGCTCCCTCCACCATTAATTGGTCCAAACTGGGCTGGTTAGAGGCTCCCTCCACCATGAATTGGTCCAAACTGGGGTTTTTAGAGGCTCCCTCCACCATGAATTGGTCCAAACTTGGCTGTTTAGAGGCTCCCTCCACCATGAATTGGTCCAAACTGGGGTGGTTAGAGGCTCCCTCCACCATTAATTGGTCCAAACTGGGCTGGTTAGAGGCTCCCTCCACCATTAATTGGTCCAAACTGGGCTGGTTAGAGGCTCCCTCCACCATGAATTTGCCCAAACTGGGCTGTTTAGAGGCTCCCTCCACCATGAATTTGCCCAAACTGGGCTGGTTAGAGGCTCCCTCCACCATGAATTGGTCCAAACGGGTTTTTAGAGGCTCCCTTCACCATGAATTGGTCCAAACTTGGCTGTTTAGAGGCTCCCTCCACCATGAATTGGTCCAAACTGGGGTGGTTAGAGGCTCCCTCCACCATTAATTGGTCCAAACTGGGCTGGTTAGAGGCTCCCTCCACCATTAATTGGTCCAAACTGGGCTGGTTAGAGGCTCCCTCCACCATGAATTTGCCCAAACTGGGCTGTTTAGAGGCTCCCTCCACCATGAATTTGCCCAAACTGGGCTGGTTAGAGGCTCCCTCCACCATGAATTGGTCCAAACGGGTTTTTAGAGGCTCCCTTCACCATGAATTGGTCCAAACTTGGCTGTTTAGAGGCTCCCTCCACCATGAATTGGTCCAAACTGGGGTGGTTAGAGGCTCCCTCCACCATTAATTGGTCCAAACTGGGCTGGTTAGAGGCTCCCTCCACCATTAATTGGTCCAAACTGGGCTGGTTAGAGGCTCCCTCCACCATGAATTGGTCCAAACTGGGGTTTTTAGAGGCTCCCTCCACCATGAATTGGTCCAAACTTGGCTGTTTAGAGGCTCCCTCCACCATTAATTGGTCCAAACTGGGCTGGTTAGAGGCTCCCTCCACCATGAATTGGTCCAAACTGGGTTTTTTAGAGGCTCCCTCCACCATGAATTTGCCCAAACTGGGCTGTTTAGAGGCTCCCTCCACCATGAATTGGTCCAAACTGGGTTTTTTAGAGGCTCCCTCCACCATGAATTGGTCCAAACTGGGCTGGTTAGAGGCTCCCTCCACCATGAATTGGTCCAAACTGGGGTGGTTAGAGGCTCCCTCCACCATTAATTGGTCCAAACTGGGCTGGTTAGAGGCTCCCTCCACCATTAATTGGTCCAAACTGGGCTGGTTAGAGGCTCCCTCCACCATGAATTTGCCCAAACTGGGCTGTTTAGAGGCTCCCTCCACCATTAATTGGTCCAAACTGGGCTGGTTAGAGGCTCCCTCCACAATTAATTGGTCCAAACTGGGCTAATTAGAGGCTCCCTCCACCATGAATTGGTCCAAACTGGGTTTTTTAGAGGCTCCCTCCACCATGAATTTGCCCAAACTGGGCTGTTTAGAGGCTCCCTCCACCATGAATTGGTCCAAACTGGGCTGGTTAGAGGCTCCCTCCACCATGAATTTCCCAAAACTTGGCTGTTTAGAGGCTCCCTCCACCATTAATTGGTCCAAACTGGGCTGGTTAGAGGCTCCCTCCACCATGAATTGGTCCAAACTGGGCTGGTTAGAGGCTCCCTCCACCATTAATTGGTCCAAACTGGGCTGGTTAGAGGCTCCCTCCACCATGAATTTGCCCAAACTGGGCTGGTTAGAGGCTCCCTCCACCATGAATTGGTCCAAACTGGGTTTTTTAGAGGCTCCCTCCACCATGAATTTGCCCAAACTGGGCTGGTTAGAGGCTCCCTCCACCATGAATTGGTCCAAACTGGGCTGGTTAGAGGCTCCCTCCACCATGAATTTGCCCAAACTGGGCTGTTTAGAGGCTCCCTCCACCATTAATTGGTCCAAACTGGGCTGGTTAGAGGCTCCCTCCACCATGAATTTGCCCAAACTGGGCTGTTTAGAGGCTCCCTCCACCATGAATTGGTCCAAACTGGGTTTTTTAGAGGCTCCCTCCACCATGAATTGGTCCAAACTGGGCTGGTTAGAGGCTCCCTCCACCATGAATTTCCCAAAACTTGGCTGTTTAGAGGCTCCCTCCACCATGAATTGGTCCAAACTGGGCTGGTTAGAGGCTCCCTCCACCATGAATTTCCCAAAACTTGGCTGTTTAGAGGCTCCCTCCACCATGAATTGGTCCAAACTGGGCTGGTTAGAGGCTCCCTCCACCATTAATTGGTCCAAACTGGGCTGGTTAGAGGCTCCCTCCACCATGAATTGGTCCAAACTGGGTTTTTTAGAGGCTCCCTCCACCATGAATTTGCCCAAACTGGGCTGTTTAGAGGCTCCCTCCACCATGAATTGGTTCAAACTGGGCTGGTTAGAGGCTCCCTCCACCATTAATTGGTCCAAACTGGGCTGGTTAGAGGCTCCCTCCACCATTAATTGGTCCAAACTGGGCTGGTTAGAGGCTCCCTCCACCATGAATTTGCCCAAACTGGGCTGGTTAGAGGCTCCCTCCACCATGAATTGGTCCAAACTGGGTTTTTTAGAGGCTTCCTCCACCATGAATTTGCCCAAACTGGGCTGGTTAGAGGCTCCCTCCACCATGAATTGGTCCAAACTGGGGTTTTTAGAGGCTCCCTCCACCATGAATTTGCCCAAACTGGGGTGTTTAGAGGCTCCCTCCACCATGAATTTGCCCAAACTCTGCTGGTTAGAGGCTCAATCCACCCTGATTTTCAAAACAAATGTTGGTGCCAACCTCAACTTACTACAAGGGCCAAATTCACTGCTGGTGACAAGCTCTCCTCACTGCAAGTGCCAAATACACATGTTTCAAGGTGTTTTCCTACTGTCAGAGAGGTGGTATTGAGTGTGTAAAGTGTGTAGTTGTTAGGCTGTGATGTTGGGGTAATAGAGGGTCTTTGGTGTGTTAGATGCCCCCAGACATGCTTCCCCTGCTGTCCCAGTGTCATTCCAGAGGTGTTGGCATCATTTCCTGGGGTGTCATAGTGGACTTGGTGACCCTCCAGACACGGATTTGGGTTTCCCCCTTAACGAGTATCTGTTCCCCATAGACTATAATGGGGTTCGAAACCCGTTCGAACACACGAACATTGAGCGGCTGTTCGAATCGAATTTCGAACCTCGAACATTTTAGTGTTCGCTCATCTCTAGTCATTAGCATTCCTTTGAAGACTGTGTCAGATTGATAGGGACTGTATACACAGCATCAATTAAAGTGTGCCTCTTACATAACAGTGCAGTTACCTGCTAATGTGAATATAGAAGGATTTGGTGCTTGTTTATTGCAAGCGTGGCAGCAAGCAGACTAATGTCTGTGTGTGTCCTATGGGGGTTTATTTAAGGAAAACTGATAAGATTAACAATGATTTCTAAGGGCTCCATAATAGCTGCAGGGTCTGCCTTTTGATACAAATTCAGCAGCAAATTCCTCCTCTTGAACATACGCTCTGTGCTTTTTGTCCATTTTACACGTGTAAAAATACACGTGTAAAATGTAGTTAGCCGTTGAGTTCTATGGGTTTTTTTTTTTAACGTGCGTCTTTTTGTGCGCGTCTTTTTGCGCCCGCAAAAAGACATGTGCAAACAGACGCGCGTTATACGAAAAAAACCATTGAACTCAATGGCTTAGTACATTTTACATGTGTGTTTTTACACGTGTAAAATTCAGCAAAAAGCACAGAGCGTAACTCTGTGTGAAGGCACCCTAAGAATACACAACGCCCAGATTAATAGTGTCAGTATCCATAATATAAACACACAGCAGGCAGCTCTCCAATTCATGAAAAAAAATCTGTGGATTTATTCCAAATGCATTGTTTCGATCCAATAAAACAGGACCTTTACAAAGAAGTGCAAAGTGTAAACTTATGTAGTGAACATGTTACATCACACAATTGATTGTCAATCAAATCCAATTATAAAATTAATAACTATTAATATGTCTGGCCAATCAACACTGGTCCATTCATTCCTATGAGAAAGAGAGTCAGTTCCCTCCTAACAGCAAGCTGCCAGCTCTCCCAGCTAGCAAAGACGAGCCTGTGGCAAATCAACGCTGGTTCTGCAGCAAGCTCATCCTTGCTAGTCAGGAGAGCTGGCAGCTTGCTGTTACGAGCGAGCTTACTTTTTGTCATAGGAATGAATAGACCAGCGTTGATTGGCCAGTGTACAGCATTCGGCCAATCAACGCTGGTTCTACCGGAGGCTAGTCTGTGAGGAGGCGGAGTCTAAGATCAGACCACAGCAGTCTCCATTGTGGTCTGATTTTAGACTCCACCTCCTCACAGATGAGCCTCCGGCAGAACCAGTGTTGATTTGCAGAATGCTATACACTGTATAGCATTCAGCCAATCAACGCTGGCTCTGAATCGAATATTTACTGCGAATAGCTAGTAGTATTCGATCGAGTACGAATATTTCGAATACCGTAGTATTTGATCGAATACCTACTCGATCAAATACTACTTGCTCATCTCTAGTAATATTATATTTTTAAAAATCACCTTTCCATACAATTTGAATCCATTTTATAGCTTATTATGGTGTAGCAAAACACCTGTACTGTATATAGTCATACCTCAGCAGAAAGGAATTTACAGCCGCCCCCATTACTTTCATACATTGGCAACACCATGTTTGCATATTGGCATTCAATAACATTGACTACACATGCCCAGGACTGGAAAATAATCACTAATGTGCATGTACAATGTTCATATATTAGACCAGACTACTCAGGGCAACTCTCATTTGTATCATAATGTGCAGTGCAAATCAGGTCCCATTTCTGTCCAGGTTGCCCCCACAGTATCATGTTCCTCTCACCCCACAGGTTTTCCTCATAGTTTCATGGCCTTAAATGTATATATCAAAGACAGAAACAAACCTTAATACTCACCGTTCCCCCGTTCATTCCTCTCTGGTCCCGAAGTCTTTAAGGAGTAACAGGCGCGATGTAAGTAATGTCACTACATCAAGCCTCCTGGTCCCAGGACACCTGGAGCAAAGACAGCGGTGGTGAAGTAGACTCCCTACTTCATCACTGGCCTCAACTCATCTGTGTCCCCCGGAAGCCGATGAGTTGTTGCAGCAAGGACCCACTGCCCAAGGGCATCATTGATCCTATGGTTAAAGCAGCCCTGGATGTAACCCCAAAAGGAATTAAACCTAGGGGTTACTCAGGGCTGGAATATGGAATTACCCACAGCTAGTCCCATTTGCTACACCCAATATACAGTCTTTGGAAAATTAATATCACAAAACTTATATGTCAAAAATGGTTGCCACTGCCAAAACATATTTTTTTATATGATGTTAGCATATGTCAGAATTCGGATAGATTCAATGAGCTTAAAGAGGCTGTTCAGTTTCAGACCAATTTTAAGTATATAAAGTACTAGCTGGTACCCGCGACTTCGTCTGCGGTGATTGTAGCAGTGGGTATATACAGGCGTGGGTAAGGTTTTCGTACTGTGAATATGGTATGGGATATGAAATGTAAGTTTGTATCTTGTTTTTGCTGTAATTCAGAGAATACATGAGACTTTTGTGTTGAAGTTACTTTGTATGTGAGCTGCTATATATACGGTGTTGTGAGAAACTTTACATAGTGACTTTGGGACAGAAGTATTTGAAGTTAACCCTTTCCCGCCGATGGCATTTTTTGATTTTCGTTTTTGACTCCCCTCCTTCTAAACCCCATAACTTTTTTATTTCTCCGCTCCCAGAGCCATATGAGGTCTTAATTTTTCCTGGGACAAATTTTTCATGCCACCATTATTTATTCTATATAATGTACTGGGAAGCAGGGAAAAAATTCAGAATGGGATGGATTTGAAGAAAAATGCATTTCTGCGACTTTCTTATGGGCTTTGGTTTTACGGCGTTCACTGTGCAACCAAAATGACATGTCCCTTGTATTCTGTGCTTCGTTACGATTCCGGGGATACCAAATTTATATGGTTTTATTTACATTTTGACCCCTTAAAAAAAATCCAAAACTGTGTTAATAAATTATTTTTTGAAAAGTCGCCATATTCCGACAGCCGTAACTTTTTTTATACGTGTGTGTACGGGGATGTATAGGGCGTCTTTTTTTGCGGGACCGGGTGTACTTTGTAGTTCTACCATTTTTGGGAAATGTTATTGCTTTGATCACTTTTATTCAAATTTTTAGCAGAATCAAAACAGTGAAAAAACGGCGGTTTGGCACTTTTGACCATTTTTCCCGCTACGGCGTTTACTGAACAGGAAAAATATTTGTATAAGTTTGTAGAGCGGGCGATTTAGGACGCGCGGATACCTAACATGTATGTATTTCACAGTTTTTAACTACTTTTATATGTGTTCTAGGGAAAGGGGGGTGATTTGAATTTTTAATCCTTTTTATTTATTTTTTTTATATTTTTTTTACTTTTTTTTAAACTTTTTTTTTTGCATTTATTAGACCGCCTAGGGGTATTGACATGGGTGGGCGGTGTCGCGGATTGTCAGAGTGGTGGGGGCAAACATGGCTGCTCCGGAGCGTTAAAGAGAGCCTCCTAGAGAATCGTTAAGGTGAGGGGCAAAGTGGTAAAGTATATGTATATGTGATTGTGTGGGGTTAGGGGTGAGGCTGTAGAGGGCAATAGGAATTTTGTGGCTTGCTATGGTCCAAAGTGTGTGAGATTGCAGAGATGGTGGTGTGAGTTTGGGTTTTGTGGGGGTCCTGGCACAAACGTATGTGCGCTATTGTGACGAAAAGTAGCCTATTGTTTAATCGAGTGTAATAACTATGTTTGTGGAAAATTTCAGCCAAATCGGTGGAGCGGTTTTTGCGTGATTGACCGCCAAACATCCGAACATCCAAAGGGGCCTGGGAAAAACATATGTGTGCTATTGTGACAAAAAGTAGCCTATTGCGCAATCGAGTGTAGGGACTATGTTTGTGGAAAATTTCAGCCAAATCGGTGGAGCGGTTTTTGCGTGATTGACCGCCAAACATCCGAACATCCAAAGGGTCCTGGGAAAAACGTATGTGCGCTATTGTGACGAAAAGTAGCCTATTGCGCAATCGAGTGTAGGGACTATGTTTGTGGAAAATTTCAGCCAAATCGGGGTCCAAAGTGTGTGAGATTGCAGAGATAGTGGTGTGAGTTTGGGTTTTGTGGGGGTCCTGGGAAAAACGTATGTGCGCTATTGTGACAAAAAGTAGCCTATTGTTTAATCGGGTGTATTAACTATGTTTGTGGAAAATTTCAGCCAAATCGGTGGAGCGGTTTTTCCGTGATTGAGGAACAAACATCCGAACATGCAAACATCCAAACACACAAACCCACAAACCCACAAACTCACAAACTTTCACATTTATAATATTAATAGGATATTGGAAAATTATCCAACTTTTTACCATTAAAATGCAGTATAACCTGCAGGCAGGATGTTATAGTGCAGGAGGAGCCGAGCAGATTGATATATGGTTTTGTGGGAAAAGCTTCAGAAAAACCTTTCATTTATTCATTTAAAGCTTTGCTTTTTCTATGATTAGATTCAGTAATTGAGTCACGGAGGCGATCTTATTAAGGACTTACAGTAGAGAGATACAGAGGAGAGATTGTCAATCACTTATAGGACCGTCCATTGGACTCTATTACTGTTTCTTTTTTTTCTTAATGTAGATTGTGAGCCCCATATAGGGATCACAATGTACATTTTTATTTTTCCTATCAGTATGTCTTTGTAGAATGGGAGGAAATCTACGCAAACATGGGGAGAACATACAAACTCCTTGCAGATGTTGTTCCTGGCGGGATTCGAACCCAGGACTCCAAGGCTACAGTGCTAACCACTGAGCCACTGTGTTGCCCCCCTATTACTGTTTCTAAGCATATAAAAGGCAAATATATACATATCAATATTTATTGTACTCTTTATAGTGAATTGCCTTAAATCTTAATCTTACTACAGTATATCATTTGTGCATTTAATGAAGATGTGAAAGGTCCAGAAAGTCTCATTAGCCAAACCGATCAAAAGATATATTCTACAGCCTCTTAACACAGACTGATAAAAAGACTAATTCCAGAGGTTAGTAATCCCACCGAGGGATTAGATCACAGAATCATAGATCACAAAGGAACACTCAGAGTTCATTAAACTCTATGAAGCCTAATGCTATGTATTTGTTCATCTGAATTTACTAATGATTAAATCTATATCTAAAGCTCATTTATAATACTAGCAAAATGAGTATGTCCACAATATATCTGGGAATTGGCCTGAAATGCATGAGCTTATGGGCTAAAAATAGTAGGCTGTTTATATGGAATGTTGAGCTATGATTTACATTTAGAAAGATACACAAATTGTTTATCACATTAGTTCCATATTTTATTATCTCTTAAGCAGTTTCTTCATAGTACTTCATACTTTCATTAACCTGTATATATGTAACATAAAATGAGCCATCACATAGAAAATGCAATGCAGACAGCATGTTATAGAGCAGGAGGAGTTGAGCAGATTGACATATTATTTTGTGGGAGAAGATTCAGTATCACTTGTTCATTTAAATATTTGCTCCTCTTATGCTCTAGATGTCCCAAAAATTCCAAAGAGAGTAAATCTCACAGTCATATTATCCATTTGTGTGCTAGTTGTGAATGGTGTGAGTATATTAGTTTCTCATCAACCCTTAAAGGGGTTGTCCCATCACAAGGATCCTATCTATACTGCTTGTTAATGTGGATGTAAGACTTTTCCTAAATACATTGCTTCAGCAAAACTGCTTTGTTTGTCCACTATCTTACTTTATTCAATTCATTGTTGACACAGCCCTGACTTAGTTGCTCATGAGTCAAGTGATGTATCTGCTGCTCTCAGGGGAGAGGGAGGAGGGGCTAAGTGCACGGGAGCGAGCCTGTGTATCTAGCTATTCCTGTGTCTACACCACATGACCTAGCTTCCTTCTTTCAGATAGGGGAGAGGAGCTGCTTTCATTTCTGAACTCGTCTTCTGTTCTCCTAGTTATCATGCTAGCTAATTCAGTTGTGTTCATTATAGCAGAGACAGGCAGTCTCTGTATGTAACACAGAATGGAGTTGCTGCTGCCTGTACTTCATAGTTCAACATGGGCGGAGCTACATGTTAATTTGGGGGCGGAGCTAACGACAGGTTGCATGTGAAACCCCGCACACCAAATGATGCAAGAAACCAGGAAGAAAGAAGATTTTACAGCCGTGAAGATTGGTGAGTATGTGACGTGGGAATACCCCTTTAAGTGGAGAGTGGTGGCAGCTCTATTTATAGAAGGTCGATTGTAGCGGTTGATTCACCCCCTGTGTAGCCTAGTGTGACAGGTAAGCTGGAAGGGAGTGTGGCAGTAGAGTACCTCGGTTACCCCAAAGAATTGGTATGTAGTGAGCAGATATATCTCCTAGGTGAGACTTTGACTCCTGACAATTAGAAGGCAACTGGTGGGATCTATTTTTTATATTTAGAGTATTAAAGAGGACTTTTCATGGGTTTGGGCACAGCCAGTTCTATATACTGCTGGAAAGCCGACAGTGCACTGAATTGAGCGCACTGACTGCTTTCCTGATCTGTGCACCGGGTAAAGAGCTATTGGTGCCGGTACCATAGCTCTTTACAGTCAGAAGGGCGTTTCTGAAAGTCTGTCAGGAACGTCCTTCTCCACAGCAGTGCTATCGCGCTGTACTTTGTGAGCAAGGAGGAACGCTCGCTCCCCTTCTGATAATACTCAGCTATGGACGAGCACTGTGAGCAGAGGGAGAAACTGTCAGAAACGCGCTTCTGACTGTAAAGAGCTACGGTATCGGCACTGATAGCTCTTTACCCGGGGCACAGATCGGGAAAGCAGACAGTGCGCTCAATTCAGCACACTGTCGGCTTTCCAGCAGTATATAGAACTGCCTATACCCAAACCAATTAAAGGTCCTCTTTAAGTGCCTGGATTAAGTGATTAACTCTTGCATTTACATGCTAGTCAGCTCCTTGAGAAGCATTCACCAACCTATCAAGGACAATCTCAGTGCTAATTGTAAAAAGACCTGCTGCAAACAATTTCGACTCCTCTCCTGTTTTAAATCTTTTATTTTGCAAACAACCAAAGAGGCAGCCATTTAACCCTTTCACTGTCAAGGGTCTCTGGAAATTTTGCACCTCCAGTAGCCAAAGCAATTTTCATAGTTTTAAGATGGACAAATAAAACCTAAATTGCAACATTAAAAAATCATCCAACCCCCCCATACCTATATATTTTCTTAAAGTAGACACCTGCAGCATTGCCAGAATGCCACTTGGTACTATATACGAACAGGCACCTTCATGCAATTTTGATTTAAAGTGAATGTTTTATGAAAACATGCAAATAAATGTATATTAGTTGCTAAAAGCGGAAACCAAACAAAAAATTATATGCACCAAACCTCCTAAAAATAAGAGTTCAACATGTGCAGAGTTCATTCATATCACTATGGCCTACACCCGCATGCATGTGTCTTCAAATAAATACCAGAACTGGAAGGAACAAAAATCTGCTTTGAAGCTGGAAATGTTAAAAAAAAGTATCATCCTATAAAATGTATCATCCTATAAAATGTATATAAGATTATACACCATGAAAAGTAAGTGAACCCCTATACCCTATATATTTTTTGAAAGTAGACAACGTGAACATTACATACGTCTCAATGGGTCACATCCCCCTTCATGCAACTTTGTGACTAACGCAAATAATTTTTTGAAAAAATGCACTAAAACACATATTTGCACCTAAAACGCATGTTCAATCTCAGATTCATATACAAAATAACTTTAACATAATAGCTTAAGGTGTAGACAATGTGTATATATACTATATGTACTGCAAGCATCAACTACAACAAGAGCTCAGACTCCCAAAAATCCTAATACAGAAGACAAGCAGGATTTTGCTGTTATTCACTAATATGTTAAAAAGCTATACTGCACCTACCAAACTGTGACTGTGACACCAAAATCTAACTTTTTTCAGATTACACAGCATACCATATATAAAAACACAATTTAGTAATTCATATATAGAATCACCTTCATGCAACTTTGCAGCAAACAGAGATTGCAAGCAAAAATTGCACAAAAATCCTAATTTGCCACAAAAGTGCGGCTCAAACAATCCCTTTCTGCAAACAAAATGTACTTTCCAAAAAACTGCAAGATGTGAGGAGTTCGTACATACCACACATGTATATATTTACAGGGGCGGGTGTTAAAGAAACGCCCAAATCGCAGAAATGCACCATCCCATTTTGTGCATGCAAATTAAATAGGACTTTACATAAAAATGTTATTTTCCATCCCCCTATAATAATGTTAGCAATCTATACGTTCATCTCTAGTGATAATCGTTATTACTATTATTTTAGCGTGTAACGGACATCACTAGAGACGTATTTTACTGTAGAAAGCTCAGGTATAGACAGGACAGGGATTGGGTGAAATGTAAACTTTATTTGCGACTTTGTATATATGTTGTGTAAGTGTTTGGTGCAACTTTATTTTGGCGCTGCGACCTGGACAATGGTAAACGTCTGGGTCACAGGGCCAATAAACTTCCTGGCTATGTTTAGAGGGTATTACATAAGAATACCCCACTAGTAAAGCTCTATCATGAAGTCCTTGGTATCATTTTAAAGATGATATTATCATCTTTAAAATGAAATTTAAACTATCAAGATATATGCATGCACCTCTGAGATATCGTCATTAGTAGGGAGGACGTATTAGCTACGCCACTCTGGGAGGAGGTAGAGCTATGTCCTTGGTAAGAAAAGGGTTAAAAGAATCATGACCAAGCCACTCTGAACAGAGAGACCTTGATGTCACTGACCAAGGATAGGCTGGTCCAGGAGGATAAATGCCGAGAATGTGTGGAGTTCACGCCAGGTTCCTACAAGAGGATTAAACAGTAGATCTTGCCCCAGAAAGGTTTGATTTGGAAGAGACCAGCAACTTGTGTGCCATTACTTCTCCAACAGCTAGGAGATGTTAGCTGCAAACTCAATTACAGCTTGCATTGCAAGAATGCCAAGTAGAGCAGGAGCTTCCTGAGTGGCAAGCTGGGGTCAAAGGATACGTGTCTGTTTCATCAAAGCCAGGCCAAACAGCAGCATACAGATGTAAACTGACACTCAGACTGTTGTGAACGGACACTGAGTCAGGTTTTATTGATAGAGTTAAATGTACAGAAAATAAAACAAAACAACAACAAGAGAAAATCCTTGCCTGTCTGACACTGGCATATAATGCTAGCTAGCAGCTGGAGATTTTCTCCCTTTCATCTCCCAAAACAAAGACCTGCAAGCCTTTGCTCACATGTGTTTCTCACTTTCTGTGTCTCAAGGCAGAGAGAGTTCCCCTTTAACCACTTGCCCTTAGTAATGAATTCATTCATTCATTAATTCATTCATTCGTAAGCTAGTAATGGCTTCAGCCTGCTATTTCACATTGGAGAGGAATCTAGGAGAAACACCAAAGTCCTACACAGTTGTCACCTATCCATCCCTCTGCTCAGGCCACTGGTGCTGAGCAAACTGTAATGAAAAGACAATGCACGTGACAACGCATCTGAATTTCCCTGCAGCCTTGCCTGGCTTGTGCTCTACTGTAAAATTGTAAACCTGCAGGAATAGGAACCATCTAGCTATTTTTTTCTTTATTTTGGTTTATCCACTTCATAGGGCATTATTAGTGAGCAACCTGAATTTTCTTCCCAACAAATAATATTTGAGTGATTTTAGGGTCCATTTGATGGCTGAACGCTTTTTTTGTACTTTCTTTTACAATTGTATAATTTTTTTCATGCTTTGATTTTCTACTTAAATAAAGTACTGTGAGAAAATCAGACATATTCTCAGAGGAATCTGTTTCCTCCACACATTCATTCTTAAAGCCAGGAGATACCAAAACAGGATGGGAACGAAGAACCAATTTCAGAATTTGGAATGCCTGTGTAGAATAAGAAGAGAAGGGGACCTAGGACTGAGCCCTTGGGAATACCAACAGCAAGAGGAAGCGGAGAAGAAATAGCACCAGTGAATGATACGCTAAATGAGCTGTCAGAAAGGTAGGAATAAAACCAAGAGATAGCCGTGTACCTCAGGCCAATAGAGGAGGAGATTGTGGTCTTTGTGTCAAATGCTGCTGAGAGATCCAGAAGCCATCAGGAGATCATTTAATACTTTTGTAAGGGTAGTTTCTGTAGAGTGTAGTGCACGAATACTTGACTGCAAGGAGTCCAGAAGAGAGCAGAGAGATAGTGGATTAGGTGTGAATAGACCAAATGTTTCAGGAGTCTAGAGATGAAGGGGAGGTCAGACACGGGTCGATAGTTAAAGGGGTATTCCCACGTCGCATACTCACCAGTCTTCGATGCTGTAAATTCTTCTTTCTTCTGGCTTTGTTGCGTCATTGGTGGGCGGGATTACATATGCAAAGCCAGCAGGAAGGGGGGCAGGAGCATAGCGATGTTGCAGGCATCTGTGCCGGCGTCTACACTCCCCGGCATTCGCCTCTCTATTACAGCGGATGCCAGGTTTGTATTCACATATGCAAAGCCAAGCGGCGAGATGCCGCTGGCCCTGCGTGCACGCTCATAGACCAGTCTAGCCTTCACAATGCGAATACAGACTCGGCATCCGCTGTAATAGAGAGGTGGATGCCGGGGAGTGAGACGCCGGCACAGATGCCTGCAAAATCGCTATGTGCCTGCCCTGCATGAAGCCAGTAGCGGCAGGAGCTCCTGTTATTCCGCTCCTCCGCCCCACCCTCCCCTCTGGAATAGCAGCATCGCTCCTGCCGCTGCTGGCTTCATGCAGGGCAGGCATATAGCGATGTTGCAGGCATCTGTGCCGGCGTCTACACTCCCCGGTATCCGCTGTAATAAAGAGCCAGATGCCGGGGAGTGTAGACGCCAGCACAGTCTGTATTGGCGGCCCCTTCCCCTCAAAGGGTAAACTACCCCCCCCCCCCCCAGGCTCACTCCCGTGCACTTAGCCCCTCCTCCCTTCCCCCTGAGAGCAGCAGATACATCACTTGACTTATGACCAGATAAGTCAAGGGATGTGTAAAAAAAAATGAATAAAGTAAGATAGTGGACAAACAAAGCAGTTTTGCTGAAGCAATGTATTTAGGAAAAGTCTTACATCCACATTAACAAGCAGTATAGATAGGATCCTTGTGATGGGACAACCCCTTTAACAGCACAGGATGGGTTGGGGGTGGGGGGTGGTGGTGGTTCAGTAGTGAGGTTCTGACAGCATGTTTGATGGAAAAGGTAAAGATTCCAGAAAGGAGAGAGAGAGATTAAAAATTTTAACAAGGTGAGTTATAACAGTAGGAGACAGAGACCAGAGGAGGTGTGATGTGATAGGGTCGCTTGTGCAAGTAGTAGGGTGAGAAGTAGAAAGGAGCTGGGAAACTTCTTCTGTTGCTGGGTCAAAGAATGAGAAATCACAATGAGAAGCTAGAGAGGGAATGGGACTGATACTGCTTCAAGATTGGGCTATTTTCTGATGGAGGTTGTTGATTTTGTCTTTAAAGTAAGTTGCCATATCTGATACCTGAACCTTTGGCGTAAGGAGGGAGTGAACGGTGTCAAAGAGTTATTTCAGGTTATTGGAGAAAGAAGAGATGAAAGCAGTGAAGCAGTCTTGTTTGTTGAGGTAAAGGTCAGTATCTGTGTTGGGAGTTTCGAATGGTTAAAGGGGCTCTATAATTGGTAAAACGTGATTTGAGCTAGTGATATGCCTGAATAGCCTTTAACCCTTTCACTGCCAAGCACGCAGCTCTACGTCCCCCCCCCCAAGGTGGCACATCAGTAGCAGAGGACGTAGCTACTACGTCCTCCCTACTAATGCCGATATCTCTAGACTGCATCAACATATCTTGATGCTTTAAATTCATTTTAAAAGAGGAGAATCTCATCTTTAAAATGATACCAAGAACTTAATGATACAACTTACAGTTTTGGAGCGATTCAATGTTGAAAACATTCTTGGTATCATTTTAAAGATGAGATTCTCTTCTTTAAAATGCATTTTAAAGCATCAAGATATGTTGATGCAGTCCAAAGATATAGGGCTATACAGTGTCCCCCCCCTCCTATCTAAGCAAGCAATTTTCAAACTGTAACAGGAAAGGGAGGGGGGCACCAGCAGCGTGCATAGAGACAGAGAAACAATCTGACTCTGCATAACTTGTATGTGACACCAGGAGGGGGGAGGCAGGGACTCTTCTGTCTCTATTAACCCTTATCCTGCCAATCAGAGCGCATACTATACTTTTGCTGTCTGATTGTCACATACAGGTATAATATAATTCCCCCCTGAGCTTTACTAGTGGGATATTCTTATGTAATACCCTCTAAACTTAACCAGGAAGTTTATTGGCACTGTGACCCAGACGTTTACCATTGTCCAGGTCACAACGCCAAAAAAAGTTGCACCAAACACATACACAACATATACACAAAGTCATGAATAAAGTTTACATTTCACCCAATCCCTGTCCTGTCCATACCTGAGTTTTCTACAGTAAAATACATCTCTAGTGATGTCCATTACACGCTAAAATAATAGTAATAACGATTATCACTAGAGAGTAGAGATGAATGTATAGCTTGCTAAAATTTTTATAGGGGAATGGAAAATAACATTTTTATGTAAATTCCTATTTAGAGATGAGCGAGTACTGTTCGAAAGGGCAGTTTCGAATAGCACGCACCCATAGGAATGAATGGACGCAGCCGACACGCAGGGGGTTAAGCGGCAGGACGCCGGCCCCGTCTGCGTGCCGGCCAGCTCCATTCATTCCTATGGGTGCATGCTATTCGAAACTGCCCTTTTGAACAGTACTCACTCATCTCTAGTCCTATTTAATTTGCATGCACAAAATGGGATGGCGCATTTCTGCGATTTTGCCGATTCTTTAACACCCGCCCCTGTAAATATATACATGTGTGGTATGTATGAACGCCTCACATATTGCAGTTTTATGGACAGTATTTATTTATTATGCTTACTTGTATAGCGCCATCATATTCCACAGCGCTTTACAGCAGGCATGTCAAACTCAAGGTACCCCGAGGGCCACATGAGTAACAAGAGGTTGTTGCGAGGGCCGCACACAGCAGCTAATGGCTATGGCCTAGGGGACTGATCACTAATACCATGCATCGCAAAAATCCGTCATTTCTATTGCAGGCCACATAGAGTAGCCTACAATAGAAAGTATAGAATGACAGGCTGGAGCCTCACAAGGCTCCCGGCTGCCATAAAAATGCACGCAGGCCCAGAATCTTGCTCCAGGTGCCTGCGATTGCTGGTAAAATGGCACCTCAGTTAAAGCTGGCAGACACCATTATTGTGTTGGAGTGCTGGGGAAGGGTTGGAGTGCTGGGGGGGGGGGGAAGGGGGAGGGGGGCTTCTGGATGTCTGACCCTTCCTTGGGCCTGAGGACTGTTTTTTTCCCACCCACTTGCAATTCTTGCACTTGGGGGTTAATAGGAGCACTACAGAATGTAATGCTCCAATTAACTCCCAAGTGAATGAATTACAAGGTGGGTGGGAAAAAAAACAGTCCTCAAGCCCAAGGAAGGGCCAGACAGACATCAAAAAGCTCCCCTCCCCCAGCACCCCAACCCTTCCCCAGCACTCCAACCCCCCATCATCATAAATCTAGTATTTATCCCCTATCCGTAGGATAGGGGTTAAATACTTGAAAAGTCACAATTTCTTCTGCAGAAGCTTACCTGCTTCTGCTCTTCAGCCTGCGCAGCAGTCTTGTGAGACCGCGTAGGACGCAGGCACACGCCGGGTGCGGGCCTGATTACGTGGCCACGTCACACAGCGTGTGGGGAGGAGAGGGCGGAGCGGAGGGAGGAGGGGGTGGAGCAGGCAGGGAGACCTGCTCTCTGCGAAGGGTGAGGGGCGGCCTCTGGAGCAGCGCTGCGTCCAGCAGGGCCGCCCCAATCCACCGCTCACTTTCCTTGTACATCTGCGGCCCGCACAAAAGTCTCAAACTTTGTCTCTAAAGTTTAGAGACAAAGTTTGAGACTTTTGTGTGGGTCGCAGATATGCCTGTAAAGGGCAGCATGTTTGACATGCCTGCTTTACTGGCACCTTGTGGCGGTCCAAAACCATTTTGTTTTTTTTGGTATTGTTTGTATATTTGTGTATCCCCCTTTTTTTTTTTTTTCTTTGTGTTTTAGGTCTATTTCAGACCCTGTTGTATGATTAAAAATTTGAATTGAAAAAAAGTGATCAAAAGGAATAAACATTCCCCAAAATAGTATAATAACACCTGGCCATGCAAAAAAAAAGAAGCCCTGTTCATTTTTCACGTGATCCCACACAGTATAATCCTCCTACAGTCACCCGTAAATTATATGTCCCCCCTCTATCTCTCCCCCAGTTTCATATAACCTCTTCATCTGCCCCGTTTCATGTCCCCCATCTCTGCCCCCAGATTCATGTCCCCCATCTCTGCCCCCAGATTCATGTCCCCCCATCTCTGCCCCCAGATTCATGTCCCCTCATCTCTGCCCTCAGATTCATGTCCCCTCATCTCTGCCCCCAGATTCATGTCCCCACATCTCTGCCCCAAGATTCATGTCCCCCATCTCTGCCCCCAGATTCATGTCCCCCCATCTCTGCCCTCAGAATCATGTCTCCCATCTCTGCCCCCAGATTCATGTCCCCCCATCTCTGCCCCCAGATTCATGTCCCCCCATCTCTGCCCCCAGATTCATGTCCCCTCATCTCTGCCCTCAGATTCATGTCCCCTCATCTCTGCCCCCAGATTCATGTCCCCACATCTCTGCCCCAAGATTCATGTCCCCCATCTCTGCCCCCAGATTCATGTCCCCCCATCTCTGCCCTCAGAATCATGTCTCCCATCTCTGCCCCCAGATTCATGTCCCCCCATCTCTGCCCCCAGATTCATGTCCCCCCATCTCTGCCCTCAGAATCATGTCCCCATCTCTGCCCCCAGATTTATGTCCCCACATCTCTGCCCCAGATTCATGTCCCCCATCTCTGCCCCCAGATTCATGTCCCCCATCTCTGCCCCCAGATTCATGTCCCCCATCTCTGCCCCCAGATTCATGTCCCCCATCTCTGCTCCCAGATTCATGTCCCCCCATCTCTGCCCTCAGAATCATGTCCCCCATCTTTGCCCCCAGATTCATTTCCCCATTTCTGCCCTTAGAATCATGTCCCCCATCTCTGCCCTCAGAATCATGTCCCCCATCTCTGCCCCCAGATTCATGTCCCCCCATCTCTGCCCTCAGAATCATGTCCCCCATCTCTGCCCCCAGATTCATGTCCCCCATCTCTGCCCCCAGATTCATGTCCCCCCATCTCTGCCCCCAGATTCATGTCCCCCCCATCTCTGCCCTCAGAATCATGTCCCCCATCTCTGCCCCCAGATTCATGTCCCCACATCTCTGCCCCCAGATTCATGTCCCCCATCTCTGCCCTCAGAATCATGTCCCCCATCTCTGCCCTCAGAATCATGTCCCCCATCTCTGCCCCCAGATTCATGTCCCCACATCTCTGCCCTCAGAATCATGTCCCTCCATCTCTGCCCACAGATTCATGTCCCCCATCTTGCTCACACACAGCCTGAACCCCTCCTATTATACTCACACACAGCCTGCATCCCCTCCTATCATACACACTGCTTGCATCCCTTTCCCACCCCTTGCTTACACTTGCTGTCTCCTCCCTCCATCTTACCTTCCAGTCTCCACTCACTGCAGCTTCCTCTTCCTGTGTAACTCGGCACTGTACTGAATAGCTCCGCCCACACCAGAGTCCGATCACATTGTCATGCATCATCACAGGTCCTTCACCCCACTAGGATCTACCCAGCTGCAAAGGCAGCGCGGTTTCTCAGCGGCTAAAGCCATCGGAAATATGTATTTTCCGATGGCTTTAGGCGACCCCTGTGTTTTGGTCGTTCGACCCCCGCCGGGGTCGCGATCCACAGGTTGAGAACCGCTGGGTTAGAATGTAAATAAAATGATATAAATTTGGTATCTTCAGAATCATACAGGTGACATGTCATTTTGGCTGCAGAGTGAACACCATAAAGATGAAGCCTGTAGGAAAGTCATACAAATGCACTTTTCCTTCAAATCTGAATTTTGTTTCCAGTACATTGTAAAGAATAATAAATGGTAACATTATGAAGAACAATTTATCCTGAAAACATTAAGCCCTCATATGGTTCTGAGAAGTGAAAAATAAAAAAGTTATGGGGTTTGAAATGCAAGCAGTCAAAAATTGTAAAATTCCTCTGATGGGAAGGGGTTAATACATGTCAATATCCTGCTGGCCATGAAAGCAGCTGATTGACATTGCATGCTGTAATTTAACCTGTAATTTAAGAGTCATGGCGCTTGCAAATGCACCAAAGTACCTTCAGTAGGGTAGGTATTCAGGGGCCCCTGCTGATCAACTGTCTGAAGGTACTGTGGTGTTTATGCGATTGCCACATTGACTCTTTTGCTATTTGCTTTTCACATTACATATAAACAAAGTAGGGCTAATCATGTAACATAATATCATAAATCAATGGTAGAACAAGAGGTGTATATCAAGATATAATTTATTAGAATGTATACATATATACTGGTAAACAGTAATCACAAATATCACCAGGAGACACAAATATGTATCCACACATTAACCCCTTCCCGCCGATGGCATTTTTTGATTTTCGTTTTTCGTTTTTGACTCCCCTCCTTCTAAACCCCATAACTTTTTTATTTCTCCGCTCCCAGAGCCATATGAGGTCTTAATTTTTGCGGGACAAATTTTTCTTCATGATGCTACCATTAATTATTCTATATAATGTACTGGGAAGCAGGAAAAAAATTCAGAATGGGGTGGATTTGAAGAAAAAATGCATTTCTGCGACTTTCTTACGGGCTTTGGTTTTACGGCGTTCACTGTGCAGCCAAAATGACATGTCCCCTATATTCTGTGTTTCGGTACGGTTCCAGGGATACCAAATTTATATGGTTTTATTTACATTTTGACCCCTAAAAAAAATTCCAAATCTGTGTTAAAAAAATTTTTTTCTAAAAGTCGCCATATTCCGACGGCCGTAACTTTTTTATACGTAAGTGTACGGGGATGCATAGGGCGTATTTTTTTGCGGGGCCGGGTGTACTTTTTAGTTCTACCATTTTCGGGAAATGTTATTGCTTTGATCACTTTTTATTCAAATTTTTATCAGAATCAAAACAGTAAAAAAACGGCGGTTTGGCACTTTCGACTATTTTTCCCGCTACGGCGTTTACCGAACAGGAAAAATATTTTTATAGATTTGTAGAGCGGGCGATTTCGGAAGCGGGGATACCTCACATGTATATGTTTCACAGTTTTTAACTACTTTTATATGTGTTCTAGGGAAAGGGGGGTGATTTGAACTTTTAATTCTTTTTATATTTTTTTATATTTTTTTTAACTTTTTTTTTCTTGCATTTATTAGACCCCCTAGGGGTGTTGAACCCCAGGGGGTCTGATCACTAATGCAATGCATTACAATGCTAATGCATTGCAAAAAAGCATCCTTTCTTTTGCAGGCTGCATAGACCAGCCTGCAAAAGAGAGTATTTGCAGACAAGCCTGGGAGCCTGTACAAGGCTCCCGGCTGTCATGGCAACGGGACGTCAGCCCTGGAGCATGCTCCAGGAGCCGGCGATCCCGGCCAAAATGGCGGCGGCCATGCGCCGCCGGGAAAATGGCGCCTCCGGTCCGGTCCGGGGACCGATCGGAGGCATTAGAGCCGGTTGTCTACTGCTTAAAGCAGTAGACACCCGGCGGCTATGGCAGCCGCCCGGCTCCCGGGCGGTCGCCATAGTTACAGACCCGACATGCGCCGTACTATTACGGCGCATGTCGGGAAGGGGTTAAATTAGCAACGTGGTAGTATCTATGCATATAATGGAAAGAAATGCATATGGGATGAGTATATAAATATAGGGCAGTGGCGGAATGATCGCGGTTGCAGGGGGTGTGACCGCAACTGGGCCCAGATGGGTACGCGTGTATCACATTGAAAGCAATAGGAAAAAAAAGCCTCCCATTGATTTCAATGGGTAGCGCTCATATGCCAGAACCCATTCAAGTCAATGGGAGCTGGTTTTCACGCGCTCATTCTGTACGACTTTTACGTTCAGAATGAGCGGAGCGTATACTCCGTGTGACGGCTCCCTTAAAGTCTTATGTAAATGAGGCAATACACTGGGGCCTTCAGCTCCATGGAGCACAGCTCTTGCTACTTAGGCCACTAACTTATCCTGCTTGCATCACCCAGTGCGATCCTTCCAATGTTATGACATCTATCACTATCACATCTATCACTATCACATCTACTTGAGCAGCAAGATGCCCCACCTCCAGTGCATCATTCACATGGCTCATTCACATAATACTTCAATGCTATTTTACTCCAAATCTAGAAAAGTGACGTACATAGCAAAGGATATTTTGTTTATAAATGTAATGTGCCCTGTAACATGGTTGTGTGTTTGAGTTGAATATCCTTGGGGAAAGTGCTAAACTCCATTTAAGCTTCAAGGTTTCCAGAAAAAATCATGTAGTTCTTTAGCAGGTAGTTTTTCATATACTCAACAGTTAACAGAAAATTCATTTTTTTGTGATATTTTAGTGTTACTTCTTTGCAAAAACATAATGCATAATGAGTACATAATTTGTCGTAACAAAATGTAAGATTCTCTGTAACAAAAAAAAATGTTGTTTATAACTCAGACATAGGGCTCACAGTGAAAACGGGATCAATATCCTACAAAGTAAACGAGTGGAAACAGACAGGGCCTTGGCACAGCCAATCGATAAGAAAACCTCAGCCGTCTTCCAAAAAACCTTCCCGTGAAGCAAATTTATCGGCTCAGCCTTTAGGGACAGCATTTTCAATTAAAAGCAGCTGTAAAGGATCAACATCCACTCTGCAGACCCTTATTCTGGGCAACTCCAGTAAGCCAGAGTTGAAGGGTTGATGGATGACTGAGGTTGACGGATGAAAAGCAGTTAGGGGTTAGAAACATGTAAAGTTTTAACTCCTTCGCCAGCCATCTTTAGCAGAATGTATGAAGAGTCTTTGACATCTGTAACACTGCATGCCAGTTCTGTCTGTAATGATCCCACGGATTATTAACTTAACTACTCATGAAACCCTATGTCATATGAATTACATACAACATATTAAGAACAGTATCGATCTGTAATATTCTTTACAGTATGTAATATGCTATATTATACTGAAAAATATAGAATTGAAAAGAAAGGTAGACTGAATACTATTAATGAAATAGGGTTTACATCATAACATGGATTGATGGACATTGTGTTTTTATCCAACCTTATAAATTGTGTTACTATGTAACATCCTTTGCCTTTTTTTTAAAGTATAATATATGTTATCTTTTTATATCTATTCTTTGTTCCATTTGTCACGTTACACATTTCAGCTTTATTTTCAATTTTACTTTCCTATAGTATTACAATATAGCTGAGAAACAGACCCAAATACTGTAAATTCAGTTCGGCTTCAGTGTTTGGCTATTGAATTTGTGTATTATATTGGCACTATGGTTCCAGTAGAATCAATCCCATAGACATAGGAGTCACACAATATCCTCTCTAGACTGGCAGAATTGAATATTGCTAAAAATTCTACAAACGTAAAAAAAAAAATCTCTGCCCAAGATCAGTGCTTAGGTGGAGCTGACACCAGATATTTTTCTTGGTTTCTGGCCCTCGCACTTAATTTGTCAGAAACACTAGACAGATAATACCTAGTACAAGTCACACTGTTTCTGCCCAGGAGAAGTGCTCAGGTGATGCTGACACCAGATATTTTTCGGGCCCTCAGTCACACATAATTTATCATGTGCATTACACAGGCTGATAATGTCTAGTACAAGTCACACCTAAGTATTACAGAGATATAACATTTCTCCCCAGAAGCAGTGCTTGGCTGATGCTGAAAACAGATATTTTTTCATGCCCTTAATGATGCTTAATTTGTTATGTACATTCACAGGCTGGAAATACCTAGTAGCAGTCACAGAGGTATATGAAAACTATAGATTCAATTGTAGCAGCAGTAATTCCCCCACCCTGTCGGCACTGATGATAAGATGATAGTGTAGAAATGCATTAGCTGTGTCTTGCACTAGGTATTATCAGTCTGTGCAGTGCACATGAAAAATAAGGGTAAAAAAAAATAAAAAATCTGGTGTCAGCTTCACAGGAAAACTGGTCTTGGACAGAGACATTTTACCTTTACAAAGTGTGAATGAAGGCTAGATACGAAGAAAAAAGATCTGGAGTCAACATTGCCCAAATATTGTTCTTGGGCAGAAATTTTTTTACCTTTGCAATACTTGCATATGTAGTTTCGAGTGTGCACCAGTCTTGTTCGGCTCGTGGTGACTCACCCTATTCAATTTTGTCAGTCCAAGGAGAATATTGTGTTACTATTGGGGCTCATGGGAGTGATTCTATTGGAACCACAGTGGCAATATAACTATAAATCCAATAGCCCTGGTGGATTTACTGCACTTTGGTGAGCCTGACTTGATTATGCTTTGAGCGCTTTGTTGGCTTGTTCTTTTTATTTTTTAAATGTAGATTGTGAGCCCCACAATGTACATTTTTTTTCCCTATCAGTATGTCTTTTTTTGGAATATGAGATGGAAATCCATGCAAACACAGGGAGAACATACAAACTCCTTGCAGATGTTTTTTTGCCCTTGGTGGGATTTGAACACCAGGACTCCAGCGCTGCAAGGCTAACTACTGAGCCACCGTGTGGCCCCAAGGCTTGTGCTAACACATAATTACCGTGTGCACTTAAGCCGACCCGAATATAAGCCAAGGCCCCTAATTTTACCACAACAAAACTGGAAAAACTTATTGACTCGAGTATAAGCCTAGGGGGAAATGCAGCAGCTACTGGAAAATTTCAAAAATTAAAATAGATACCAATAAAATGACGTTAACTGATCACCGATCTTTACATTAAAAATGAATTAATAGGGCTGCACATTCAGACACATGTAAGACAAGTATAGGACACATATAGGACCTGCTCCATAAGTTGCAACTCTTCAATTTGGCCGGAACATACAGCTGCAAAAACAACAGCATCTATGTGTACAGGCCCATTGAGATGTAATAGTCTATAATTTTATCCACCATTGCAGATAAAAAGTCTGGTCATGTGCATTACAGCTTAATAACTCCATGTGCCTCATAGTAATAGAAGCTAACCTCATCATGTCCCTCACATTAACCCCCTGTGTGCTTCACATATGGGTTACTGATATGTGTGAGATATGGAGGTAATAATTATTACTACATTAAACATTATTAAGGCACTTTATTATTACCTTCATATGTCTCACACATTAGTAACCCTTATATGGGGCACACAGGGGTTAGTGTGAGGGACATGATGGGGTTAATTGCTATTAATGTGAGGCACATGGAGTTATTTAAATTAAATTAATAACCCCAAATTCCTGACATTAATAGGAATTGTAACCCCAGTATGTACCTGTGTGTTTTACTTTCACTTTACTGTATGAGCTCTCCTCGATGCAGACACACGAGCAGGGACCTGCCACCTCCCAGGCTTTCATCTCTCTTGCTATTGAAGGGAGGAGTGTCCTATATCATTACTGTAGCAATCACTGAAGGACACTCCCCCTTCACTTAATTTATGCAGGTCCTTGCAGTCCTGTGCTGCATGCCTCATTTTCTTGGACCCTGACTCCAGTATAAGCCGAGGGGGGCTTTTTCAGCATAAAGACTGTGCTGAAAAGTTGGCTTATACTCGAGTATATACGGTAATAAAATTTATTAGTTTTAGCATTCTAAAGGTAGTTCTAATTCGAAATTGAACATAAACGATATTTATCCTATAAATTATTTTTCCTTTGTCATGTACACAATTGTCTAATTTGACTTGGCAGCAGCAGCATCTGCCTGGCACTGGTTCCTACAGTCAGGGCTACACCTTTCTGCTGCCTGAGGCAAAAAGTGAAAAGATGACCCACGCAAGATATTTTCCTCCTACCCTAAATCAGAGCAGATACTGAGAAGTACACCATATGGGGCATGAGAAGTGGTACCATGAAGTGTCTATATATATCTAAGGAATCTCAATATGTGTAATCCTACTTGCAGCTATCATACTTTTCAGTGCAACACAGCTGTTGCTTTAAGGTTGTTCTGCCTTAAAGTCAAACTCTCCCATGCTTACTTATGACAGACTCTGGTGAAAACCTCAGTGGTGCCTCAGACTCTACTAGAATGGAGTTAGGTTAAAGATAGTTTGTTCTGCTTGCTATCTTGATCTGTCAGTGTCCTGAAGCATTTATGGTAATTGCTTATTCAGCAAATATCATTATTGGAGAATTGCTTAAGAGGCAATTACAGATGAAGAACCGATACCGAGAATTATACCCAGCATATAGGACATGAAAAGTGATACTGTGTATTGTCAATATATTTAGAATAAGAGCAGATACTGAGAATTACACTCAGTTGTACTGTGCAGTGGCTATGCAGGGCAAGAGAAGTATTGCATTGCTTATATAAAGTGTGTACACAATACACAGCATATAGCAGATATATATGTATAGTTGAAACGGTCACTGGTGTTCTGTATTGGTGCAGGGGTGATGTCTCGGGATGACGTACATAGTTGGCTGTGGTCAGCATAAAGATGGTACTGGAAGTCAAATCTGCCTGTGATTTAATCTATTGGTTCAAAACCACTACACTCCTTCTCCGTCTCAGTTTATCTTCTCCTCTTATTGTGGAATGCAGTGCATGCAGGCACGGTAGTTCTATAACTCTGATAGAAATCGGAGCATCAAAATTGTGCATTGCCTTAATTGTCGTAGCAAAGCTATAGTCTATTCTAGAGAATGCCCGTGTGGGCTAACATAAGTTGGTGTCACTACAAGAGAATTCAGCACTAGGATTTTATAAAACATATGGGACGTGAAGAAGGCCTTTGATCCAACCACTCCAAAGGAAATTTGGTGGATGAAATCTATAGCAAGGCATTTTCACCAACAACATGAAAATGAACCTGGTAACATGAAGGTGAGAGCCATAGAGCAGGTTCATGTAGGCATTAGAGGGGGAGATTTTATGAAGAGGTTTATCCAGATTGAAACTAAAAGAAATATGTTTCAAACATTGACGCCTAAGGGATTGAATGAGAAGTTGGGTTTTGGCTGTTTTCTCTGAGGCAATGTCTTGGTTCCTGTGTAACACAAAATTTTCATTATCAATTTGTTATTGTATGTTTTAGGTTGACATGTTTTTGTCTGCAATTGGAGAATGAGAGAGGATGTGTTATCATTTCATCATCTGTTACTCTTGGTTCACAACTGCTCTTGGGTTTCTGTTCTACAGGTCCACTTTGGGACCCAAAAAACGGAAACCTAATCTGCTTAAAACGCGGTTACCTGAAGGCATCATACCGGCCCACCAGGGTTCCGCCTGAAAAATACGGGGAGAAATGTCCTGTTTCTAATCAATGACATTTCATTGATGGTTTACTTTATCAATTGGTCAATTGCTTTTGTATTTCACATTCACTTCTTTTCCCATTTCTGCACATTTTACACCTCACTTCTCACTTCACCAACAGAAAGAGGCCTAGGTACACGGTTGGATAATAAATCAAAGAGTATGTTCAAATGCGATATAGAGCCTGCCAATTCATATATCCATCAAATAATTTCTAAGTGTTTTGTACAGGCAGGAAGTTCCTGAACAGGGAGTTTATAACTTGTCAGACAACTGGCATTGTATACGTCGTAACACGTCCATGCCCATGTGGGTAAAACCAAGCGAGAACCCAAGAGACGGGTCCTCAACCAAATAGGCTACATCAACAGGCAGAAAGACCACACTTTGAGCGTACATGTATGGGATCACCATGATCGTGATCCTTCTTGCTTGAAATAAGTTCTCTTGAAAGCAATGACGTAGACATAAAATAGTACAAATGTCAATTTTCCAAATTCTCTAATGAATTCTTTAAATACAGTTCCCCATGGAATGGTTAATGTATGCAATCACTGATTTAGGATGTGAGCAGATGTTCGCAGAAATATGTCAGCACCAGTTTAATGAATTTTAAGTGATTTGGAGCAATGTCCTAGTATAATCTAAACATACTTTTTGAATTAATTCTTAAAAGGGAAATTATACACACACCAAATACATTACTTTTAATTGACTTTAGGCAGATTTGTAGCTTAGTTAATAATGGGGAAAAGCTGCATTTCCTGTGATTGTACTAATATATCAGATGAGCATTATACAGTGAAATTGATGGTGAAGAAGACACTCATTATTTAAATGTAATTAAAAGTAATATATTTTCATGGATGAAATGGAGCTAAGTAATGCAGTATGTATTATTGCATTCACATATACATCAGTGGGATCACAATAAATGAAAAATATTTTAACCTAAAAATCTAAAACCATCATTCTAATTCATTCAGCATCAACATCCTTGTAATCTACAACATTATACGCAGTATTAGCAAAGCGTGAATTTTATTCTTCTGATGCTCTTTGTTGTCAACATTGAACACTTGGTAGAGAATTTCCAGCAGCCACCCAATAAAATGGAAATATGTACATATTTTCTGAATACATCGTTACCCAAACACATTCAGCTGCCAGACAATAAGGCCCTGAAAATAAAAACGAGAGACGCCCACTAGAAATTCTCTGGCCGTGTACAGCTGCCTTATGCTGACAGTACGGAAATACATAATTCACAGTCTAATTACAGGACGCTTCACTGCTTTTCCCCATCGTTCAGAATAAAAAAACCTAGAGCATTTCAAATCCCCTGTTAATGGAAATTCAGATACTCTGTTCACAGGCAATTGAGCCAAAGGTTTGAATATTTGCAGGCAGAGAAAACTTGTTTTATTTGCACTAGAAAAATTAAATATCCTATCTATCTATATATTATAAAACTGCAAGACATACGGAATTACAGATGATGACTGTTTACTATTCCTTTGTCAGTTTTTACTATTGTGCTTACTAAGTAATTTATATATAATTTTGGCATATTTATAATTGCCATGATCGACCAATCTACATATATCTATTAAAGGGGTTGTCCAAAAAATATCTGAACTATATCCATAGTTACTGTTCCTTTGTGCATCCTTTGCGTTACTTGCTGCTCCTTGTATCACTGTGAATGTGTGGACAAACCACATTTCCCATGATTCATCAGCCTGCTCTCACTCTATGTTTGCTGCTCATGGGTTGTGGGAGTGAGCAGAGCTTACAAACTAAACATCACAGCACCATGTAACCTGGGATGTGGGAGTGATTTATTACCTTTGATGTTATTGCAAAGGAGAGTGGAGAAGAGAGGACTACATAGAGAGTGAGAGCAGAAATATGAATCATGGGAAGTGCAGTTTGTCCACAGATTCACTGCATGTAAATAACAGTGATACAAGGAGCAGTAAGTAGAGATGAGCGACTAGTATTTGATCGAGTAGGTATTCGATCGAATATTACGGTATTCAAAATACTCTTACTCGGTCGAAAACAATGCGGTAAATGCAGTAAAAATTTGATTCCCCTCCCACTTTCCCTGGCGCTTTTCTTTACACCAATAACTATGCAGGGGAGGTGGGACAGGAACTAGAACAACGTAGACATTAAAAAAAAAACGTATACAGTAGAGATGAGCGAGTAGTGAAATATTCAACAATTGAAATTCAATTTGAGTAGACCTCAATATTCAACTATTCGATCGAATACCTACTTGATCGAATAATACTCGCTCATCTCTAGCAAGTAATAAATAATGTTTATTAAAGTCAATTTGGAGTCAGAGAACCAAAATGTAGTTTTTGCTATAAGGTGAATTTGCTATGAACTTACTACATGTAAGGGCCCGTGCACATGGAGTTAACGCGAGTGTATTTTAACATTCTACACGTGTATAGAATACACGTGTAAAAATAACACTCCCATTGACGTGTATAGAATACACGTGTAAAAGACGCGCACATGTAAAAGATTTCATTGAAGTCAATGGGAGTGTTATTTTACACGTGTATTCTATACACGTGTAGAATGCTAAAATACACTCGCGTTAACTCCGTGTGCATGAGCCCTTAAAAAGCAATTTTTCTTATTAAATTTTTTTTTTCCTTTTGTCCAAAGCAGCAGCACCAATGTGAAAATTCTGTCTTTCTGCAAGAATAGGACAGGTAATAACAATTAGTCAAAAATAGACAAAAGGCCTATATTAGCCCCCTCCCCTTTTACAACATTGTGTTTTAGTCTAACTTAACTAAAGAAAAGACTTTGCTGCTTCAAACTAAAGAAAATTAAGAAAAATGACCTTTCCTTGTTCTACAGCAGCAATTATATATAGCAATTAACCCATCAGGGTGACATAAAAGAAATCACAGACTGAATAACCCCTTAGCCAAAGGATGACTCTCAAAATTCTCTAAGCTCCAGTTTGTAGTGTGTTGTGAAAGTGTTTTAAGACACCCAGGAAGCAGTTTGACAGATGTTCCTAACCGGAATACAGCCTTTTTTTTAGCATATAATGCAGACAAATCTCTTGTAGAGGGCAATATTCATATTCTTGCATGCGGCCATGAGGACTACCTGTGGTTGACCACAATGTTCTATGATCTGATGGACGATGCCCTGATCTTGGGGATGCACTATCATATCTCTGATATTTGAGGACAGGTAGCACTTGAATGGAAACCATCTGGCTTTCAGCATCTGTCCCTTCAAGTAAGCACCCCATCGCCCATCGAATACCATTGAACACCACTGGAAATGATTAACTTCCTTGTCTGTAGTTGTCAGGTCTCTGGTACTCTTTATCAGTATTTCTCACTGTAAGGGACGCATGTGCCACATTGCCCACGGTATGGCATCGCTGTCAGCAGTCATAAATCCCAGAATCTTCGTCAACTAATGAAGGGAAACTGGTCTTGGAAAACTAAGATATTTTGTTGCCTTCGATAGTGACAGTAGTCTCTTCACCAGAGAAATAAATGTAATGTTTTGGTGTCCATCACATAACCCAAAAACCGAATCCTCTGAGTTGGCACCAAATGGGACATTTCCTGGTTGATTAACCAGCCCAATTGTTGGATGAAGATATATAGCTTGTGCAGGTGGATCTGAGTAGTTCTGCTGTGCTGACTTTCATGAGTCAATTATTGAGATAAGGTATTATTATCATACCCATCTATTTCAGGCTTCCCACCACTGATGTCACAACCTTGGGGAAGGTGTTAGGGGTCTAATAAAGTCCTGAAGGATATTGCTGGAAATTGGAGGTGGTGAAATTATTAAGAAATTCTGCAAACTGCGATGTGGAGAAACCTTAAAGGGAAAAAATTATATTTCTACTCTAAGCTTAACACTCTCCCCCACCTACCTTTTAACTTACTTAGTTTACAAAATATGTATATTTACCTAGATCACTGGGATGGGGCAGTCATGTGCACAATAGAGCCAAATTTCAAAAATCATACCTGTACCCGGTGCTCTGGTGTCCTCCCAGCAGGGTTTATTCTTGTTGCTCTGATGTCTTCTAGAAGTGACCTTCACCTTCACCTCCTCCTTCCTATTTAAAATATAAAATTTTTGCCTGGACAACCCCTTTAACTTCAGTATACTGGTAAGATTATTCTTTTCCCTGGAAGGCCAGAGTTCTTGGAGAAATTCAAAATAATTCATGCGGTTAACTTCCCTGATAGCAAGAATGGATTGATCTGCTTCAGAAAAGATTACTCTTACCAGTAATTTGATTTCCCTTTTATCTCCACAATGGCAACAACAGGAGGATTTCCACAGACGATCAACAACAGGAAGCTGTAATTTTAAAAGGGTCCCTCTTCTACTTACCTTCAGTAAGCAACAAAGGACCAGGAAATACTTCACCTTACGCACACTTGAAAATACAAATAATAAATGTGAAAACATGGTGCAGGTTAAAATGGAAATCCAGTTATCAGTAAGAGAAATCTATATCTTTCCCTAAAACCTTTGCAATGGCACCAACAGGAGGAACGTCAAAGAACAAAATTCAGGGAGGAGCTGAAACAGATAGTACATTGTGGCCAAATGACAAGTCTTTGGCTTTGTAGTGTTGATAAAAGGTTAAAGGGTTTAGTCTGGTGGCTGCCTGACCAATCTGCTCAATAGAGGCAGAAACACCTTCCAACCAAGAGGCAGCAACTGGAATGTGTTCTTAGACCAGTGGTAGTGAACACTCCTTGCAGGGTATAACAGGAGAAAATTGCCTGTTTTAGCTACCGTGAGTTGGTAATCTTGCTAGCATCAGCCTGCTTTTTGTTCCCCTGAAATTGTATCATGAGACGTTCTGATGTCCTGAATTCTTCAGACTGATGAAGGTGCGACCAGACGAATCTACAAACATCATTTTGCTAAAGCAACATCAAGCAAGAAGGCAGTCTTACAAGTGAGATTCCTAAGGGAAATATCATAGAGGAGTTCAGTTGGTGGTCTGGCTAGAATAGACAGTCAGATTGAAATCCTGGAGTGGAATTGTAGAGTGATTAGGAGGAGGGAGCCTGGAAGCTCCTTGGATAAGCCTCTTGAAGAGTGGGAGCTCTGCGACATCTAGGAAGACATCTAGGTATTGACCTTAAGGCCTTTGTCGAGACCAGCTGGCAGAAATGAAAGGATCAAAGAATAGAAAGGAGAATCCCACTTTTCTTTAGAAAAAAATAGGAAGGTGTTCCATACCCTTAAATAAATTGATTTTCTAAACAATTTTCTAAAGAGAATGATGGAGATGACACTGAGAGATCCTTGTTCCTCAAACAGGTTCAGAAGTCAGGCCATGAGATGACGGTGGTGACCTTCTGTACATAGAACATACAAAAAAAGAAAGATGCCCCACAGCCAAAAAACATGTATAAGAATCAAGAAAAATATATACATATAATGAGTGCACGAAAAAGCAAAAAGCTGACTCTAATCCTTTTTCTGATCGGTTGTGCTGGTACGGCCGCTACATTGATGACCTTCTATTCGTGTGGTCTGGAGATGTGGCAGCCGTACTGGCATTTATCGACTATCTTAATGACAACCAACTTAATCTGAAGTTCACCCACAGATAGAGAATATAATTGTTAACTTCTTGGACATGTCACTCACTGGAGATGCAGTAAACGAAAGGGTTAAAACTTTTCTGTATAGGAAGCGTCAATTGGGCAATACAGTGTTGCATGCTTCCAGTAACCATCCCATGCACACTAAAAAAGCCATCCCTGTGGGTGAAATGATTAGAGTCAGATGTACTTGCTCAGATGACGATTTTCAAGTAGAAGAAAACAATACTTACCGTAGATTGGAACACAGGGGGTATCCTTCTTGGTCCCTAGATTGAGCTATGACCATTGCTAAAAATAAAAATAGATCTACTCTTCTACAGGATACACCTAAATCTAAAGGCAATGATGATTTTGGGGGAATCTATTTTAGCACAAATTTTAGCAATAATTTTAAACAGATCACCCACATCATTTGTAAATATCTACCTATCCTATATCAGGATAACACCCTAAGATTATCGCTAAAGGATGCAAGTTTATATCACGCAGAAGAAAATCTTTAATCAATACTCTTTCTCCTAGCCTCTTTTCTAATAAAACACAAACATCAAGTAATTGATGGCTTGACTTTCAAGGCTTTTTTTTAGCTGCGGTGCCCCCCATTGTCAGATTTGCAGTTATGCCAAAAAAAACTACATATTTTGAAAATAAGAATACACAAAGGAAATATAAGATAACAAGTTTTATGAATTGCAAGTGAAGCCATGTTGGATATTTAATATGGTGTAGTGCCTATGAACTCTTTTACGTGGGTTGTACCATTCTTGCCCTGAAAACCAGAATATCAGAACACATTGCCGATTGCATAAAAATCAATCCAGTCAATATATCTGGTGCTTCCAAGTACTTTATTCCACAACATCAAGGGAAAACGGATTTTTTTCAATTTTGTGCGATTGAACATGTTTGTAAGCCACCTCAAGGGGGAAACTGGAGAAAGAAACTTTTAAAGAGAGAATTTTTTTGGATCCTGGAATTGGCAACCCGGTTTCTGGATGGCCTCAATTACAAGACAGATCTGTCATATTTTATTAATGTGACGTGTAGGACATGTCATTAGTCCTGCAATTATATGTTCTTGGTAAAATGCCTTTTTTACTTACAATCATCCTAGTCATGTGTTCTAGGGGTGTGGTATTAGTCACATGATCGTATGTTTTTGGGAACAGACGTATAGCCTAGTCATGTGATTTAGGGGGTGTGGCATCAGTCACATGATCACAGGTTTTTGAGATACGGATTTCTTCTTTGATTTTTGATTTTTATCTCAGGATCAATATGTCAACAGCTTACCTTTTCTCTCTATATATTTATCATTTGGTAATTCTTTCTCCGGTCCCCCATTATATTTATTTACATATGTAAAGTTTATCTTTCACTGTAGTCCTCTCTTTTCCACATATGATTTTTTGATTATATTTCATATGTGTTATTATTATTATTTATTTTTTGTGTAGATGTGAAGTCTGAAATGTGTTTTTTATATAGACTGCATGTTTGTTTTTATTGAAAGTTATGATTTATATACAGGTGTTTCTTGTCTACACTAATTGCTTGACACAATGCGGGAGTGTATATATATCTTGCACTCAGAACAATCTAGTACCGCCATGAGGAAGGGACTCGGCCCCGAAATGCGTAGGCAATCAGTCGTTTTTTGTGCCTTTCGTGATTACATGTCGTAAGTGCGTTTTCTTTATTCATTTTTCTGGTTCTTGTGTTGTATATTGTATCTTCATCGCTTTATTAAAAGCTATGTTTTATTAATAATAACTTTTGAGTGCTGAAATCTTTTTTTGTTTTGTACACAGAACAGGACCTTAAGAAAGTAGATCCGATGTCACAGGAATGATACAAGCTCTCTCCTGCCAGATCTTTGCTAGAGTCCTGGGAATGAGCAGAACTAGATGAAAGGCATACATGAAATCCTGGGGCCAGGAATATGTTAGAGCATCCATCTATCTTGGGCAGTCTCATCTGAATAGAGAGTTAAAGTTTGTCAGCTGGTAGTTTCACTTGGATGGAAATAGATCCAAAAATCAATGACCCCACCTGTCCAAAAGGGACTTGAAGACTCTGGTGCTCAATTTCCATTCTTCTTCTCCTAGAATCTGCTAAGGAAATAAGCTAGACTTCCAAGGGTGAAGACAGAAGAAAATCATACAGATAAGGGATAATGTGGATCCCTTTTAGAGGGATAAAAGTATAGACTTCTGCAATGACTGGTAAAGATATGAGACGCGGACAGGCCAAAGGCTAGAGCCTTGAATTGGAAATGTAACAGACGATTCATCTTGAAAAAGACAATTCTCAGGTTCTTCTGTGATCAGGATGTGGTAGTGGGCATCTGTCAGATCCAGGGAGACCATCAAACAATTTTTGGCTGAAAGGTTCACCATTTACCAGATGTATCCATCTTGAATCTTTTATACAGCAGGAATCGATTCAATAACTTTAGAATTATGATGCTCGGAATTAACCATTCAGTTTCTGGGCAAGGAAAATAGGAAAATAGTACCCTACTCCTTGCTGAGCGAGAGGAGCCAGGATAAGAACTTCTTTTTGAAGAAGCAAATCTAAATCCTTTGATAAGGTCATCTGGTTCTGGGAGGAAAAGACTTTTATGATTTAGCCCTAATGAATAACATGGAATCACGGGAAAGAAGAGATCTTCTGCTTGGCTGGAAGAAAATGTTTTAGTCTCCTTCCCAAACCTGAACACTGGAGTCACTGGTTGGTTTTTCATTCAGAAGTGGGAAGGCTAAACAGGAATCCCTTACCCTTTCCTCGTTGTTACTGAGGTATGTCCAGGTTCCCTCTGTTTTTGTTTTCACAACAATGTCTTTCTTGGTTCTGAAAGGATTGTCTCTGGTAGTAGAACCATGAATCTGAGGGAAAAACTTTTTTCTTGTCCAAGACTTTCTAAAGGATGTTGTCCAAACCAGAGCCAAATAGGAGATCTCCATTACAAGGTATCTGGCATAATTAACTTTTAGAGCCGACAGTCTCTGACCAAGATCTCAACCAGTCAGGTCTTCATTCTACATTGACCAATGCAGCTGACCTCACAGCTATTTTGACTAGGATGGCCGAAATGTCTGCAAGGAAATTTGTTGCCTATTGTAGGAATTGAGGAAAGGCCAAAATGTCTCTCTGGGGGTACCAGAGAACTGGTGGGACTGTAACTGCTCAAGCCAAATGCTCATGGACTGAGCGGTGCAAGTTGCCGCAATGCTAGGTCTCAACATAATAGCCAATGAATCCCTCCGTTCCACCAACCAACAACATAATCCAGGTGTGCCAAGCATTAAACAATTGGGAGCATGTGAAGTTATGCTCTGTTATAAGCTGTGTATGCTGGTGGTCTTCTTTAGATGATCTCTTCCTTAAAGTGGTTTTCCCATCTCCTTGTTTCAGCAGCTTTGCCTGCTGTTTCTTCTTCTCACTTCCTGTATTCCACCCCTTCCTTCCAGCTTGCTGAATAGGACACTATGAAGTATTACAATACTTATGATTTCTAGAAATCTAATATGAATGCAGGTCAGATAATATTCACATGCTTGTAGAGAAGGACTCATTGTTATCTGTGTGTTTACATAGAGAGATAACAAACAGGGCTTTATCAGCAAACTGCAATTTTTTTCAAACACCCCCTTCCAAAATTCATAACTTTTTTATTTTTCTGTCGATAAAGCTATGTGAGGGCTTATTCTTTGCAGAATAAGTTTTACTTTCATTTGCCACCATTTTGGGGTACATATAATGTTTTGATTGGCTTTTATTTATGTGTTTTGGGAGTCCATGTGAAATAACACACAATTCTATCATAATTTTTTGAATTTTATTTTTACGGCATTCACTCTGCATTAAAAATAACATGGCAGCTTGTCCGGCAGGTCATTATGGTTATGGCGATACCATATTTATATCAGTTTTTATTATTACGTTACATTGTTTGCAAAGTTACTTTTTGAAAATTAATGATTTTCAAAATTGGCACCTTGCAGTATTTGTTTTTTTTTACGGCGCTCACTGTACGGGATAGATAACGCTATTTTTTGAAAATGGTACCTTATTTTTTTGTTTATATTATATATTTTTAAATCACTTCCTGCTGGCGGAATTTTTCAATTTTCAATTTTGACTCCCCTTTCTTCCAAACCCCATAACATTTTTATTTTTAAATTTTCAGAGCCATGTGAGGGCTTAATGTTTGTGGGAGAAACTGTTCCTCATAATGGTACTATTATTTATTTTGTACAATGTACTGGGAAGCTGGAAAAACTTCAGAATGTGATGGAGTTGGAGAAAAAGTGCATTTGTGCGACTTTCTTATGTTCTTCATTTTTACAGTGTTCTTTCTGTAGCCAAAAATTACATTATTTGCAAAAGCCTTAATTTTTAGTTTGCAATTTATAAGTAACTTCAATGTTCTCAATGACTTTCACTCTTTTTTCTATACTCTCTGACATAGATATATTTCTCACAGGTGGGAGCCCTTTGAATAATCTCTAATTCTATCTATCTATCTATCTATCTATCTATCTATCTATCTATCTCTACCCTTACAGTTATATACACTCAAAACTCAGTGAGAAATTATAGATTATAAAGTCATGGAAAAGTACTCTATCTAGTTGAAGCCACTTTATACAATCATCAGACAAATCTGCAGACACTACCCACACACAACAAGATCCATGTATGTACTCATCACACTCAAAGGCAACAAACAGGTCAATGAGATCCATTATTCTCCTGCTATATGTACTTAAAACCTATTACTACATTAGCATATTAATCACACTGTATGATTCAAAATCATACAGAAATTTATATAGGTATGAAAGCCCTGGCCAGCTGGCTCCAACCTTAGGGAGGTTGTCCGGGCCAAGAAAATATTTTTAACAGAGACCAGGGGAGGTAAATATGATAATATCATTCTCACCTGTCCATGGTGCTCTGGTGTCCTCCCAGTGCGGTCCGATCCTTCTGCTGGGCTGGCTTCTCGAAGTGAAACTCTTTGCTGTGACGTCCTAGATCCCTTCTGCTGAAACTGCTGACTGACCTCCATTGTCACTTGCATCAATAGGAGACCGCAGAACCTTTTTTTTTCACTTCTACTGGCCTGTTTTTGCCTGGACAACAGCTTTAAGCTACTTATCTAATGTTTTATAACAGAATCATCTTGCATGATGAAATAGCATACCTGCAACACAACTCTGTACAGTCTAATATATAACTATAGAGAAAATAAATTTTGTACATATTCAAAACTCGTCATGTCATGAGGTAGAATTGGTTGTCCTCCTTCCTTTCATAGTTATTCACTCCATTGTATCTGTGATTTGCTGCATGCAGTAATAACATACTGGTCTGCAAATTGACGCTCCAGCATATGCAACACTGCTATGCAATGTGCGCTTCACCTTAAAACTATGAAATGAAGGAGGGGAGTATACGCAATAACTTGCCCTGGTGAAATCGGGGGTGGAAGTTGGTCTAGTCCTTGCACAACCACGGCTAATCAAATCCTGTACCTTGCCATCAATTTGGTAATATACAAAATATAGCCCATACAGGAGACGACCACACGTAACTGCTGCCGCCATAACTAGCAGCAGTGGAAATGTTGATGAAAATGAAATTTGTGATTGACAGATGTATTTCAAGTATGACAAGATGTACTCTGGATGAAAATACCAAAACATCTCTTAGCTTAACCTGACAATATAATAATGCAAACACAATATGTATTCATTATAAAAATGTTATACTCTCAGATTTGCTGCCTCACAGAAACCATTGCTGTAGAAAACTACACCTCATTATATGACTGTTCCTGGTTAGATTTTACATTTTCAATTTCAGTAAGTCTTAGCCTGTGCAGCATACTTATTAGGATTAGATATTGAAAATGAAATCTGGCTTTGTAACAATGGATGGGACGCTGCACAGTTAAAGTTGGAAATCAGGGATAACTTCAGTGACAGGAACATCCTGAATTCATTCTCAAATATTATAGACAATTATACCTGTGTACATGACATTAGATACAGTGGGGCACATTTATTAGTACTGTCATATTTTGTCTTAAACTATGAATCCCGTTTGTAGTTTTAGACATATTTATGAATAAGTCGTAATGACCTTTATAAATATGGAGTGCTTCCAGAAGCTCCAAAATTCTGACTCAAATACCATCTGACTTTAAGTATTCATGAGACCATGAGATGAATGTTTGGTGCACAAAATGTAGACAAAACTTAACTCACAGACTGTAAGGAACAA
Source organism: Leptodactylus fuscus (assembly GCF_031893055.1). Classification (NCBI taxonomy): domain Eukaryota; kingdom Metazoa; phylum Chordata; class Amphibia; order Anura; family Leptodactylidae; genus Leptodactylus; species Leptodactylus fuscus. Next base: position 106,865,494 of record NC_134266.1, on the reverse strand, counting down.
ATATTTGGCGACTGCATCAAAAACCCTACAATTTTTGGCACAACATAAACAGGTACAAATCATCTTATTGAGGAGACAAAGAAGACGAATGTGTGGCACACAAGGAAAATTTATTGTGCACAAAGTAAATTGTTGTAAATTCATTACCCCACTTTAACCCCTTAGAGCAGTGGTTCTCAACCTTTCTAATGCCGTGACCCCGCAATACAGTTCCTCATGTTGCGGTGACCCAATTCAGTTTGGAATGTGCGTCCATAATGGCGTGTGTTCCAGCTGAATAGTGTTGCTGCAGACAGTAGCGCGGCTTCTGAGTGGCTAAAGCCATCGGAAATATGTATTTTCTGATGGCTTTAGGCATACCTCCCAACTTTTGAAGATTAGAAAGAGGGACAAAATATGTGGCGTGTGCAGCGCGCCACGGCGAGTTTAGCCCCACCCACTTTTATGTTGACTCCACCCATTCTCATTCTCACTCCACGCCATCCCCCCTTCATCTGCCCACAGTTTCATGTCCCTCCATCTCTGTCCCCAGTGTCATGCCATTCCTCCCCCCTTCATCTGCCCCAGTGTCATGCCGTCCCCTCCTTCATCTGCTCCTTCATTATGTTCTACATTAATGTTTAAAACAAATAAAAACTCTTACACTCACCTTCCAATGCTCCCCAGCCGCTCTCTCCGCAGTCTCGCTTACTCACATAGTTGTAGACGCGATGTGACATCATCACATCGTGGCTACATATGCAGAAGTCGCAGCACAGCGTTAAAGCAGGAGTTGGCTGTGACAGCTCCTGCTTTAATCGCCTGTGTGTTCAACTCATCGGTGTCCTCCGGGCGCCGATAAGTTGAAACCGGGACATACCTCCCACCGACCGGGACGGTTGGGAGGTATGCTTTAGGCGACCCATGTGTTTTGGTCCCCGCCGGGGTCGCGACCCACAGGTTGAGAACCGCTGCCTTAGAGACACATGACATAATAGTACATCCTAGACGCCAAGGTGTTGCCACATTTGGTTGCACTATTACATCCTGTGCTGGTCACCCACTCACAATGTGAGCATGTAACTTCTGGAGAGGGTTAATTTACAGTCATGCTTGACCATTGCCCAGCAAAAAAATTAAAAGGTAAAGAGCAAAACAATTGTAATCCACCCCAAAAAAGTTAATAAAATGTAGTCAATAAGTTATAGGCACCTCAAATTGTGTCACTACAAAATGCATATCTTTCCACAAATAACAATTTTTCCAGGAAAGTCCCTTTAATCTTTACTTAAAAAGTGCAATCCTCCTTCCCTTCTGAGCTCTGCTGTGTGCCCAAGCAGCAGTTAACAGTCAAATATACAACTTTTTTGAACCCAGGATAAACCAAAATAAATGTTTCAGGAGTGTATGTCTCCTGGGGTTCGAATCCCCTCAGAAACAACATTTGCAGTTTCTAAAATGGAGTCACTTCCTGAGGGTTTCCATTGTATTGGTACACTAGGGTCTCTGCAAATGCAATATAACACCCAAAAACTACTTCAAACGCCATGTAAAGCTCTTTCCACTTTGAGCCCTGCCATGTACCCATAGGGTACATGGTGTGTCCAAGAGCAATTGTTTATCAGATTGTGGGCCAATATGTGGAAGAGATGTGGTAGATGTTTATTAATGTATTTGGGTGGTATGACTGTCTATAAAGCAGAGCATTTCACATTTTAATAACTGAACATTTTTACAAATTTCCATGAACTTTACTTTTTTTTTGCAAATAAATACAAAAATATTGATCAATGTTTACCATTAATATTAAGTACGATATGTCAAAAAATATCAAAATCAAATCTCAAAGTTATAGCCGTATAATGTGACACTTTTGGCTGTGTCCTTAAGGAGGATCTTGCATGTCTTTAGAGATGTGTATATACCTTAAGTGCTGGAAATAGACGTTAGTTTCGGCATTGATATCTCTCCATTGTCAGAGAGGTGGACCTTAGAACAAAGAGAGTGAGCCCTGATGCTACCCACCTCGAAGTCCCTACCAACCTGGACGATGGTCCCTTCATATAATAAGTGAACACTGAATACAGACAAGACAGACAGCAAAAGCAGGTGGTCAAACTAGCCAAGGGGTCAGAACCAGACTGGCAACTAGGTACAAAATCGGAATCAGAAGAATGGTCAAGAGGGAAAAGCAAAAGACAGAATATAGATAATCAGAAAAACAGTAAACACTAGAAGCTAATAGCAAACACCCAAGGGTAGACTAACAGACTGTATACGGGAAGCCTAGAACTCGCCCCAGACGTGATAGGGAGGTAAGGTGTCAATCATAGAGCAGCTAACGTTAACGTTTCACGAACCAGAGGGATCAGGGTACTGGATGGTCTGATATATAGAATCAAACTCTCAGCTGTGCTAAAACAGAATACAAAGGATGGCGTAGAAGTCTGAATGGATAAGAATGTTACATTGCTATTATGGATTTCAATAAGTTTTAAGTATTAAAAAAACACTTTAATGCAAATAATTGAAATTCATCATTTATGGGCTCTTGAGGTGGATATAGTAGAGAAATGTCATTGGTCTTCAATATAATGAAAAGGCCATGGTGTTACTTCTACTCAATATTGTTGTAACACAATGAAATACAATGTGGCTATTGTCTTCTATCAAACTAATGTGAATACGTTGTAAAATACAGCAGTTGCAGCAGGTATAATATACCTATTATTGTATTCTTGAGATAAGCAGCACCTTTTGTATAGTAATGTATTAATAACATGGTCACCTGTGAAGTGAGCTGGCAGATTATCAATGCAAATGTAGAAACCTTATATATACTATATATAAATGTATAAATCCACTGCTGGTGAATCAGATTTATGAGTCAGTCTGCAGCAGGAGTATGTAGCCATCCACGTCAACTGCTGACTAAGAATATCACATCAAATTTTAATTGAATCAACCAGAGCAGTCAGGAGAATCTTCAAACATGAAAAAGCTAAATGCAATAATATGTGTGTGATTTTATCAAAATATCTATAAATTGTTAATGTTACAATGCATTCTCTTACATCAATGGCTGCATCTAATGGCTTCTGAACACAGCAGCAATACAGGCTCTGTTGCTCTCTGTATGTACAAGAAATAATGCAGAGTCTGAATCTGTATGAAATCTGATAGAATAATCCTGTGTTACAGTAGAAATCCCTGTGGTATTATAAATTTATACACAACCAAGGAATCATATGGCCATGTAAACGGGTCTGTACAAAACCAAGCCAAAGCACGTAACACAGAATAGCATAGAATAAAATAAGAGCTAAAATGTAACATTTAAAGAAATCAATAAAACAGCGACACATGTCAGACAAACTTATGATAGCCACAACAAATGAACCCAAACTGACAGGATGTACAAAATCGCAGGTATCTGGGGGCCCAGAAGTACCAGGACGTAAGAACCTAAGAAACCAGTGTATGTCAGTTCTTCATTAATACCTGAGGGGGAAACTGTGTGCAAATTAAATATCCATCTGGATTCAGCCCGTAGTAGAGCTTTAATATGGTCGCCTCCCGGCATAAGTCTAGGTATTTTGTATAAACCAAATACTCATCTCTATCTTACCTCGATGAGTATCCAAATAATGCTCCTCCACTGATGTGAGTTTCTTTTCTTCATCTCAGTTCCTCTTGGCTAGTCCTATTGTGGAAAAGTGTTTGAATCCATTTATGTAACTCCTGTGAGTTTGGCGAACATAAACTTTTGAACAAGGACAGACTAGGGCGTATATCTAATTCTTATTTTTACAGTTAATATACTGTTTGATGTCAAATTTTTACAGTCCCTAGGATTTCGGAAGGCGCTAAACCAACCAACCATGTACTTCAAAAAATTATGATATACAGCGCCTTGCAAAAGTATTCGGCCCTCTTGAACTTTTCAACCTTTTGCCACATTTCAGGCTTCAAACAAAGGTATAAAATTGAAATTTTGGGAGGAAGAATCAACAACAAGTAGGACACAATTGTGAAGTGGAACGAAATTTATTGGATATTTTAAACTTTTTGAACAAATAAAAAACTGAACAATTGAGCGTGCAAAATCATTTGGCCCCCTTGCATTAATACTTTATAGCGCCATCTTTTGCTGCGATTACAGCTGCAATTTGCTTGGGGTATGTCTCTATCAGCTTTGCACATGGAGAGACTGAAATTCTTGCCCATTTTCCTTGCAAAACAGCTGGAGCTCAGTGAGGTTGGATGGAGAACGTTTGTGAACAGCAGTTCTCAGCTCTTTGCACAGATTCTCGATTGGATTCGGGTCTGGACTTTGACTTGGCCATTCTAACACCTGGATACGTTTATTTGTGAACCATTCCATTGTAGATTTCCTTTATGTTTTGGATCATTGTCTTGTTGGAAGATCCCATCCCATTCTCAGGTCTTTTGCAGACTCCAACAGGTTTTCTTCCAGAATGGTCCTGTATTTAGCTCCATCCATCATCCCATCAAATTTAACCATCTTCCCTGTCCCTGCTGAAGAAAAGCAGGCCCAAATCATGATGCTGCCACCACCATGTTTGACAGTGGGGATGGTGTGTTCAGGGTGATGAGCTGTGTTGCTTTTACGCCAAACATATCGTTTTGCATTGTGGCCAAAAAGTTCGATTTTGGTTTCATCTGACCAGAGCACCTTCTTCCACATGTTTGTTGTGGCTCCCAGGTGGCTTGAGGCAAACTTTAAACAAGACTTTTTATGGATATCTTTGAGAAATGGCTTTCTTCTTGCCAATCTTCCATAAAGGCCAGATTTGTGCAGTGTACGACTGATTGTTGTCCTATGGACAGACTCTCCCACCTCAGCTATAGATCTCTGCAGTTCATCCAGAGAGATCATGGGCCTCTTGGCTGCATCTCTGATCAGTCTTTTCCTTGTTTGAGATGAAAGTTTAGAGGGATGGCCGGGTCTTGGTAGGTTTGCAGTGGTCTGATACTCCTTCCATTTCAATATGATTGCTTGCACAGTGCTCCTTGGGATGTTTAAAGCTTTTCGTATCCAAATAAAGCTTTAAACTTCTCCACAACAGTATCTCGGACCTGCCTGGTGTGTTCCTTGGTCTTCATGATTCTCTCTGCGCTCTCTGAGCCTATCACAGAGCACGTGCATTTATATGGAGACTTGATTACATACAGGTGGATTCTATTTATCATCATCATCATCATTTATTTAGGACAACATTGGATCATTCAGAGATCCTCACTGAAGTTCTGTAGTGAGTTTGCTGCACTGAAAGTAAAGGGGCCGAATAATATTGCATGCCCCAGTGTTCAGCTTTTTCTTTGTTAAAAAAGTTTAAAATATCCAATAAATTTCGTTCCACTTCACAATTGTGTCAAACTTGAAAAGTTCAAGGGGGCCGAATACTTTCGCAAGGCATTGTAATTCCTAGAACAACAAGTACCTAAACACAAACACTCACCAAGAACAGAAAAAAATGTTTATATATAATATAAATATTAATACATCACATGATACAAAAATAAATAAAAAGACAATCTTAACAACGCAAACAAATGACTATAAGGTTTTTTGCACCAATAACTGTGCAGGGGAGGTGGGACAGGAACTACAACAACGGAGGCATTGAAAAAAAATTGAAAAAACCCATTGGCTGACGAAAACATGTGACCACCGATTTATAAGAATAGCGGCCACCATCTTCGTTTCATTTTCCGGCTTTGAGACATAGGGAAAGACGTGCTGCTGAGGGCTAGAGAGGGATTAGCTTCAGCTAGGCAGGGAAAAACGGAAGAAAAACAACAGCTCTCAGAGCTATACTGAAGGGAGAGGAGTCGAGCTTTCCACGGAGTGTTCCCCCAAAGCAGGAATACAGAGCAATTCAGTCCACCTATATACGCTCAACCCAGCTTTGCAGGTGGTGTCACCACAAACACCTAACAGGGATACAGAGCAATTCAGTCCAGAAATATATGCTCAACCTAGCTTTGCAGGCGGTGTCCCCCCAAACACCTAACAGGGATACAGAGCAATTCAGTTTAGATATATACGCTCAACCCAGCTTTGCAGGCAGTTTTCCCCCAAAACACCTAACAGGGATACAGAGCAATTCAGTCCAGTTATATACGCTCAACCCAGCTTTGCAGGTAGTGTCCCCCCATAACAGGGATACAGAGCAATTCAGTCCAGAAATATATGCTCAACCAAGCTTTGCAGGCGGTGTCCCCCCAAACACCTAACAGGGATACAGAGCAATTCAGTCCAAATATATACGCTCAACCCAGCTTTGCAGGCTGTCCCCCCCCAAAACAGGGATACAGAGCAATACAGTCCAGATATATACACTCAACCCAGCTTTGCAGGCGGTGTCCCCCCAAAACAGAGATACAGAGCAATTAGATCCGGCTATGTACGCTCAATCCAGATATCCACGGTGTGTACCCCCAAAATCTAAGTGGGATACAAAGAAATTCAGTCAGGCTATGTACGCTCAATCCAGATGTTCACGGTGTGTACCCCCAAAACCTAAGTGGGATACACAGAAATTTAGTCAGGCTATGTACGCTCAATCAAGATGTTCAAGGTGTGTACCCCAAAAACCTAAGTGGGATACACAGAAATTCAGTCAGGCTATATACACTCAATCCAGATATCCACTGTGTGTACCCCCAAAACCTAAGTGGGATACACAGAAATTCAGTCAGGCTATATAAGCGCAATCCAATTTTTAAGGGTCTACCCCTCAAAGCTAAGTGGGATACACAGCAATTCATTCAGTCCATATACACACTATCCAGCTTTCCTAAGCTGTACCCCCCAAAGCTAAGTGGGAGACACAGCCATTCAATCAGTCCATATACACAATATCCAGCTTTCCTCAGCTGTACCCCCCAAAGCTAAGTGGGAGACACAGTCATTCAGTCAGGCCATGTGTGGTCAAACCTGTTTTTAATGCTGTTCCCACGAAATCTAAGTGGGAGATACAGCAATTCAGTCAGGCTACATACACTCAATCCTGTTTTTTATGGTGTGTAACCCCAAAACCTACCTGGGATACACAGCAATTCAGTCAGGCTATATAAGCTCAATCCAATTTTTAAGGGTCTACCCCCCAAAAGCTAAGTGTAATAAAAGTTACCCCCAGGACTTGATGCCAAAATGTTATCAATTTCCCAATCAAAATCAAGGTCAATGTCTGGGTCCTCAGTCCAATCCATTGCTTCAATCCCACACAATGAGAGTGATGGTTCTGGAAACACCGTTTTAGGGGCTAACAATTTTAAAGGGGCTAACACTCTGCTGGTGCAAGGCTCAACTCACTCCAAGGGCCTAAAACTCTGCTGGTAGCTCAGCTTAAGGGCCTCTAACTTAATTTGGAAGGGCTCACGTTAAGGGCCAGAAAAAAGAATTTTGGAAGGTCTTACCACATCACACACACACACACACACACACACACACATCCACAATGACAGTTAAGGGTGGGTACTGTTGGATTTCCCATTGCTTATTGTATCTATGGTTGTCATGGGCAACGTGATTTAAAGGGGTGCTTGTTAATGTTTCTTTAGCTTAAAATTTGGGTTTCTGTCCATCCAATTTGGCAGGAAAGAAGGTTTCCAGGTATTTTCCCACTTTCATAGAGTTTTTTTTGAGTGTGGAAAGTGTGTAGTTGATAGGCTATGATGGTGGGGAAAAACTGTGACTTGGGCTTGTAAGATGCCCCCAGGCACGCTTCCCCTGCTGTCCCAGTTGCATTGCAGAGGTGTTGGCATCATTTCCTGAGGTGTCATAGTGGACTTGGTGACCCTCCTGAGTTGAATTGTGGGTTCCCCTGAAACGAAGCATTTTTCCCCATAGACTATAATGGGGTTCGATATTCGTTCAAATAGTCGAATATTGAGGGGCTATTCGAAACAAATAACGAATATCGAATATTTCACTGTTCACTCATCTCTAGTCACTGCCAAATATACCATACATGGCTCAGTGGTTAGCACTGCAACCTTTCAGCGCTGGAGTTCTGGGTTCTTATCCTGCCAAGTACAACATCTGCAAGTTTGTATGTTCTCCCCCTGTTTGTGTGAATTTCCTCCAAAAAGACATACTGATAGGGAATGCAGATTGTGAGCCCTGTATGGGACAACGTCTTTAACCCCTTAACGACCGGCCCATAGTAAAATTACGTTGGCACTGACAGGTCCTTCCTGACTGCCCTATAGTAAAATTACGTCGGGCAGTCAGGGAAGGATTCCCTGTCAGTGCCGACGTAAATGGAGCGGATCTTAGCTGTACCTGACAGCTAAGACCCTGCTCCATTACCCCCCATCGGAGGGGTCTCCGATCGGTTTTTTTTTAACCCCTTCAGTTCCGTGATCAAACATGATCACGGAACTGAAGCGGTTCCGTGATGCTGCCGGTATGATCGGCACCCCCCGCGGCGAGATCAGGGGGTGCCGATATGAAAAACATGCAGTCTGGGGTCTGGCCAGTGACCCCAGACTGCTAAAGACCCCCAATACCTGCGTCTGACTTCCTCTAGACGCTGCAAGACAATGACAGCTGTATCCTGCAGCGTCTAATAGAGAATTAGTGATGCTTTTATCAAAGCATCACTAATCCAAGTGTCCTAAAGGGACACATGAAAAAGTAAAAGAAAAAAAGTGAAAAATAAATAAATAAAGTTTATAATAAAAATGAATAAAGTTATAAAGCCCCAAAAATGCCCTTTTTTATAGAAAATGAATTATATTAAAAAAAAACCCTAAAAATTAATAAAAACAATGCATATTTGGTATCGCCGCGTCTGTAACAATCTGTACAATAAAACTGAAGCAATATTTAATGTACACGGTGCACGTCGGAAAAAAAAAAGGAAAAAACCCGCCGATAGTAGTGATTTTTCGAATCTTACCTTACAAAATATGCTATAAAAAGTGATCAAAAAGTCATATGCACCCCACAACAGTACCAATAAAAAGCACAGGTTGTCCCGCAAAAAATAAACCCCCAACCAACACTGTCAACCGAAAAATAAAAATGTTACGCCTCTCAGAAGATGGCGATGCAAAAATCACTGATTTATGTCCCCAAATGTGTTTTTATTCTACAGAATTAGTATCACATAAAAAAATAATACAAATGAGGTATCGCCATAACCGTACCGACCCGCAGAATAAAGGTCACATGTTACTTATACTGTACGCTGCATGGCGCAAAATTAAAAAGGTAAAATGCAATGCCAGAATTGATTTTTTCTTTTTTAAATCCAGCAAAAAAGGGTTAATAAAATGTATTCAATAAGTTGTAGGCACCCAAAAATGGTGTCATTACAAAATGCATCTCATCCAGCAATCCCTTATATGGCCATGTCACCATAAAAATAAAGAAAATATAGCATCTAACAATGTGAAGGCAAAAAAACCCCAAAATCGCCAAATTATTAGAACATGACTGGCTGCGTCAGGAAGGGAATATATAAGCTGTGCGAGCGGATATCAGGGGATACCCCAGATTTACAGCTTATGAGCGAAAAGACACCAGAAGTGACCCCCAAAGTGACCCCCAGAGTGACTCCACCAATCATAGGAGCTACTGGGACATAGTAGGCAATTTGGTGTCTGCAATGTCCTCCGCACCGCTTACATATTCCCTCTTCGCCATCCGCTGTGCAGTCACGTCTGGGATACTAATACTCACTACACCCCCCTGATAAATTCTTTGAGGGGTGCAGTTTTCAAAATGGGGTCACTCCTTTGGGGAATCCACTTTTCTGGTACCTTACAGGCTCTACAAACATGACATGGCGTCCAGATACCAAACATATGAATCTGTGCTCCAAAAGCCGCATCGCGCTCCTTCCCTTCTGCGCCCTGCTGTGCGCCCAAACTGCAGTTTATGCCATATGTATGACACATGTATGACACTGGTGTACCCGGGATAATGGACATAATGTCATATGTGGGAATAAACTGATATTAGGGCACAGCCAGATACAGAAGGGAAGAAGGGTTATTGGGTTTTTGGAGCACAGACGGTTTGGTTTTTGGATGCCATGACACTTTTGCAGAGCTGAAACACCAGTAAAGTGGAATCCCCTGATATGTGACCTTATTTTGGAAACTACACCCCTGAAGGATTTATCCAGGGGTACAGAGAGCATTTTTAACCCCCAAGTGTTGCTATAACTTATTATCCATAAATGAATACGAAGCTGATTGTGAGAGGTGAAAATGACAATTTTTCCAGGAATCCGTCCTTTCAGTGCGTAATATATTGTGCCCGACTTGTATCAGAGATGAACGCTCTGAAAGCTGTTGTGCCCGGGATACCCGCTTACCAGTTTTTGGAGTGTGTATCTCTGCTGACATAAGTTGGGCACAACATATCGGGCACTGAAATGGCGAATCTCTGGAAAAATTTCATTTTTAACTTCTCATTATCAGCTACGATTTCATTTCTGGAAACTAAATAAATGCAACACTCAAGGGTTAAAAACGCTCGCTACGCCACTTGATAAATCCCATCAGTGGGGTAGTGTCCAAAATGGGGTGACATGTCTGCGGATTCTACTTTATTGGCACTTCAGGGGCTTTGCAAAAGTGACGTCCAAAAACCAAACTGTGCGCCAAAAACCAAAATACCGCTCCTTCCCTTCTGTGCGCGGCTGTACCCAAATAGCCATTTCTACCCACATATGGCATTAAGTCCGTTATCCGGGGTACACCAGTGTCATACATGTGGGCATACACTGCCATTTGGGTACCCAGCAGGGCGCAGATGTGAAGGGGTGCTATGTGCTTTTGGAGTTCAGATTTAGATTCTTCGTTTTTGGACACCATGTCACATTTGGGAAGACCCTAAAATTGCCCCTACAAAATGGGGTCACTTCTTGGGGAATTCCAGTTTACTGTCACCTCCAGGGCTCTGCAAAAATGTCATGGCGCCCAGAGGGTCCCTCTAACTCTGTACCCCAAAATCTAAAAAGTGCAATGCACCTTCCCTTCTGAGCCCTGCTGTGTGCCCAAGCAGCAGTTTACACCCACATATATAACTTTTTTCTACCCGGGATGGCCCACTTAATAGTTTTAGGAGTGCAGGTCTCTGACAACACAAAGTGGGGGCAACGTATTGGGCCACCCTATCTGCAAACAAAATTTGTGTCTTAAAATCCAGTTGGTGCTCCCTGTTTTCTGGGCCCTACCGTGCGTCCGTACATTGAATTAAGGCCACAAAATGTACATTTTTGAACACAGGAGAAATGAGGTAATCTATTTTGGGGTGTTTTTCTTCATTTTCATGTGATATGTGCAAAAAAACTGCCTATAAAATGACACTTTTGTGTAAAAAAATATGAAATTTTTTTGTTTGATGCAAATTTTCTCAAAACTTATGGGGCCAAAGTACTCGCTATACCCCTCAATGAATACCTTAAGGGGTCTAGTTTATAAAATGGGGTCATTTATGGGGGGTTTCAATTGCTTTGGTAACTCAAATCTTGTTGAAATGTGCAATGGGCCTAAAATATCTGCAAGCAAAATTTGTGTTTTGAAATCCATTTGGCCCTCCCTACCTCTTGGGCCCTACTATATGTGTGTACATAGGACGAAGGCCACAAAGTGTACATTTTTTAACACGGGAGAAGTGGGGTGATATATTTTGGGGTGTGTTTCTTCTTTTTGATGTGTTGTGTGCAAAAAAACTGGCTTTAAAATGACACATATTTGAAGAAAATGAAAATTTTATTTTTTTCATCATTTGTAATAATTCTTGCAAAACAATATTTGTTTGATCAAAATGCTCACTAAACCCCTCAAAGAATACCTGAAGGGGTCTAGTTTTACAAATTGGGTCATTTAATGGGGGTTTCTGTCATTATGCCACCTATTCCTGTCTGCAAACCTCGCTTGGTACAGGAAAAAATCACAAACTCAAAATTTCCAAATTTTGCTTATAAACTTGATAAACTTCTAAATTGTCTAAATTACTCAAATATGTTAAAATTATTTCAAATATGCTTGAAACACAAAAGGAACATTTAGAAATATATAACTACTAACTTTTTTGCCCTGTATTATTGTGTATATGTGAGATATCGCAGCTGAAAATGGAAAACATTGAAAAATTTTAAAAATTTTCAGCATTTGCGAGTTTTTTAATAAATTTACGCAAGTTATATCAGTCTAATTTTACCTTCTCAGTAAAGTACAACATGTCACGAAAAAACAATATCAGAATCGCTTGGATGCCTAATACTGTTACAGAATTATTCACTGATAAAGTCACACAGGGCAAATTTCCAAAATGTGGCTTGGTCATTAAGGTCCAAAACAGGCTGGTCACTAAGGGGTTAAAGAGCTGTGGAATATGATGACGCTATACAAGTAAGCATAATAAATAATACTATTATAAAGGACCATCCAACTTACATAGCACAACAAAGACAATAAAAACAAGCAACATATACTGTATCCCAGTTAAAATTCATGCTGTAGCAATCTGCCAAAAATGACTTAAAACTCAAGTTCATTTAAAGAGGAGTAGCAAGGTCCAGCACGAACGATCATTTATTTATTATTTATTTTTTGTTTGGGATTCATTTAAAGAGGACCTTTCATGGTCCGGGGCACAGGCACTTCTATATACTGCTGTCAAGCTGACAGTGCGCTGAATTCAGCGCACTGTCGGCTTTCCCGATCTGTTCCCCAGGTAAAACGCTATTGGTCCTGGTACCGTAGCGCTTTACAGTCAGAAGGGCGTTTCTGACAGTTAGCCAGGGACGCCCTTCTGCCCAGCAGCGCCTATCACGCTGTACAGTGTGAGCGGGGAGGAACGCCCCCTCCCTCTGCTCACAGTGCTCGTCCATAGACAAGTATTGTCAGGAGGGGAGGGGGGCGTTCCTCTCCGCTCACACTGTACAGGAATTCTACATCCAATGTCACTAAAACTGTGCCCTCTGGTATTTCCACGTCATTTAGGGTTTGGAGTAAATGCATCGACTCTCTTAGAAATGTAGTTAATCTACTTACCAATGTCTTTAGGAAGAAATTTACGAACTGACAACTGTTTTCACAGGGACTTCCACAATTCTTGCCACAATACAGTCCTGGAGGATTTACTTGATTTTCGTGAATTTTGGGTTGCCAATAAAAAGGCGTATCCGTAGTTAGAAATCTTTTTTCTTTTCTGATATTTATCCCATAAAAGAATGCTCTGTTGATGAGTATATCCAACTTTTTCTTGAATGTTGCAGTAGAATCACCTGGCAGTTTCTGGTAGTAAGTAATGTTATACAATTGCCTTCCTGTAAATATAATGGGTCATAAGACAACATTACCTGTCTTGTTTGAGTTGTTCTGAATTGAAGCCATAGCTCTGAGTTCAGGAATACTAAGGGTTTGTCCAGTTAGATTGTTTTCCCATAATTGCCTTATGGAGTCTTTAGCAATTTGGAGAGAATGTTTGGATAGCTGGGGATAGACTGAAAGATGGATGGTGTGCTATAAAAGGTCTGTCAATCATGTCCGTGAACTTCGTCCGTAAGTGTTGGCTGATGATATAGAAGATGTAGGATGAGTTTCTTACAAAACATTTTATGACACATTATCAAAGGGTTGCATTTGAGAAAATGTCAGTCCTATCATTTTTTTTTGTATTTAACATATTTTCTTGTTATCTAGATTTTGTTGACCCCTCTATTGTTAATCTGATCTTGCATCATCTTGGAGAAGCTAAAGCCATCGATTTTGCTTTTCCCCTCTAACTCAAAATTCTACATTAAAAAGCCTACCCTGTGGACCTATGTTGGAGTCTCTCTAGCTGACCTACCTGCAGTGGATCCTTTGATGTGAATGTCCAACTAACTTTTCAAACTTCTTACTTCATGTATATTATGAACAAATTGAAACTTATGATATCATCAATCTAAGGCTTTGCTAATCTCTCTTCCTGGTCTTATCCTCTACATCAGACCCGGGCAATGTACGACCCGTGGGCCATATCTGGCTCCCTGACTGATTCAGTCCGGCCCACATAGCTTGACTAGGGAGGTGTGTCTTAGTGCTGGCAGGACAGTGCAAGAAGATGGAGACATGTGGTGTGTGTTCTAAAGTACTGAGAGGGGAGATAGGGGGGTTGTGAGATGCAGGGTGGAGAGAGTGTGTGTGTGTGTCTGTGTGTGTGTCTGTGTGTGTGTCTGTGTCTGTGTATTTCTGTGTCTCAGTAGCCTGGAGGCAGAGATGGAAGGGGAATGTTATACTGGGGGCAGGTATGGAGGGGGAATGTTATATTGGGGGCGGAGATAAACAAGTTTATTTTTTATCTCAGGTTGTAATCCTAATTTACCAGCTTTATGTTTGTACTAGCAAAGATGGAAATCATATAGAATGTAAGTAATATCATTAAAAATAGGCATGATCTTTTGTATGTATTTGGCGTATGCGCATATTATATATGTGGCACGCATGCATACTTTGTACAAAAGCCCAGAGATTGATGGGACTTCTTTTTCATATACGCCTATTCTACATAGATAGGAGATCCTTGTATACATCTCATGCATGTGTCTTGCATCACGGCATATGCTGTTGGCTGGGGCTGCATTCCACATGTGTCCATTTCAGGCAATCATGTATTTATTATATAGACATTTCCCTTGGCATCCGTATACCCCTGAGGAATGCTATATCTATTCTGGGGTCTCAAACCTATGGTAAACTTTGTATTACTTTCTTTCACGTCATATTATTTTTCTTGTGGCAGCCTTGTATTGTGGTCTTGGGAGGACTGTGGTTTTTTTTTTTTTTTGTTGTTTTTTTTTAACTTTAACCTTCAGATCAGTAGACTTGAACTACATTTTGATACCAGCTTGTAAATCTCCTTTTTTATTTCTTTTAGATTGATGGCATTTTATTGCACAATTTTTGCGCTTTCCTTTTGCATACATACAGATGTAGAAAAATACAAGTTGCTAGTTTCCTATTCCTAGTGCATCAGCGCTATCATTCTGATTATTCTAAGGCGTGTCACTTACTGCTAGGTAATACGACGCATACATGATTCTGTGACTGTTACGTGGAATTGTCATTTTGTATTCTATATTTAGATCCCAGATTGGTTGATCCATTTTGTTTTTAATTGGTTTAACTAATCTTTGCCAATGAAATGCATTTTATTTTAAATTCAAACCTTATTTATGTTGCATCCATATTATACGTATGCACGTTTTTTTTTGTATCCACTTTTCTATAAGAGAAACACCAATTAATGTCAGCCTGCTTGATATCATTACTGTCCACACAGTAACAGTAAAATTACATGGCTGCTAGCTTTCCAGTCGATGGTTAAGGAGAAACAAATCAAGGTAATTATTAACTTTGAGGCTGTGTTCACATGAGGTTTTTTAAAGTAAAAACTGCATGCACAGGAACATGAATTAATAATGGGTGCCACACTTATACCAAAGGGACAGCACTATTGCCTGGGGACTAGATTTGGCTGTAGCCACATCTGGGTACACAGTGTCACCACCTGAAAAGAAACACCCTAAGGCTGAGTTCAGACGGGTTTTTTTGGTCTGGGTTTTGAGGAGGAATCCGCCTCAAAATCCTGACCAAAAAAATGTCTCCCATTGAAATCAATAGGTTCCTTTTTGCGTGAGAGATTTGTCGCAGCTCCTGGAAAAAAAGACGCGAGATGCTCTTTCTTCAGGTGGATGCTGGGGCCGGACATCTGCCTGAAGACACCCCCTCCCTACTAGGCCCATTCATTTAGGCCTATTCTGGAGCAGAGTGCTGTGACTGGATGCCGGTTTTGGCGACCCGTTTTTTGGACCGGAATCTGAGGCACCCTCCGCGTCAAATTCTGGTCCAAAATACCCCGTGTGAACCCGGCCTAAGGACGGGAAAGCCAATAGTGCGCTGAATTCAGCACACTGTTGGCTTTCTAGTGGTGTATTACACCGCATGTGCCCTGAGGACATGAAAGGTCCTCTTTAATAACCCCAAATGCCTTACAATGCTGGGAATAGTAACCCAGAATGTACCTGTTTTCTTTTTTTTTTTTTACTTTCACCTTGCTCACAGAGCATTCAGTTTCACAAGTCATAGTAAAATGATAAAATGTCAGAGACTTGATAAAGCTACTTTGGAGTAAACCCATGGACAGAGTTTTCAGCTCAAGCAAGCAGTGCCATTGTCAATCAGGCCAATTAAGAAAATATTCTTCCCATGATCCCTCACAGTGGAGCGAAAATGGCTCGATAAGTCAAGAGCAAGAGCCAGCCCACGAGTAAACCTTTCTATTTACGCATATTTTTAATACTGCAATTTTATATCCAATTGTTATACTTAGTCAGAAGATAAGAACAAGGGACTAAATTGTCAGAATGACAATACAATATTAACTGAATATTTTTATTTGTGTCATTCGTAATTAAATTTAGTATTAAGAAAACAGATGGAAGGTTCCATCCTTCATAATTTATTTATTTTTTTACTTTCAACATAAAAAACTGAAAGCAGAGAGAAATGAGCTTCCTTCTGTTCTCTTAACGCATAAAAATAAAGTACATAATAAAGCTGACATACACAAGTAGTGACTGAGTGTATGCGACAGTGTGCAAGGAAATATCTCTACAGTCAATTCAAAAAAGGGACAATGTTTTTACATAATGGTGGCATCTGGAATGGTTCATGTTAGTCAGAAGCAATAAGGGGCCATCTTTCTTCTCCCACAATTCTATGTCACTTGACGCGACCCCCTTTTTTCAGGTTCTCACCAGTTCTTTTAGCTCTTTAGTCATACACTAGTACAATCTAGATGGCCTGACATAATTCAGACACAAATAAAACAAACAAGGGCCCATTCTACACCATGGAAAAACATTGAAATTGTACAGAATACAAAATATGCAACAAGCATATTTCTATTAATATAACCAAATTTTAAATATTATCCCGGACATCACAACTATTGCACAAACAATATATCATGAGAAAGAAATTAATGGTTGCCCATTGAAACACTCACGAGTAGCTTCACAAGATAATCATACACATAATTGTCACTTTGTTAGAGACATTCATCTAGTACCACATTCAATACAATTAGCATTCAATTACAAATAGCATACATGGGTGTCAGAATACCCAGGGTGTGCCCAAAGCCAAGCCCAATTCCACTAAACACTCCACTTTCATCAGCCTGAGGCTAAGGCCCCACTTTGCAGAAACTCAGCGTTTTTGTTGCAAATTTTGCTGAATTTTTTTGAGCCAAAGTCTGGAGTATATTTAACAGTAGGGAAACGTTTAAGTTCTTTCTTTCTATTTTCCATTCCTTTTCAAGCCACTCCTAACTCAATAAACTGCAACAAAATTTGCAATAAAAACACTGCAATGTGGGACCTTAGCCTGAAATGTTTTTTTAGAATGGAAAAATTGATGACCTATCCTTATACCAGCAGGAATCCAAACCCAGGATCTCTACAGACCAGCTTGGTAAACTCTTCTACTTCTCAGATAATGTGACATTCATTGGTCTTGGTCATAGAGTGTTTATAGATCCTTCCCCTTCAAGTAGGGAAAATAGGGATGAACTAAAATACCAAGAACAGTCACTGTGCATTGCTGTGTTTGGTAAGTTTTGACGAAGTCAGAATTCATTTGATCACTGTAGTCTCTGATTGCTCGCATAATACTCTCTGATCATTGAAGGTGCTGGGTGTTAGACCCCTAGTGATCTGAAATTGTTGACATATCCTAAGGGTAGGTCATCAATGTTTTAATGTCACAAAACCTCTTGAACTGTTGACATCTGAAAGGAAGGATTCATTGATTCATGCTGCTCATGTCAATTTCAGATTCCCCCCACATCAGTTTTTTTTTTTAACCCACTGTTTAGTTTTGTGCTCCCAAACAGCATTTTATGCCCACATATACACCTTTTTTTTGTACCTGGTGTAACCCATTTAAAAGTTTTAGAGTGTATGTCTCTATTGACACAAAGTGGGCGCACCATATTGAGCAATGAAATGCCATATTTCTTTAAAAATTTAAAATTTCAATTTGCATATAAATTTTTGGGAAGCATGCTTCATCTCAAAATGATAATATTACCCTTTAAATTCCTTGATGGGTGTGGTTTCTAAAATGGGTCATATTTTAGGGAGTGAATTAGTTATTTTATATCAGGGCCTCTGGAAGTACCCACCAATCCAATAGAAATGTCAAAATTAGGCGTCAAACAGACATGGTGCTGTTTCACTTCTGAGCCCTGTCATATTTCCAGGTAAACGGTTAGGGCCACGTATAGAGCTTTTCATTAATCAGGAAACAGTATATAATAACTGGAAAGCTGAGTATGTGCCACAAACTGGGCATGATATATCGGGCACTGACGTGGCATATATATCGGAACATTTCAATTTTCATTTTGCATCATCCACTGCGCATTTCTTTTTGGAAACCATCTTATCAGTTAAAATGCTCAATATACCTAGTGATTTATTCCGTGAGGGAAGTACTTTTTGAAGGTTTCAATTGTATTGGTACTTTAGGCGCTCTGCAAATGCGACATAGCACACAAAAACTATTCCAGCAAAATCTGCCCTCCAAAAGCCAAATAGCGCTCTTTCCAAGCAAACCCTGCTACACAGAGAGCTTGCTTACAAGCTCTCCTTGACTGTTATCAGCACCTGACAGCATCCAGACAATCTTGCCAAGGTGCCCGGAGATATTCTGCTGCATCATGTACCCGGCGTCTGAAGTCTGGGATCCGCCACCTCTTCATCACAGCCTTCCATAATACTCAGCTGAGGCACTGCACAAAGAACTTTCTTCACCTACCTGTTGCCTTCCTACTCCCTCATTATGGCCATCCAGCGCTGAGGTTCGGGTCCTGCTATCTTGTAACCTGCTTCCATACAACCAACCAACCACTGTCACACAGGCTTCAACTACAAGCGGGCCACATGAGGAAGTAGCCACAGTCCACACACAGGTGGTAGGCAAGCACACCCTGCAGTAATTGGCTGGACACTCCACTACTGTCCTGGAACAGGTACCCACCCTGTTGTTACACAAGAGCACGTCTCTGCACACTCCTACCACCTCTACTCTGGCTACACTTCCTGGCAGTGACCCTACCTGTACTACTTGCTTGGGAAGGTGACTGTTGAGACTCCTCATCTTCCATTGCATTAACTGAGCTTCATCTTTTCAACCTCTGCATCCCTTTTACTGATCGTCCTGGCAGAACACGCAGTGCTTTTTTGTCTTAACAGAGGTAATTACCATCCTGTGCAACATCACTGCCTTGTGTTACTAACTCCTCACCACCATCCAATTCCTTTGAACACACAAAACACCACAGTCTTTTGGCACCCAACAGGAACTGCTTCTTCAGCAGTATCTCTCCTCCTTTGACTACTACCTGGCCACACATCGGCCAACCCCACCCCCTTATGCAACATTAGTAAACACCACAGGGGGGCACAGCTCAGCTACTAACTAAAGATTCTTTGCCTTGGGACATCACACTTAGAACTAAGAGCTTCCATAAAATGCAAGAAAACAAAATAAGAAAAGCTCAAAGAAAAAGAAAAATACTATCCCACAGGCAACAGCTCTCTATTTCCAACTACTTTCAGCTTCTAGCAGAAGGCTCCGTGTCTGCGAACTTTGATTCTGACAGGTCACAACGCTCTTCCACCTTGGACCTGAAATCTCCTTCACCGGGTCAGCCAGGATCAATCAACCCTGACTTCAACCCCCCTCTGGGCTTTCAATGCACATTATCCATGGCCCCACATTGAGCTCCCCAGCACATGCTCATACTATGGTGGACCTCGCAGAGAGTCTGACTCCAACATCCTCACTCGGCCATGCCAAGTCATTGAACCACAAATACACCCAGCTTCCACAGACAAATGCACTGTTTTCTACCAAGATTTCAAAGATGGACCCTACACTTTTCTCAACTCCTCCTCCTATGAGCAACCTCATCCCCCAAAATGGATTCTCTGCCAGCCTACCACCACCTGTGGAGGCGTTCCTACTCTGCGCAACCATTCAAAACTCCAAGCTCTCCTGGCATTAATACTCAGTAAAAGAGACATGGACAACCTTACCTTTAACCTGAAGGAGGCTTGGTGCCATGACCTTGATATATTGAAAAATGTCTCTGACCTGCAAAACAAAATGGAAGAACTGGAATCCTTCAAATCCTCAATCACATCCACTGTTTGAGACCTGCAAAATACCTCAACATCTCATTCCACTCAGCACCGACATCTACTTTTCCACCTAGATGATGATAGGCAAGCTATTCGCATGCCTGACCTGTTACCCACTTCTTCAATTTGCTTCTTGATAGACCAGCCGACACAGACATCAAGATTGATAGAGCACATAGGGCCGTCTGTGCCTGCAGCACAGACTCTTCGAAGCCCATGTGATTTGCAGGATCCCAGACTTCAGACTTTGAGATGTCATTTGCAAGATCCACAAATATGCCATCAAGGAAGAGATCAGGTATTTCTTAAATTG
The DNA here is from genome assembly GCF_031893055.1 of Leptodactylus fuscus. Lineage (NCBI taxonomy): Eukaryota > Metazoa > Chordata > Amphibia > Anura > Leptodactylidae > Leptodactylus > Leptodactylus fuscus. Next base: position 106,844,953 of record NC_134266.1, on the reverse strand, counting down.
TCTTTCTAAATTCTCTTGACCCATAATCCTCCACATCCCACCCAATTTAATCCCATACCCTCTGTTAAAATCACACGATTAACAACTATCTCTGCATCGCTTCGACCCCTTCCACTGTCATGTCAGACCTCAAAGTTACTTCTTTCAATGTAAAGGGATTGAAAATTCTGGCAAAACACTGGCAGGTCTTCTACATGTCCCAGAAAATACATACTCAAATCCTCTGGCTAGAGGAAAATGGGTCCCTGCCTCCCCCCCCATGCCTTTGTAAATGGCACATACCTGTTCTCTCCCATCTTGTATGCCCTAGTTTGGGAACACCTCCATATTGCAATACATCACATCCCCAACATTCACAGCTTTAAATTAGGCCATTTAAACCTCAAACTCTCCACCTTTGTGGATGCATTGCCCATTGTGTTTGATAAGAGAAGTCTTGTGGAATAAAATTGTTTTATTTATTCGCTTACTGGATCAACATTTACTTATATGAGCAGCGCTCAAGTCATACCGTTTTTTCTTACCACTTTTGCTGTTTGCTACCACTGTCTTCAGAGACAGGTGTTCACGGGACTGAGCTGCAGTTAACACCTGTACCAGCAAGGACATTTGCCCCTCTGAGTTTCAATCCACTATAAATACTCTTGACCAGCTGAGGCGCCAAGGAGGTTTATTTTTTTCCTTTTTTTTTTTTTTATATCTCACAACCTCTCATTTTCCTGACTTCTCCTGTCTGACATTGTGGCACATAGCTACTTCAGCAACTACAAAATCAATCTCTCCAAAAGTGTCGCCTTGAATGTTTCCTTAGATATCATCACCGCTAGGGCCATCTGATCTTCCTTCTCCTTTGCTTGGTCTGACAAAACTATTACACATCTCGGTATCCATCTCTCGGCAATTGTTTCTCATGGCTGGGTCTTGGAAAAATCTTAAAAATGAACATCCTGCCCAGGCTCTTATATCTATTTCAGACCATCCCCACACTCCTTTCTCCTTTAAAACAGTCCAAACCATGTTCACTAAATACATACGGGCCTCCAAACCACCTAGAGTTGTTAAAAGCTATCCTTTTCAGATCGCTATTTAGTCAGTGTATCTCTCACATTTTAAACTGGCATCACTCTAAAATCTCTAAGTTATGGGTAACGTTAGAATCTCATCTGTATCACGTCCCTTTCATCACCCTCCTATGGTTGCCAAACCACTGTAAGACAAACCTCTTACTATCTAAGGGTGCATTCACACTGAGTAAACGCTAGCTTATTCTGAACGTAAAACACGTTCAGAATAAGCGGCGTCTAAAGCAGCTCCATTCATTTCTATGGGAGCGGGGATACGAGCGCTCCCCATAGAAATGAATGGGCTGCTTCTTTCACTCCGTGCAGTCCCATTGAAGTGAATGGGGAGTGCCGGCGTGTACGCTCCGGCATGAGCAGAGCTTGCCGTATACGTCGGCACTCCCCATTCACTTCAATGGGACTGCACGGAGTGAAAGAAGCAGCCCATTCATTTCTATGGGGAGTGCTCGTATGCCGGCTCCCATAGAGATGAATGGAGCTGCTTTAGACGCCGCTTATTCTGAACGTGTTTTACGTTCAGAATAAGCTAGCGTTTACTCAGTGTGAATTCACCCTAAGCTGACCTATATTACTCAACAGACATTGGGTGCTTGCAAAACTTACCTAAAAAAAGGCAAACTTATTCACTCCAGATGACCCACTCATGTTGATCTTGTACAACCCAGACTTCCCCCAACCCACTCTCCATCTTTTCTATTTCAGACAACTCTCACATTCCATGACCTCCTCTTTTAATCCTCACCCAAATTGTATAAAGAGATTATCCCATCCACAAACCATTCTGTCTCCACTAAATGTCAATACTTTCAACTCACACACTGCTATTTCCCTTTTAGTTTCTAGGTACTTCCACTAGCCCCCAACCTAGATGGTATTCTCTGTATATATGCTACTATAATCCGCCAACATTGCCACCCATCACCAGTAAATGGGAAGAGGAACTGAAAAGATCGTTTTCTGCAGAACAATGGCACACAGCCTTTAAGTCATGCCATAAGTTTTCTATCTTCTGCTGTACTCAGGAAATGAACTATAAACTACTCACCCTCCGTTTGATTGGCCTCAGTGGTCACGTTACTGCTGAGCCCAATAAGCGGTTTCAGAGGACCTGCAGAAGAAACCCAGGAGAAGACACCAGAGAAGAAGAACAAGGAGGCATGGGATGACAACGGAGCATCAGGGACAGATGAATATGATTTTTTTTTTTTTCAAATTTCAATGCCCCTAGCTGTTTTAAAAGTTAAAAGGGTTGTCCAATTTTGCCCGGACAACCCCTTTAATACCAGGAGGTGCAGGATTGTAATACATAGAGTTTTTCACCACAGCTGAAACACTGCATATTCACAATGTGGTGCCCCAGCCTAAAAGCGGTATTTTCCACCTCCCATTCATTTCAAAGAAATTTCTCAGATGGAATCTGCCTGAAGAACAAGCAGAAAAAAATCAGCTAACACCTCCCAATGAAATGAATGAGAGCCAGATTTCAAGCAGAATTTGAGGTATGTGTGAACAATCCCTAAAGTTCAATCTATAGCTGGACAAATCCTATGAACATTCAAAGATACTTTCTGTGCAGGCTATTTAAGTATAAAACACGAATACACAAATTATTCAGGCACTAATAAGTGGCACTAGGTATTTAAAAGTGAGCGCCAGTCACATCATTAAACACTACATGTATATCAATGGGAAGTATCACTATATCCGTCTAACCCAGGGGTAGGGAACCTTTGGCTCTCCAGCTGCTGTGAAACTACAACTCCCAGCATGCTCCATTCACTTTCATGGGAGTTCCCAGAACAGCAGAGCCAGTATGCATGCTGGGAGTTGTAGTTTTGCAACAGCTGGAGAGCCGTACGTTCCCTACCCCTGGTCTAACCCGTCTGTAGCTACTGAAGTAATGAGAGTAGCAATCAGGCTGCATGCACCAATAATGTAGGATATTGAATGAATGAATGAATGAATGAATGAATGAAGTGACAGAGCACAACTAGAATTAAGCAAAGGGGAACCTTCTTGCACAAGAATAGGTTATGGTAAAGATAAAAATTAGTTGAAAATAAACAGTGGAAAAGTAAAACTCTTTTATTTAAACACAAAACACTGGGGCAAATTGTGATCTGATAAAATAAAGTTATATTTAATGGTAGGAGAGAGAAACAGAGGCGGATCCAGGGCCGGGCAAGCCGGGCAACCGCCCGGGGCCCTGCGGCGTAGCCCGGAACCAGGTCGCATGGCCAGCGGCAGCACACATCATAGTTGGGCAAGTGCCGGGGTACACATAGCCTCTGGGGGCCCCCAGCACTTGCCCGCCCCAGCACAGAACTAACGGGGAATTCTGTACTAGAATTCCCGTTAGTTAGCGACCATTGCTTTCAGCAATATGTGCAAATGCACATACCGCTGAAAGCTGTCATTGCAGGCTGTGGTCGCGCGGCCCACGGCCTGCACTGACTGTAGAGTGACCTCTGCCCCGACGCAGCGTCTGCCAGGAACTGACGTCATCAGCGCTTGCAGCTAGAACATGGAGGAGGACGCTGGCTGCTCTTCGTGGGACATGTCATGTGGAACTTCAGGTAAGTAAAATTCTCGGGGTGTGGGGGCCCTACTGTGATGCACATGATACTGAGTGGGGGTCTACTGTGTGGGGGCCCTACTGTGATGCATATGATACTGAGTGGGGGTCTACTGTGTGGGGGCCCTACTGTGATGCATATGATACTGAGTGGGATACTGTGTGAGGGCCCTACTGTGATGCACATGATACTGAGTGGGTGTCTACTGTGATGCATATATTACTGAGTGGGATACTGTGTGGTGCCCAACTGTGGTGCATATATTACTGAGTGTGGGGCCCTACTGTGGTGCATATAATACTGAGTGTGGGGCCCTACTGTGGTGCATATAATACTGAGTGTGGGGCCCTACTGTGGTGCATATAATACTGAGTATGGGGCCCTACTGTGGTGCATATAATACTGAGTGTGGGGCCCTACTGTGGTACATATAATACTGAGTCTGGGGGCCCTACTGTGGTGCATATAATACTGAGTGTGGGGCCCTACTGTGGTACATATAATACTGAGTCTGGGGGCCCTACTGTGGTGCATATAATACTGAGTGTGTGGACTCTACTGTGGTGCATATAATACTGAGTGGGATACTATGTGGGGGTCTACTGTGGTGCATATAACCCTTTGTGTGGGGGCCCAAAGTGGAGAATATAATACTGTTTTGGGGCCTAAAATGGAGCATATAATATTGTGTGAGGGGCCACTGTGAAGCATATAATACTGAAGGGGGGATCTGTTCCCCAGATGAAGAGCTATTGGTGCTGGTATTGTAGCTCTTTACAGTCAGTCAGGAACGTCCTTCTTCACAGCATTGTGGGGAGGAACGCCCCCCAGTACTCGTCCATAGAGGAGTATTATCAGGAGGGGAGGGGGCATTCCTCCCCTCTCTCACAGTACAGCGCTATAGGCACTGCTGTGAAGAAGGACGTTCGAGAGTGTCAGAAACGCCCTTCTCATTGTGAAGAGCTACGGTACCAGCACTGATAGCTCTTCACATGGGGCACAGATCATGAAAGTCGGCTTTCTAGCGGTATATAAAACCGCATTTGCCCAAAGTGATGAAAGGTCCTCTTTAAGAGGGTCATTAAACTGGAGACAACTGTAGGGGGAAATTAAATAATGGGGGTCACTGGAGGAGGACCTTAAACCATGGGAGTGCAGTGATGGAAGCCAATAGCCTGGGGAACATTAAAGGGGGTGTGCAGGATAACATTTTTTTTTTTTTTTAATTATAGGTGAAGCTAGGCATCAGACATACAGCTCTATAAATAGATGGTGAGACCCTCCTTTATCTGTGAGCAGGAAGCTAGGTCACATGTGTGGTGCAGACACAGGAACAGGCTCGCTCCCGTGTACTTGGCCCATCTCCCTCCCCCCGGTTGGTCAAATACAGCTAACTAGTTAAAAAAAAACGCCTCAAAAACACATTTTTAGGGCTAATTTTTTCAAAAAATCCTGGGGGGGGGGACCCCCAGACCCCCGATAAGTAGGGCCCCGCCAAAGTCAATCGCCCCAGGCCCCGTAAAGCCTGGATCCGCCACTGGAGAGAAAACAAAATTACAAACTGCCAAACATGGAGATAAAAACTATCCCATGAAGGATAGGGCAAGTACTGTATATATACTGTGTCTAAAAGATCCCATTATAATTCATATTGCACAATCCTAGATTGATAATTAAACATGAGATATGTAAGTAAGATCTGCTGGATAGCAAAGAAAATCTGCTGGATAGCACGTGCCTATCCGATAAAAAAAAATAAAAAATCCCAAATGGTTTCTGGCCAATGTAATAACGTCCATCTATCTGTGTTTATCTCTTTATTTATTTTTTTATGTAGATTGTGAGCACCATATAGGGATCACAATGTACATTTTTTCCTATCAGTATGTCTTTGTAGAATGGGAGGAAATCCACGAAAACATGGGGTGAACATACAAACTCCTTGCAGATGTTTTTCCTGGTGGGATTTGAACCCAGGACTCCAGTGTTGCAAGGCTGCAGTGATAACCACTGAGCCACGTGTTGCCCCCTATCTGTGTTTTTTTTAGTCACATGCTAGTCATATCGATAAGACTGAAGTGGACATAGTAGAGTAAGATGTAGACAGCCGTTTCGAATAGCACGCACCCATAGAAATGAATGGACGTAGCCGGCATGCTGGCACGGGGCGATAAGCGGCCGGCTGCCGGCAAAGTCTTCGTGCCAGCAGTTTCCATTCATTTCTATGGGAGCGTGCTATTCGAAATGGCTGTTTCGAATAGTGTTCGCTCATCTCTAGTAAGATGTGATCTCTGGGTGGTGAAATTGCTCCTGACCACCAAAATGGGGAACTGCACCGAAAGGCAGTCAGAGAACTTTCAGATTTGTGGCCAGTGAAAGGCTACGAATGGTATTTAACAGCAGTTTTCCGTTATTGTGGGCTGTACAAGGCAGTGAACCACTCACCCCTGCTATAAGTGTTGGCTGTACAACTGTTTCACCTCTCCTGGCTAGGAGACTTTGGCTAAGGCACACAAAGTGCAGATAAATCTGCAACAAAAAAGGAAACCTTTCTGCTACATGGGGTCTAAACGCAGCAGCCAAAAACACTGCATTTTACATTAACAGCAAAGTGAATGAGATTCTGGCTACTCCCATCCACACATTGCAGAAAAAAATCTGCAGTGGAAAGGTCGCAATGTCAAAAACGTTGGCATTTTACATATAGATATAACAGAAACAAATATCCATGGAGACTCTGAAGACTTTCTGGGAAAAATGCTACAGAAAAAAACGCAATTCATTTAGACCATGCTCTTTTCCACAGCATTTTTATCCAATTCGCTTGTTGGGGCCTTAGCCTAAAAGTGACTCTGGGTCTTGGTAAACTGTCTAAGGTTGAGGCCCCACATTGCGGAAATGCAGCTTTTTTGTTGCAGATTTTGCTGCAGTTTTTTGAGCCAAAGTCAGGAGTGGATTCAGCAGAAGGTAGAAGTGTAAGAGCTTTCTATATATTTCCTATTCCTTTTGTGGTCACTCCTTGGTTTGGCTCAAAAAAAACGCAGCAAAATCTGCAACAAAAGAAGCTGCGTTTCTGCAACGTGGGGCCTCAGCCTAAACACTCATTTGCAGTTTGACCTGATGCCATAGAATTAAATGTTATATGACAAGCATTAGGGCAATGACTGGCGATTAAAGATGCCCGACTTCCTCTTTGAATTGACAGTGATATAATTAGTGGAAAAAGTTTTTTTTGTAGTTTTTTTGTTTTTCCATTTTTTGTTATACTAATCATTGATTGTTCTTTAGCACTTCAAAGTATTTGTAGAGAAACAGTTGCACCCTATGAGATATTCCCATCACAGAAAGCAGTCCAATGAGTCATATTATAAACATAATTTTAGCTAGACTGCAACCATTCCCTAATATGTTTCCTGTATATGGACAAAAACATTTCCTCTTCAGATAATGATTCTAAGTAACAATTATGATTGTTGTAGGAGACAGCCAGTACATGAAGGGCAAGCTATGATAAGCAGCTCAGACACATACTGTTCCCTTGGCAGTCCATATTTAATGAGACCAGTGAAAAATCTGCTTCTTGGCAAATTTTCTTCCTAAAAGCATGAAACCCACAGGGCAAATTTAAAATGAAGAGATAGCAGAGGATAGAAAGGAAGGATCACAGGTATACAGGGCTACATCTTTTAACTACTTTGCTGCCAGAGAGAAACATATCATTTTTGTTGTTGTATGCTGAGTGAACAAGTTTGCAGGATGAACTAAACATTAAATGTTTTCCACAGTCAGCTCCCACGTGGGATTTGAGAACAGTAATAGGATCCTGCCTACCAAGATAGAGTCTCATCTAAAATCAGCAGCTGAAAATATAACACAGACCTGAGATACTAGGACAATCTGTACTAGCAGCTAATGAGCAAGGTCTGTACCCTGTTATCATATCCCACAATACGTGATGTATAGGTGATGTATAGGTAGAACAGTCCAATGAGACATCACCTTGTCAAGAAAGATATAAGCCATTATATTAAAAACAACTTCCACAAGAGCAGTAACTAAGTGGAGCCTAGGTGCAAAAATCTGGAGCATAGACAACAAAAGGAAAAGTGAAATAAGTACATTCAGGTACACAGCATTAATGGCATGTACCCTGGAAACACCATTCTTGTAAGATCAAAATATTTTTTCATTCATGGACTACTGAGAATGATCCAAAGTCACCAGAGATAAGCAAGTACTTAAAAAGAACACTTGTGTACAAAAAAGACAGGAAGTGACTTAGCAACATGGTTGGATTGGACTACAACAATAATATAGAGTATTTATGTTTTCTCCGTATTTGCGTCAGGTTCTTTTGGGTAGTCCTATCACACTCTAAGGGTATGTTCACATGGTGGAATTTGCATTGTGTTTGTGAACATTTCACGCGACTAGCTGCGATGGGATGCCGATGCAGTGCATCGGCATCCAGTCGCGGAATTCCACTCCAGATTAGGTTTGAATGAATGGGCCTAATCAGGAGGGGGCCTCGCGTCAAGGATGTGGCGGCTGAGTCAGCTGCGGTATCTGCAGCAAGATAGGGCAGCTCGCTTCTTTTTTCCGCTACTAGCTAGCGGGAAAAAAGAAGCAAACGGCTCCCATTGAAGTCAATGGGAGCCGTTTTTGGCAGCGGATTTTGAGGCGGATTCCGTGTCAAAATCCGCTGCCAAAAAAACTCCATGTGAACAGACCCTAAAAACATTCTAGATTGGTAAATACATTTTATTTTTTCAATTGAAACTGACTGATGATTTCTAGGAATTTTTGTGACTTGCCATATATTGCCTCTATAGTCGCCAATGAAACAGGGGTCTAGCGTTAGATTTGAAATTGAAAAAAGTTAACAACTTTGACTTAAAAAAAGGATGAATTCAAATAACTTCAAATAACATTGCACATTTTAAGAAATTTTACTTTGCAGTTATCTTCTGTCGATCTAATTTCCCTAAAATACTGATATAAGTAGACCATTTCTTCCAACACCTTCCTTTTCTTACACAGTTTTTGAAAGTTCCAATAAGAAGCTTGTAATTTCTTGCTCTGGTTTTGTCTGGTGACATCTGAGGTTCCTGTTTGGACTTTGTCTGTTAGGCATTGCCTTTATATCTCTTTCATCATCATCACAATTACTGGTTTTTTCCTGAATTCCAGTAGGAGCTTTCCCTGAAGCTGTTTGACCCTGGTCCTCTCTGCAGTGCCAGGGAATAGGTACTGTATCTCTTTAATATGGCTTTAGCACTGGTCCCATCCTTGCCGTAATCCTCACTTGTAAGAAGCAGCAGATGTTTTCTCAGTCCTCAGTCTGTTTCATTACAATCAACAATGTCCTATGAAATAAGTGCTGCCACCTCTAGACCCCATCTAGTTCTTCTGACCTTATCTTGACGTTTCAGCCACTATGGCCTTATGCACTCGACAGTGATGTTTTTGACAGATATAATATCCAGTAAAAATGGAAAACAGATGAATGTAATTGGTGTTTATTTTTTAATGTTACAACCAATGAAAAACACACAAATGATCCAGATGATTGAATATCTACTATTTTTTCTGGTTTATTTAGCCTATGTTTCTTCGCTTTGTTGCACTGTGATAGGGAATATAAATATTTGATTTTAGCATCCTAAAATCCCAATAATCTCTTATTTACCAAAGATACACAAAGGTTTGACTGCACCACCTGGCTGACTCATAGTTTTTGGCCTCAACTCCTTGACTTGTTGATTATCTAAATATATAGATTTTTTTTTTACATCCTCATATTTGGATTCCGAACATTTAATTGACATGATACAGAATACAACTTTACTAAATGAGGAAATATTATGTACATGTGATATGTTCTCCTTATACACATTATAAAATAGGTATGAAGGCTATACAGGATTGTTAAAAAGGGACAGTGATATAGATACCAAAAATACAATTAAAAAAAAATAGAAAATTAGGTTTTGCACAGAGAAATACAAAACTATAACAAGATTAAAGATGATTACACCAATAAGATAATATTTGTATTGATAAGATATAAAACTTTAGCAGATTGAACCAGAATTTCTGCAATTATTTAAACTGTGGCATGTGGGAGGGGCATAAAAAACAGATTTTAGCCACATGATACTTAAAAAATCAGAGCAACTGGTGTGGGATTATTGTGTGATGCCTCATTTTTGCCAGTTATCGTCTCTTGTCACAAACTGAGAGGGACAGGATCCTTGAACTGAGAGACCTTAGTTGGTCACTCAGGCAGATCACTACACGCCTAGGCTGAGATGTTAGCACTGTTCTATGTTGCTTATCCTAGTAGTTGCGAATACAATGGAGAACTAGAATGTGTACAAGAGCTGTGGTGAGGTGAACCTCTGCTGAGTGGAAGAATGATGCATAGCAATCCATTCTGTACTGGAAATGAAAATGAACATTCCATCCTAAGCCTAGCAAAGCAATGACATTTGTCTACAAGACAGACGTCCAAATACAAGTGTTCCATTGACCCCACGTCACTACTTTCAAAGGCTATCAAGGTGCACAGCAAGATGACAATTAACACTGGAATGGAGGTCTATCCTCTTCAGCAATGTGCCCTGCATTTATCTCAGATGCAATGCTATCTGGAGATTGGATGAAGACTACGTGGACAATGCCACAAAGATGTCTTCCCAGGGTTATATCACACTGGTCCCACACCCAGGATTATGGTATGGGATGGCATAATGTACAGTAGAAAAAAATAGACTTGAAAAAAAATTTTCAGCACTTATGTTAGGGAATTGCTAGGACAGCAATTCCCCAGTAGCTGATGAAAACCCTGGGGCAGGACACAAGAGACAGTGAACCCTAATCTGAAGCCCCCAACTGTCCTTTCCTATTGCCAGGCCCTATCCTACGTAATAGGCGGCAACCACGAAGACAGTCCCTTCCTGTATATGTGATACACAAAACACAGACAAGACGGACAACAACAAAGGGAGGTCAGCTAGCCAAGGGTCAGTAAACAGTCGAGCAATGCAGTGCCAAATCGGAGTCCAAAGAATAGTCAGTAGGGAAAGCCATAGGTCAAGGAATAGAATGCAAGGAAGGATAGTGAAGCAAGTACGCACTAGGCAATAGCAAGCACTGGTGTGAATGAGAGCCAAGACTAAATAGGGAGGAAGAACCCGCCCCTGGAGTTGACAGGAGGGCAGGCTGTCAATCACAGGGCAAGACCAAATTTAACCACTTAATGGACAGAGGCAACAAGGGCAGAAGACGGGTGTGGTGCAAATTCAATTACAGAACTAGAGCCGTGTTCACACAATGTAACTAAAAACTCAAAGCAAATTATCAAACTGCACACACCTCCTGCGCCGCAGCATGCGAGCAGAGGGTGGCACAGAGGGCCGAACAGGTAGAGATGTTACAACTAGAAAGTGGAAATCTAAAACTTATTTTTTGCTTGAAAGTAGCATAAAAATTACAAACCCCTTAATCATAACATAAACTTCAATGCAATACAAATAATATAAAGCCCACAAAGTACAAAAACACCTGACCAGTGATTAATCAGAGGTGACATATCAATAAAAATAACGCACCCAATTAACCATTTGACAAAAAAACCCATTAAAACATTACATGATAGACTATACATGAGCATAACTGACCAAAATACTGCCGTCAGCCTACCAGCGCATGTATACAACAATAAAACTCTAATAAACCTTATATCCAAAACACATCACAAATATTTGAGAAAGAATCGAAGAAACAGGAATTATTATCAGGACAGACAGAAACAACTTTGGATTCCCACCAACAGCACAGATAGTGTCTTAAATTTATCAAATTTATCATCATTCCATCTTACACCCGGGTATTTATTAAATTTTTTGCCAACAGAACATTTTAATTTGTTTAATACATTGCTTGATGTTAACAGATTTGTTACCAACTTAGACGTAGGTAACAAATTTGGATCTCTGTTTAACAGTGTAACCTTTTAAAATTGAAGGAGCTGTAATGTACGGGCTTCAATCGAAAAAAACCACATGATATACATACAATGGAAGTCAAATACTGTACAATAATCCTTTTTTCTATCAAATTAATTCCAGGTTATTGGTTCTTGAACAGTTTCAACACACCATGGAGAGGGATTGGATTAAATTATTTGATACTTACTCTCAAAATAACCATGGCTTTTACATTTCCGGAAAGGAAAAGCCTTGAAATCATTACATAATAACAAAGATATTATAATCAAAATGGCGAACATGGGAGGTAAAGTAGTCATTTTAAATAAAACCAACTTCTATACAAGTGTTTTAAATATACTTAGTAATAAATCTAGATACTGGGTCTTGTAAAAGGATTCTAATCCAGTTTTCTAAATGTACTCAATAGCATCATTGATGAGGGTGTTAACCAAAGCATCATTTTGGCATTCCAAGCAAAATATTTGAAAGTGGAATATCCTCTTATCCCCACTTTCCACATGGTCTGACACGCATAGCCAACAGTTCTTTAATAGAGTTTCTAGAAGGGGTTATCCTAAATGTTCCCTCAATAGAGCAAAACATTTAGTGGCAAAAAAAGATTTGTTGTTCTGTTCTTCATGAGAAGCAAACTTTTAAAATTAACCCCTTCCCGCTGGTGACATTTTAAAATTTTTGTTTTATGATTCCCCATCTCTCAAAACCCCATACATTTTTTATTTTTCCGTTCAAAGAGCCATTTTAGGGCTTAGTTTTTGCTGGACAAATTGTTCTTCATAACTGTACCATGTATTATTCTGTACAATGTACTAGGAAGCTGGAAAAAAATCAGAATGGAGTGGAAATGGATAAAAAGTGCATTTGTGCGACTTTCTTACAGGTTTAGTTTTTACAGCATTCACTGTGCAGCCAAAATGAAATGTCAACTGCATTCTATGTTTCAGTACGAACAAACAAAAATAATAAAAAAACCCGAAAAGTTCAATTTTCCTCCCTTTCCCTAGAATACATATAGAACCAAAAAAAGGACTTTTTTTTTTCACAAAATGTGGGGAAGTAGGCTCAGTGGTAGCAGCAGCGGACCCAGACAGTCAGAAACAGACACAAAAATTCGGATGTAATAGGTTTTAACCTGTATGTTTATTTTGGAAAAATGGCAACAAAACAAACCATGCTCGCCTGCTAACTAACCCAGGAATCCTATCTATACGTGTGCCTTGCTCCAGCCACACGGAAAAACAAAACAAAAACAGAGGCTGTGTTCACATAGGTCTCTCACAAGTGGACAGACTTTTAGAGCTAGAACTCGGCACGGCCTTTCTCCCCCAGGAACTGCCCAGCACTGAGGTCTTGTCAGGCTTTATAGGCCTGTAATGAGGCCCAGCTCTGCCTGCCCCCCACCAGGCAACTTGAACCTACAACTGTATTGCATTTTATGGGAGTTTTGCTACTTTACTATTGATGCTGGTCAAAGACCTGAGAGCCTTCATAAGAATCTCAGCTGTCAAACAGTAGAAACAGGGTGACTCCCACAATGTCGCTGTTCGGGAGCCAGACTGCAACATTAAAATTATAGTGATGGCCCCGGGAGGGCATTCTTTTTTTATTTGGGGGATTACACCGCAGTGCAATGTCCATGATCAGAGTGAGCTCTGATTGTGGGCATTAGCTTCAGGTCTTTGCTGCACTTTACAGTGGAAGCCGGTAGCTATGGTAACCGCTCTGCAAGAGCGGTCGCCATCTTTAAACACCCGGCTTATTACTATTATAAAGGATTTGGGAAGGCGTTAAAGGGAATACCTTTTATTACTCCCTATAGCACAGATTATAATAAAGTTATCAATATTGTCTGAAAAATATCACTGGAAGATATCACGTGCAAATTTGCTAAGAGGTCTGTAAATTTTATAAACATGGGTGGTAATCAAAGTAAATTCATAACATTAAGAGTTACATAACTTGTAATACTAAAAATGTGGTTTATCTTATACATTGCACATTATGTAACTTAGATCATGTAGTATGCACCAACCTCTGAAAATACATATTTCAGAGCATCTGTCAGATTGTAATCACATAAACAGCATCAGAGTTTCTGGGCCTCTAAACATTTTATTTCTTGTCATGCAAGCAATACAGCTTGTTTTCGATTTTGGAAGTCTTATGCGGTCAGTATGTGGAGATTGCTGGCAGAGTAAGCAGCTAAGAAAGGAGATTTTTTTGATATTTGATTAAATAGGCTGTGTTAATATTATTTGTACTTTGCCGGTACATTTGGTTGGTCACATAATTCACATATCACGTGAACATTCCCACTTCCAGCATAGAGGCAACGTGCCCCAGCAGAGTCGCAGATGGGATTATACGGTTTTCATTTTTTCTTTTTTTGACTGTTTAAATTTTTTCCGTTGTATTTTTCGTTTGTTCTTTCCATGTGTGAATAGCTCCACTGTCCCTTCAAGTATCTGGCTTCATTGTGGGCTTCATCACATTGTTAATTTAAGAGATATGTCAAATTTGTTTCTTAACCACTTCCGGACCGCCCATAGACTATATACGTCCGGGAAGTGGTTGCCTAGTTCTGCCAGGACGTACCTCTACGTCCATCAGAACACTGCAGCTGCACGGAGATCGTGTAGCTGCTTTCACTAGGAGCCGGCTGTAACTTCAGCCGGAGCTCCCAGAGAGAAGACAGGGCAGATTTATTACCTCCCCTGCCTTCTCGATCGCTGTGTATACAGCGCTCATTGAGCGCTGTATACACAGCTATGGACGCAGCCATAATTCAGCTGCCCTCTGACCCAGCGGACACGTGATCCACCGGGAGCAGCTTCTTACAAGAGCTGCTGGGTCCTACAGGAGCCAGATCAGCTCAGTAAGCTGTGTATACAGCATGCAGGAGGTTGGATTTCTCCTGTATCTGAGGTTAAATGTAGCAGCCCCAGTTATAGGAGAAATCAGCCTCAAGTACAAAAAAAAAAGTGATCAGATGTCCCCAAAGGTCTCTTATCACCTTATGGGGACACAATCTGAAAAAAAATAAAATAAAAATATAGTAAAAAAAAGTTTTAAAAAAATGTAAATAAAATAATAATAAAAAATAAATAAATAATACGCTAATAAAACGCCGTTATTAAAGGTTATAGCCCCACCCCGATGACACCATACAAAATAAAAATTACCGTAACGGAGAGGAAAATCTATATTATAAAGTTTTTCAGTGACACTTTGTATTATTAAATAAAAAAAAAAAAAATTTGAAAACCAGACACAATTTCCCTCCTATTTTATTTATATTTTCCCAGATATAAAAAAAATTAAAACACATTCGAAAATAAAGATAACATAAAAATAAAGCCCTATGTGTCCCCGAAAAAAGACGCAAAAATTAGTTGACTGAGACATACGGGAAAAATGTTACAGCCCTCAAAACCGCACATGCAAAATAAACCTAAAATGTGTCTGGTCCTGGACCACAAATTGGCCCGGTACTGAAGTGGTTAAAATACTCTGATGTGTTTTGGATATATGGTTTACTGGATAAGAGTTTTATTGTTGTACACATGCGTTGGTAGGCTGACGGAAGTATTTTGGTCACTTATGCTCATGTATAGTCCATCATGTAATGTTTTAATGGGTTTGTTTTGTCAAAGAGTTAATTGGGTGTTTTCTTTTGACTGATATGTCACCTCTGATTAATCCCTGGTCAGGTATCTTTTGTGCTGTGTGCGCTTTAGATTTTTTATATTGTGCTATTGACATTTATACTATTATTAAGGGGCTTGTGGCTTCGAAATACATAAGCTAAGCCATATCCTTAGCCCTTTTAAGGCATTTTCAAAATTAGGTAAAACTTATGTTTTAATTTTCCTCTTTCTTGCACTGGATGTTTTTTTAAATGTTTTTCCAATTTTGGTGGTTCCGCTTATGAGGGAATATATTATGCAACAGATTATTGGACATCAATCCATATACAGACATTTACATTTTTGATTCATAGTGTACAGTAGCCAAACCCTTCTAGCCCTCATTTCAAGTACGCTAACAGCACAATTGTTCATGAAAGTAGGAATCAGACCTATCACTAACGCTGGGTTCACACCAGCGTTCGGTGTCCATAGTCAGGTTTCCGTCTTCTGCTGGCAGAAGACAGAAACCTGTTAGACCGGGTCCAGCCGTGAGCACCGGTGAACGTTTTGAACTCTGAGGAGAAACCGTTTTTTTTTTCGCCGTGGAGAGCTCAAAACGCTCACTGGCGCTCACAGCTGGACAGTTTCAGGCAGGAAATGGAAACCTGTATGAACGGAGACCGGGCGCAGATGTGAATGAGCCCTAAATGTATTTCCAAGGAGTTCTTCATGATAGAACCACAGGAGATTGCCCTCAACCTCTCAGAGGAATAGGAAATTACAGAGGTTAAAGGTCCACAGTCCACCTTCCCTTCCCAGAGTTTCAAAAACAAAATCCTGATATATATCTATATCTACACTGCTCAAAAAAATAAAGGGAACACTCAAATAAGACATCCTAGATCTGAATGAATGAAATATTCTCATTGAATACTTTGCTCTGTACAAAGTTGAATGTGATGACAACAAAATCACACAAAAATCATCAATGGAAATCAAATTTATTAACCAATGGAGGCCTGGATTTGGAGTCACTCACAAAATTAAAGTGGAAAAACACACTACAGGCCGATCCAACTTTGATGTAATGTCTTAAAACATGTCAAAATGAGGCTCAGTAGTGTGTGTGGCCTCCACGTGCCTGTATGACCTCCCTACAAAACCTGGGCATGCTCCTGATGAGGTTGTGGATGGTCTCCTGAGGGATCTCCTTCCAGACCTGGACTAAAGCATCTGCCAAATCCTGGACTGTCTGTGGTGCAATGTGACACACTGGAGGCGCTACAAGGAGACAGGCCAGTACACCAGGAGACGTGGAGGGGGCCATAGGAGGGCAACAACCCAGCAGCAGGACCGCTACCTCTGCCTTTGTGCAAGGAGGAACAGAAGGAGCACTTCTAGAGCCCTGCAAAATTACCTCCAGCAGGCCACTAATATATATTGTAAGCCGATGGCTGGTCAGGTAATGGAGGGGGTGTACATCTCACCCAGACTACTAAGGTGAGTGAGATGAGAAAACTCCAGAAAGAATGTTTCCCAGCAACTATTGTCTGCTGAGGGTTATTTCAAAGTTCTGGTTACTGGGCTGAATTTTTAGGAATGGCAGGTAGGTTGGCATTCCACCCCCCTCCAGTCCACACTTTGGGGATGTTCCGGCAGCGAATCAGCTGCAGAGAGTCTCCTCATCAAGGAGGCTTAAGAAGTTGCTCCAGCAGTAACACTTTGGCAGAGCTTGGCTTGAGAGCTGACAGAGAGGTCATATTTTTGGAGCTGTGTCCTGAATGATTCTTTTTTTTTTAGATTATATATTATAATTTTATTAAATGCATATGAAGATGTGTAAGTGCATGTAATTTCTGTGCATGTTGCTCATACTTGATACTGAAGAGATGGAGATGTTTTGAATCTTTTGTTTGCATTTTTCCTCATTTACATATAATTAACATGTCTCTTGTGATATCTTGTAATCCTGTGATTTCTTCTTGATGTTGCAGTTTCATTGTTAAGAAGTGTATGATCACCTGACCATGTTTGTTGCCATAAATTCTGGTGAAGGTGTCTGGGGGTCTGTCTTGGCTTGCAGAAGTGTGCTAGTTTTAAGTAGCTGTCTTTACTGCTTACAGTTATCAGCCAATCTTCTGCTGTTGCTTTTTTGTGGCCTTGCATCCACAACCATAACAGGTTTGTTTTTTTTATATGTAGATTGTGAGCCCCATATAGGGATCACAATGTACTTTTTTTTTTTTTTTTAAAGTATGTCTTTGTATTGTAGAATGGGAGGAAATCCACGCAAACATGGGTAAAACATACAAACTCCATAACGGATTTCTTGGCCAGAATTGCCATATATAATTATGGAATGAATTTAGACACTTGTTGACCAGATGCAAGGAATAACCCAGCTAATCAAAAGTTTTGTTGAGGATTCTACAGCTATAGAAATCTCTGTCTCAGTCTGTTACTTCTGCTGTTACCAAGGAACCAAAAATAAATCTGTCTGATTGATTTTCTGGAGATAGAATTTTTTTTTTTCTGTTTTTCGTGAATGCTGCCAGCTGTATTTTTGACTCTAACCTTACTCTTCTGGTGGTGAGCAGCAACATGTGGTCATTATTATTTTGTTTCTTCACTTTTGTTCTTGACACTGTACATGATTCTGCTGAGATTTGTAGTACCTCTCTGCTATTTGAGGCTTATAATAAGGTCAATGAGTTGAGGTTGCTTGTGCTGATGCTCCAAGTTGTGACTCTCCTCCTACCTACACAGCAAAAAGTTCTGATGTGGAGATGGAGTCTTACAAACTATATACAGTTTGGGATCAGGACCAGTTTCACCCGGGAAAATCCCAGTCTGTTTATAGAAACAGGACTGATTCTGTGGGTAAAACCTGCCATTCTAAGACTTGGAGAACTATTTTGAAAACTAAGGGTCTGGTGGCCCCTCATAAGAGATGGGGGGGGGGGGGCATTACTGTCTGGATTCTTTATTTGGCTGCTGCATCTTTAACGTTACCAGACCAACTTGGGAAGCTTTTGCAGTTTCACAGACTTCCTGGCTTAGTCCCAGTTAGCAGCTGAGGAGGCCTATATATGACCCTGCCCTCGTGACACAAGCGCCGACTAATTAGTTTACAACTCCTGGTTTGGCTCTGTAACCTGTTGTATTTATTTTCTTGTTACTGACCACTTGGCTTGTTCTCAGATTTCCCTTTGTGTCCTGATTCTGCTTTGTCCCAGTTTGGATTTGTGACCCTTGGCTTAATTCCCAGATTTTGCATTTGTCTCCTGATTTGGTCTATTACATTCTCTCTGATCCTGAATCGTACCTGTACATTTTCTCTTGTCTCCACCACTGAGTAATTATAGTGGATTTTGTTTTAGTTTCTGCAGCGGTGCATTTATTATTGGTACACTGTTTGCTGACAATTCAGATTCCCATATTCAATCTGAATCTGAATTGCTTTTCAATGACCAAGGAAACAACGGGGATCAGTACATCCCTGGTGTTCTGTTTGTTCACACATCTGTGCATGCCTCAACCAAGTGCACTCCATTTGATGTCATGTATGGGCAGAAGGCCAAGCTTTCTATGGACCTCAATCCCTCAGAAAATGACACTGAGGACCCTGTGCCCATTTCAGGTGATGCCAACCCTGATGTGCTAAATACACTAACAACCATTCTTAAAAAGCTCCACTCAGCCATCAATACCAATATCCACTCTGCCCAGGAACATCAGAAGCATGCATTTCATCGCTGAAACAACAGCAACAAAGAAGTCACTGCTAATTCAAAGTTGGAACCACACTGCACTGGACCCTACTTAGTTGTGGAATCCTTGACCAAGGGACAAGTAAAACTTAAGAACAATAAGACTGGCAAGGTACTAACACCTACCACGCTTGTAACCTTAGAAGGGTTGGCCACTTTCAGACCAATATTGAGAGAAAAATGTTATTGTTTGTACAATAAAAAGATATACAATTTTCCAATATACTTTCTGTATCAATTCCTCACAGTTTTCTAGATCTCTGCTTGCAGTCCAGCAATGTTCTCATATTCATTCACATTTTTGTTTAACTACTCCTGTAGTTATTTTGTCCAGTCAGTTTTCATGTAGTGGATGACTTTATCTCTGAAAAGGGAGTGGTTGTCCTCTTTTCCTGTTATGATGTAGCTGATGGCCTGTAAGTAACAGTTCCCATCACTTTTGGTTTTATATGTAGTCTGTGGTTGTCCAAGGTCCCTTGTGCATCCATAGTATACAACCCTACCTATAGTAAGGCAAAGAGTGGTCTTTGCAAGTAGAGATCTAGAAAACTGTGAGGAATTGATATAGAAAATATATTGGAAAATTGTACAACTTTTTATTGTACAAACAATAATATTTGTTTCTCAATATTGGTTTGAAAGTGGCCAACCCCTTTAAGATTTATCAGGATGAAGCTATTTCTCCACCATCCCATCTTGCTGCAGATGGTGTCACTGTGCATCGGTCAACAATACAGCGCACTTTGCACAAGGAGAAGCCGTATGGGAGAATGATGAGAAAGAAGCCGTTTCTGCAAGCACGCCACAAACAGAGTCGCCTGAGGTATGCAAAAGCACATTTGGACAAGCCAGCTTCATTTTGGAAGAAGCTCCTGTGGACTGATGAAACAAAGATTGAGTTATTTGGTCATACAAAAAGGCGTTATGCATGGCGTCCAAAAAAACAGCATTCTACGAAAAACACTTGCTACCCACTGTAAAATTTGGTGGAGGTTCCATCATGCTTTGGGGCTGTGTGGCCAATGCCGGCACCTGGAATCTTGTTAAAGTTGAGGGTCGCTTGGATTCCACTCAGTATGAGCAGATTCTTGAGAATAATGTTCAAGAATCAGTGACGAAGTTGAAGTTACGCCGGGGATGGATGTTTCAGCAAGACAATGATCCAAAACACCGCTCCAAATCCTCAGGCATTCATGCAGAGGAACAATTACAATGTTCTGGAATGGCCATCCCAGTCCCCAGACCTGAATATCATTGAACATCTGTGGGATGATTTGAAGCGGGCTGTCCATGCTCGGCGACCATCAAACTTAACTGAACTTGAATTGTTTTGTAAAGAGGAATGGTCCAAAATACCTTCATCCAGGATCCAGGAACTGATTAAAAGCTACAGGAAGCAACTAGAGGCTGTTATCTTTGCAAAAGGAGGATCTACTAAATATTAAAGGGATTCTACCATTAAAAACCTTTTTTCTGTGGATAAAACGTCGGAATACTCTTTAGAAAGGCTATTCGTCTCTTACCTTTAGATGGGATCTCCGCCGCGCCGTTCCTTAGAAATACCAGTTTTTACCGGTATGTAAATTAGTTCTCTGGCAGCAATGGGGGCATCCCCCAGCGCTGGAAGTGCAATGGGGGCGTCCCCACTGCTGCTCGAAAACCGGCTCCAGCGACGCCTCTATCTGCAGCTGGATCCTCCCCTTCCTTCTTCGTCTTTTTTTGGCGTCACGTTGGACGCCTACACAGTTGGCTCCTGCCAGTGGGACACTAGTAGAGCCAACTGCGCATGCGCGGCCATAGGTCTGAGGCCGAAATTGCGTGCATGCGCAGTCGGCTCTACTAGTGTCAGCCGACAGAGGTGACGCTGCCGAAGAAAGAAGGGGAGAATCCAGCAGAAGATAGAGGCGGCGCAGGATCCTATTCTCAGGCAGTGGTGGGGACGCCCCCATCGCATTTTCAGCGCTGGGGCCCGCCCCCATCGCTGCCAGAGAACTAATTTACATACCGGTAAAAACCGGTATTTCTAAGGAACGGTGTGGCAGAGATCCCATCTAAAGGTAAGAGACGAATAGCCTTTCTAAAGGCTATTCCGGCGTGTTATCCACAGAAAAAAGGTTTTTAATGGTAGAATCCCTTTATTGTCACTTTTCTGTTGAGGTGCCCATACTTTTGCACCGGTCAAATTTTGGTTTAATGCATATTGCACATTTTCTGTTAGTACAATAAACCTCATTTCAATCCTGAAATATTACTATGTCCATCAGTTATTAGATATATCAAACTGAAATGGCTGTTGCAAACACCAAAATATTTAGAACTACAAATGATTAAGATTAATAGGGGTGCCCAAACTTTTTCATAGGACTGTATAAATATTTGTCACTCAAAAAAGACGCAGAGTTTAGTTGAATAACCCAAATGATCAAAATGTTATAGCCCTCAAAACAGCACATACGAAAAACCCAAAAATTTGTCTGGTCCTGAACCAGAAATTGGCCCAGTACTGAAGTGGTTAAAGAAGGTTTATTAATATCTTAGCTTTTCATTACTGAGAGAGGAATAGCCCTGCCTTCACCTCCCTGAGTTACGTGGCTGTTCTGCACAGTTTTTGCAGCTCTTATACAGGTTAGTAGGCGTTATGTAAATAGTGTAAGGTTAAAGCCTCATTTTGCGGAATTGCAGTGTTTTTGCCGTTGCTGAAACACCACAGGAAATTTTTTTTGCTTTTTACAGTACCTGCAAAGTGAATGAGATTGTGGATAATCCTATACACACAATGCAGGAAGAAAAAAAAACACTGAGGAAAATTCAATTAGACCTGCGGAAACACTGGCGCTTTCCCTATAGGTTTAAAACGGGAAGAAAATCGGCAGAGAAAAACTCAACAATAATGCCATGAAAAGCATGCAATGTGTTTCCTTAACTTTTTTTTTTCTGCAGCTTTTTTTTACCTGTGTTTCACTACATGCGGCCTTAGCCTAAGGGTAAGTTCACACTACTGATACGCTGCCTGATTCTGAATGTGAAAACACGTTCAGAATCAGCGCATATAAAGCAGATCCCATTCATTTCAATGGGAGCCGGCATACGAGCACTCCCCATTGAAATGAATGGGCTGCTTTTTTCACTACGAGCGCTCCATTGAAGTGAATGGGATGTGCTCGCGTGTACGGCTAGCTCTGCTCATGCCGAGCCGTACACGCGAGCACTTTCCATTCACTTCAATGGGAGCGCTCGTAGTGAAAAAAGCAGCCCATTCATTTCAATGGGGAGCGCTCGTATGCCGGCTCCCATTGAAATGAATGGGATGTGCTTTATACGCGGTGATTCTGAATGTGTTTTCATGTTCAGAATCAGGCAGCGTATCAGCAGTGTGAATGCACCCTAACACAGCGAGCTATGTTGTTTCTGTAACACCTGTGAATAAGGAAACTGCATAGCTGGCTGTGCTACTCTTTTTCTTAATACCTTTATACCTCTATGGGTAGAACAATTACACAGTTTCTGTTTCCATTACAGCAGCCACATATTTGTATCACTGCCAACTCAGGAACATATTTTTTTTAAATAAAATCCTGTTTTGTAAAACCATAGTATGCAAAGAAAGTGCATTCTGTTTTTGTACATATGTGTATGTATATACACACTCACACAGGCTAATAAAGAGTAACGGAGCAACATCTGCCTTAGAGGGAGGTGAAATCAAGAGCAGATGTTTAGCCATCTGTGATTATACTGCTTACATTATACTTAGGTTTCCATCTTTCCTTGTGCATCGTCTGAACTTTTCTCCATATAACACTTAACGTTAAGTCTTTTGTCTCACATCAGCATTCTAAGATTGCTGTTTCTGCAGTATATAACTTATTTTTTGTACTTCCTATATAAATACAGAAAAAGAGAATGCTTTCTAGATATAGCAGTTTCTATAAATGCTGCTATTCCCTATACAATATGAAATCTTAAGATATTTGGCTACTATATTAAAAGTTCACAAAACCTCTAATCTGGGTTCCTAGCTGTAATATATATATATATATATATGCTTGTTACTGCTCTGAGAAATAAGCCCCTTCTGAATTTCACATGTGCTATACCTCCTGCTGCTGTTTCATATCAACCCTCATTAAAAGTCCTTTTTCATAGGCTGAATATGTGTCATTGAATATTTAGTGCTGGCATCTGGACAATATTTCCTGGGGCCAATCAGGAGTTTTGCATGCTTTAGTCATTTTCTTTCCCTCTCCCCCATTCTGTGTCACATATCCCTCTCTCATTTTATCTCATTTATATTATACCACTTTTATCTCTGGCCAAAAATATGCATTTTAATCTCTTTAAATTTTGGTCTTTTTCTTCTTCACAGTTTATTAACCGTAGTCAGCCCTGCTTGTATCAAGATGCAAACCAAATAATATTACCCTTGTAGAGGCTTTTCTTACCTTTGTACTTTGGAATACAAAGTTGAAAATCTCTGTTGGCAGGGTTTTAATATATGTTCCTGAAATACTAATTGTTATAGAATTGCTGCTTAAGCAATTCCCAAAAGGCAATGGAATTGTTATTTAAGCATTTTTTTTTTTAATTTGCAGCAGGTAACTGACAGGAACAGGAGACAGAAAATAAGCAACCTACCTATTATCTTACCATGACCTGGTTTGTGCAGACTAAGCTGGCCATAGGCATTTGATTTTAGACTGGCTATGAGGCAGATTTGGGACTGTTTGCTGTTGACTGGTCATACATAAACCTACAACTGTTCATCCCACACGGCTAACCATAAACTAAATTGGGTCAGAACCAAAATCTATTCTGTTGGATTTTTTCTACCATCTGTCATGTATGACCTAGACCAGTGTTGTAATTAAAGTCTTGAGGGACCCTGTGCAAACTTTGACCTGGACCCCATCCCCCCTCACTACAGAGGCTGTTATAAAACAGTTGCAGTGTAATGTGAATAGTGAAAGGGCTGCACACAGTAGCCACACCTGTTCCCAAAACCCCAACACAGTATAATATGCTCCACAATGGCAGCCACACAGTGTAATATGCTCCACAAGTAATCTTAAGTAGAAGCCCAGGGGTGGGCAGTAAAAATAACAAACAACAATACTCACCTTGCCTCACCTCTACTGAGCATCCTTGCTCTTTCCGGCTCTCTTCAGAATCTTTTTCAATCCTTTTCTGCCTGCAACTGAGGTCAGGTGATGGAAGAGCCTCGAAGAGGATGGTGGGGACCGTTGTAAGCCCAGGACAGGTCAGTAGAATGATATATTTCTTTTAATAACCTTCCCTGAGCAGACTTCTATTATAAAAGGAGCCGGGTGGGATGTACATACACCGCATAATACTTTCCATTAACCAGATGTATAGCGGTCAGGGAACCAGACTTTCCCCAACTGCTATCATGGTGCTGCAGGGAAACTCCAGCTGGACATACCCCTCCAGCCTATTTGCAGTTGTACCCCCTGCAACCACAATCATTATGCCCCTGGGCTAGACTGATAGGCCTATGGGTGATTTTTGCATTGTGGGCATGTGTTTGTACTGCTAACACACATCCACAAAGTATCCAGCATTTCCTGATTTCAGCACCTCTTTAGCACTAAGTGACTTTCATCTGTTAATTTTCCCAGTATCTCTGGTATTGTAAAAGATAGAAAAACACCGAGCACACTTTATAGTGTAGATAGTCTATTCACCTTTTTAGATAATTGTAATGAATGTATCAGACCTGGTGGCCTCTCACCTGGTTTGGTTGTGACAGCGTTCACAACTCCGTACTAAGGTGTATATGATACCAGGTATGGGGAGCAGCACGTCTCAAAGGCACCGGTTGTGTCAACCGGGGAAACAGCAGAGGAATAGGGCAGGACGGCGCTCACAGGTCCAATAGATTTTATTAATAAGAAGAATTGCACAATGCAAATAATCACAGCGTTTCGGGCTGGACGCCCTTTCTCAAGTGCATATCTAATTAAAAACACACAAATCCATATATATGATAACATATAGAATCTATAACATATAAAATCACAAACAGTTAAAATTGTAATGTTGCCAAACTCAGATATAACACTTCAAAGCTGATATACAACATAAAGATATAAAAGAAAAAAACAAAAACAAAACATAGCACATTGGGAGCATATATAGCTTATCCATATATTCATTGTAAATGGCATCCTTAAAAATAGATATACAATGAGCTGGAAGCTCATATTGTTCACTATATACATAGATCTTTTATCCTAAACACCTTGGTAAATGAGCAGCCTTATTAGACATACTGAGAACTCTGATCTTTATAATAGAAGTCTCCAAGAGACAGGACAGCATCTTACCTTGCAGGAAAAAGACCTGTAGATACCAAGGATCAGCTATTCTGTTTGGAGAGTGCTGCCTGATCTGTATATATGGTTCAGAAGGTTCACTTCCTCCCGGTCGTCCAAGCACTTCCGGGGGAAATGTGCGGTTCACCCTGGAATGCACACGCGCGCAAGGCGCTCACTCATACTTTGTGATCTTTGTCTTAGGGCAGTCATATAGTTTCATTAAGGATATCCTCAGTGTACCTATAGTCAGTCAGATGCACTAGTATATGTCTATTGACTATTTTGAACTATGCAAGCTCCAAGAGATTGCCGTGCAGTTCACTCTGGAACGTAATTGTGGGGTACCACAGAAATGGTTGATCCTTAAGGGACATAGCAAGTGAACTGAATTACCCAAAATCGACAGTGGCCGCTCGTGGAGACTCTACCAACTATTGAATATGAATAAATGTTGTTTTCTATTCTACCACAGGTGTTCAAATACTTATTGGTAGACAGTGTAGAAGTGGAGGAGTATACCTATTAGAACGGAAAGATGGTGTATGTGTAGAGCAAGAAAAAACAATCAAACATTTAACTTCCTAATATATTTGTACATGTATTTAGAATTGCTCACATACTTTTGTTATATCAGTCGGTAACCTCTGTTTCTATATACTGGAATGGAATAGCGTATCCATGGGTTAACTATATAGAAATAAACATAGTGACATTGTTACAGTCATGTGGTCTACACACCTACCCACACATTATTTGACCCCTGGAGTTCAGTATGTAACAGTGTTACATGACTTACATGAAAATTGAATAGGAATAATGGTGGGGAAAATAATTATTATTATCAAGGCTTTGCAATAACTACTTTAGTGTGTTGAATATAAATGCATTGCGTAACAATGCTACCTGGCTCTAGGTCAGTTTTTTAATTTAAAATTGGCACTTTCAGACCAACATTGAGAGACAAATGTTACTGTTTGTATAATAAGATATATAGTTTTCCAATATACTTTCTGTATCAATTCCTGTTTTCTAGATCTCTGCTTGTCATTCATTCTGCTTACCTCTAGTGGATGAAATTCTAACCACTGTAAATATTCTTTAACTGTAAAAACCCACAACTGTTTCTAGGTGATGTTGTTAATACTGTTAACTGTAAAGTTTAGTTCACTGGTAAAAAATGCTTCCTAATTAGGAAGCGTTTTTTTGACCTTGGCACGCTTTTTGTGGAGTGTTTTTCTGTAAAAACCGCTTTCAGGTGGTTTTCCCGTCCTTTAAGAGAGCGGGCCGCAAAAAACACGTTGCGTTTTTTACCGCGCGGTTTTTTGTAAAAAAAAAAAAACGCTCAGTAAAAAACACTTCCCATTCACTTCTATTGCTTTGGCGGCTTTCCACAAAATTTTCTACTCTCCTTGACACCCTAATCCCTAAATAACGAAAGCAGGAGACAGATACCAGAAGAGGGGATCGAGAGATCATAATCCTGTTCAAGGTCACAATTACACTTTTTTCATTATTGATCTGCATCCCAGAATATTCAGAGAATTTACCTATACTCTTCATTACTTTCTCCAACAATTTCTCTTTATCCCCCAGAAATATCATCACATCATCTGCATATAACATTATCTTCTCTTCCATATTTTTATATACAAATCCATTAATCTCACGATCAAAGGGCTCTATCATGAATGCAAATAGCATCGTTGACAGAGGATTCCCCTGACATGTTCCCCTTCCAGATTCAAAAGCCAGCTTCTTACTGTCTGAATATAACATCCTACCGAAAAACAAAACTTTTTTTCATAGTGACACTTTAAATGGGTCTTATCTTTGTGTATTAGACATTTTCATATGCTTAGCATCTTTGTTTGTCTGTTTACTCAGAAATATTGATAGCAATACATTTATATAGTAACTAACAGATGGATCCCACACCCACATAATAGAATGTTTGCTATCTTTGCCCATGCAGAAACAGGTGGACAGATATATTTATCCATAAACACATTAAGAAATCACTATTCAGAAACGTAGTATTAAATCATTTTGTGTTATTTGTTACAGCAAACCTGTCACCATAAAAATGCAGTTCAACAAAGGAAGTGCTTTTTTTATTTCTTTTTTTGTTATAGCAGGAGGAGTTGAGCAGATCAAAATACTAAATCTTTTCCCACCAAACTATAGGAAAGAATTATGAAAATAAGTTATCTTTGATTAAAAAAGGAGAGCTTATTATAGCGGTACGGAGAACTTGTTTGCATATTCCTTTCACAGAATACCTAGTAGATGATGCATGCAGGGTGTAACTAGCAAAGACTGGTCCCTATAACTTTTGCCTTGGGGGACTCCCACAGCATAGTGCCCCTTTCCTGGCTCCTACACAGTATATTGCCCCATTTACACACATTATAGTGTCCCACAGTGGCCCCTCCACACAGTATTATGTCCCATCGTGGGCCCAACAGGATTTGTTGCAAAAATTTCAGGTTCAGTAGAACCCAAAATTTTGGGGGTACACCACCCACGAACTATTATGTTGTGGTGTCTGATAATGATCAGAGACCCAGGGGAGGTGAAAAACATAAAAAAAAACTGTGGTACTCACCTCTCCTGCCCTCTGGTGGGACTCCCTTCTCTTCAATGATGTAAAAAATGTCATGACGCTGGCCTGACCATGTGACGTCACTATAGAGGCCCAAAGACAAGGGGAAGAGTCACACCGGATCGTAGGAGAGGCGAGTAACACTGGTTTTTATGTTCTCTCACCTCCCCTGGGCCTCCGATCATTATACTCTGGGGCTGAAGACTGCTGTATTTGTTGGGTTTCACTCAACAAATATTCTTGCTGCAGACCCGTGGCCTTATTTATCGTTTCCTGCTCCTGCTCACAGCTGCCTCTGCTACCCCTTCTTCCCACCAGGATGCCCCAGCAACATGATATACGATACCCTCTGGAGGTCAGAAGGGGAAGCAGAGATGGCAGTGAGCAGGAACGGGTATTGGTAAATAAACAGCGTCTGCTACCTGCTTGGATTATTCCAGCAGGTACTAGTCTACTATGTTAAAAAAAAAAAAAGAAAAAAGTAAGCAGCAGGGGCCCACCAGGTCCCCTATGGTAAAGGGCCCTGTGGCAGCCACTACGGCAGTAATTATGCCACTGCATGCATGGTCTGTAAAACTACACACTGCAAGGTGACCAACAAAGGCCTGATATTCGATCAAATATCTATTTGAACAGTGTTCGCTCATCTCTAGTAGTTACGTCACTGTCCATATAACTATAAATCAATCTCCTTGGATCCTCCTGCTGCATCACACACTGCCTGCGGATAAGACTTCATTTTCATTGTGATAGGTTCGCTTTAAATAATAAAAAGCTCTGATCAGAGTCTACAACCATTCAGATAAATGCAGTTTTTATTGAGAGCTACTTATTTACATCCAACATGAGACAGACAGATGCACACACATTCCGTGTAGTAGGATGCTGGAACAGCAAGGAAATCCCTGTGATGAAATAGATAAGTACACAGAGCAATGAGCAGTGTGGAGTGAGGTGGCACTATGCTGTCTACAACTGTAGAATGTGTAATGAAAATAAAGTGTCTGCACGTTCATGTAATCTGGAACTTGTCACACTATCTGCTGGATTTATCCCCTCCGGGGGTATATTAAGTGGGAGGAATTATAGCTGCACTGGGGACATCTGACGGCTGTTACAAGACTTGAGAAAGACAGCAAATTCTGTGAGGCATTTTCGTTAATGGAGACTCCTCTTAATGTTTTAGTAGTGACTAGATTCAGGCAGCATACAGTGGTATATATATATATATATATATATATATATATATATATATATATATATATATATACACATATATATATATATATATAAACACACACACACTTATCAAGAAGATAAAATAAATATGGGCAAAAACTTTTAAAGGGATATTACTAGAATACCCTTTTTAAACTAAATACACATAGGAATAGCCTTAAGAAAACCTCTTACCTTTATTATTCACGCCACCGTTCCTTAGAAATATCGTCTTTCTTCTTTATGCATATGAGTTTTCTTGCAGCACTGAGGCGTTCCCCTGCACTCTCCAGCAATGCCTCTGTCTTCTTCTCCGCCTCTTCTCTAATGCTCCTCTTCTCTTTTCTCATGCTCCTCTTCTCCTCTCTCATGCTCCTCTTCTCTTCATTCAAAAGCACCGACTGCGCATGTCCAACGGTCATTTTCCTGTGGCCAAATGGGCCACAAGGCTCAGCTACTTGTGATTTTGGCTATATCATCCATCACTTGACCAAAAATTGCCAAGTTTGGGGCAACACGGTGGCTCAGTGGTTAGCACTGCAGCCTTGCAGCGCTGGACTCCTGGGTTTCAATCCCACCAGGAACAACATCTGCAAGGAGTTTGTATGTTCTCCCTGTGTTTGCGTGGATTTCCTCCCATTCTACAGACATATTTAAATGGTAAAACAAATGTACATTATGATCCATATATGGGGCTCACAATCTACATAATTTTTTTTATTTTTATTTTAATTACTGAGTTGGCCTGCAGTATCTCACCTGATTTGAGTAAATTGAGTTGCATTTCACACTCAGAGCTTGATATTATATATATATATATATATATATATATATATATATATATATATATATATAGTGACAGGACCAGGGGCAAAGCAGTAGAAGGAGTGTACATTTCTCCCAGGTTCCTGTCATACACAATCTAGGTGCAGCTGAGAAAAGCTGTGTTCTTGGCTGGAGGGTTTTACCAAAATCCTGGAAATAGGTCTGGTTGCTAGAGATGGCAGAATTGGGTGTGTCTCTACGCCATTCAGCCACACCAGGTTGTTTAGATGTGTGGGGTTAATCCCTGTGTTCCTGAAGGTTGTGTATAAGAGGGCAGAAAGCCCACAGGTATAGGTCTCTCTCTGCTCCTGGGAAAACCAACTGTGAGTTAACCTGCTGTGTTTTATGAGCTGTGCAGAAGGCCCAGCTCTCATAGCTAGGAAACCTGTGTTAAAGGTAGAAACCGGACGGCTAGGATTTTATTTTTGCACGCTGTTTTGTTTTGCCTGCATGAGTTCTAATAAAACTGGTTGCGGCTGGACTGGACTTTCTTTGCTGTGCTTGTCTATCGGGGGACGACGATCCCTGAGCTAATCCCGTTACTATATACAGTATATATATATATATATATATATATATATATATATATATATATATATATATACACACACATATATATAAACTACTGGGAATCGTGGTTGTAGAAAACTTGGGTTTTCAAGACAACCCAAATTTGGTTCAATTAGTTGTGATTAGGGGTCAACCTAGCATCTCTGCTGCTTAAGTCAAACTATAGATAGGCATCCCCCAAAAGAACAAAAAATAAATAAATATACGGCTAGATTTGGTTGCATGATGGGGTTCCCCTAATTAGAACACGCCACCCCATTGATAAAAATATCATCTTCTTCTGGCCCCACATAATATACAACCCCCTTTTTGGCCCACAACTCGATACATGACCTTCCTTTTTCTGGCTCCTAGTTGTAGGCTACATTCAGATGACCAAGCTGCAAAATAACTGAAAAACGGCCATCTTTAACAGTTGTCCTGCATCCTAGGGGTATTCATTTTCATGGATCCCCATACACTACAGTGTATTTAGGGATCTATGAAAAAAAGGCCAAAAATAGGACATGACCAATATTTTGAAGGTCTGTGATAAAGGACCTTAAAAATAGCGGTCAGGTGAATAGCCCTCATTTAATGACATTGAATATAATGCTGCCATACGACATCCGTTAAAACCCCCCATCATAAATCATTCTTCATCCGTAGCCAATTCAATTCTCTTTTTTTGCACAAAATTCAGTGAAGTGTAATCTGTAAATTGTCTATGTGTCATCCGTGTGTCCATTCCTCTGCGGATTTTCTGCTTCCATTATACCTATAAGGGCTCATTCACACGTGAACAAAGGGGCGGATTTCGCTTTAAAATCCGCCCCTTTACAATGGTGGTCTATGCAGACCCCCGGGCTTCTTTTTTCAACTAGCGGCGGGCTGCTGCTAGCAGAGAAAAGAAGCGACATGTCCTTTCTTCAGGCGGAAGCCGCGGCACGCTGGACTGCGGCTTCCGCCTAGCGGCAGCACCCTCCGATGTCGGCTCATTCATTTGAGCCGACATAGGAGGGGAAAGCCGCGACCGCGATGGTCGTGGCAGGCGGGTTTTGACCAGAGAGAGACGCGTCAAAACCTGCGTGGGCGCCCCTCGTCTGAACTAGCCTTAAGGAAACCACCGATGGTGTAATTGACATGCTGAAATTTCCAAAATGACAATTTTTTTTTTCAGGAAAATGGAAATCGCAGTGTGTCTGCTGCACATATTTTTCCTCAATGTGTGGATGCAGGGTCCGACTGGCCCACCGAGGAACCGGGGAATCCCCTGGTGGGCCCCGAGTCCCGACTACTAGTGTGCATTTTTTCAGATACATTGGTCAGGGCCCTGACCAATGCATCTGCATACCTACCGCGCACCTATGTCACTCACTAACGGGGAGTCCGGTAGAGGATTCCTTGTTAGTGAGTGATAGCTGCTTTCAGCAGTATGTACAAATGTACTTACCGCTGAAAGCTGTCAGCGTGGGCCGCGGTCACGCAGACCACAGCCAACACTGACTGTAGAGTGCAACAAAGTAGTTAAAGTGCCAGCTACACTCGTAAAGTCGATGGAAATGAAGGTCCGCGGAGTAAAATTTAACTTTTATTTTATCGTCAATAAAACAATGCCATCATAGCAGGAGTCTGGCCTGAGAATAGAGCAACGCGTTTCGGGACAGTACGTCCCTTCGTCTCGGCTGATAGCCTGGGGACTGTAGAGTAACCTCTGCCCAGACGCTGATGACTGATGTCATCAGCACTTGCAGCCAGAAGATGAAGGAGGACGCACTG
The DNA here is from genome assembly GCF_031893055.1 of Leptodactylus fuscus. Lineage (NCBI taxonomy): Eukaryota > Metazoa > Chordata > Amphibia > Anura > Leptodactylidae > Leptodactylus > Leptodactylus fuscus. The sequence goes on along the minus strand of NC_134266.1, from coordinate 106,812,576 downwards.
CTGCTCTTCATGGGACGTGAGACTTAAGGTAAGTATAATACTCGGGGTGTGAGGGCCCCTACTGTGAAGCATATAATACTGTGTGTGGGGGCCCCTACTGTGCTGCATATATGCATATAATTCTGTGTGTGGGGGCCCTACTGTTATGCATATAATACTCTGTGGGGGCCCAAAATGGAGCATTTAATACTGCATGGGGGCCACTGTGAAGCATACAGTCCTATGAAAAAGTTTGGGCACCCCTATTAATCTTAATCATTTTTTGTTCTAAATATTTTGGTGTTTGCAACAGCCATTTCAATTTGATATATCTAATAACTGATGGACACAGTAATATTTCAGGATTGAAATGAGGTTTATTGTACTAACAGAAAATGTGCAATATGCATTAAACCAAAATTTGACCGGTGCGAAAGTATGGGCACCCTTATCATTTTATTGATTTGAATTCCCCTAACTACTTTTTACTGACTTACTGAAGCACAAAATTGGTTTTGTAACCTCAGTGAGCTTTGAACTTCATAGCCAGGTGTATCCAATCATATGAAAAGGTATTTAAGGTGGCCAATTGCAAGTTGATCTCCTATTTGAATCTCCTCTGAAGAGTGGCATCATGGGCTACTCAAAACAACTCTCAAATGATCTGAAAACAAAGATTGTTCAACATAGTTGTTCAGGGGAAGGATACAAAACGTTGTCTCAGAGATTTAACCTGTCAGTTTCCACTGTGAGGAACATAGTAAGGAAATGGAAGACCACAGGGACAGTTCTTGTTAAGCCCAGAAGTGGCAGGCCAAGAAAAATATCAGAAAGGCAGAGAAGAATGGTGAGAACAGTCAAGGACAATCCACAGACCACCTCCAAAGAGCTGCAGTATCATCTTGCTGCAGATGGTGTCACTGTGCATCGGTCAACTATACAGCGCACTTTGCACAAATAGAAGCTGTATGGGAGAGTGATGAGAAAGAAGCCGTTTCTGCACGTACGCCACAAATAGAGTTGCCTGAGGTATGAAAAAGCACATTTGGACAAGGCAGCTTCATTTTGGAAACAAAAATTGAGTTGTTTGGTTATAAAAAAAGGCGTTATGCATGGCGTCCAAAAAGAAACAGCATTCCAAGAAAAACACATGCTACCCACTGTAAAATTTGGTGGAGGTTCCATCATGCTTTGGGGCTGTGTGGCCAATGCCGGCATCGGGAATCTTGTTAAAGTTGAGGGTCGCATGGATTCCACTCAGTATCAGCAGATTCTTGAGAATAATGTTCAAGAATCAGTGACGAAGTTGAAGTTACGCCGGGGATGGATATTTCAGCAAGACAATGATCCAAAACACCGCTCCAAATCCTCAGGCATTCATGCAGAGGAACAATTACAATGTTCTGGAATGGCCATCCCAGTCTCCAGACCTGAATATCATTGAACATCTGTGGGATGATTTGAAGCGGGCTGTCCATGCTCGGCGGCCATCTAACTTAACTGAACTTGAATTGTTTGTCCAAAGTACCTTTATCCAGGATCCAGGAACTGATTAAAAGCTACAGGAAGCGACTAGAGGCTGTTATCTTTGCAAAAGGAGGATGTACTAAATATTAATGTCACTTTTCTGTTGAGGTGCCCATACTTTTGCACCGGTCAAATTTTGGTTTAATGCATATTGCGCATTTTCTGTTAGTACAATAAACCTCATTTCAATCCTGAAATATTACTGTGTCCATCAGTTATTAGATATATCAAACTGAAATGGCTGTTGCAAATACCAAAATATTTAGAACTAAAAAGGATTAAGATTAATAGGGGTGCCCAAACGTTTTCATAGGACTGTATAATACTGAAGGTGTGGGGGCATGAAACCGGGGGCAGAGATGGAGGGGTACATGAAACTGGGGGAAGAGATGGAGGGGGGTGGATGAAACAGGGAAGAGATGGAGGGGTACATGAAACTGGGGGAAGAGATGAAGGGGGCGGATGAAGGGGGTACTTAAACTGTGGGGACATTAAACTAGGGACAACTGAAAGGGAACATTAAACAATGGGGATCACTGGAGGAGGACATTAAACCGTGGAAGTAGCTGGAGGGGGACCTGTCCGCCTCTAGTTGCCCCCAGTTTAATGCCCTGCAGTGATGGAAGCCAATAGCCTGGGGAACATTAAAGGGGTTGTGCAGGTTAACATTTTTTTTTTTAATTACAGGTGAAAAAAAACCCCTAAACTTTCTCTCCTGTCCCCAGTGTTTCTCAGGACGGTTCGGTCATCCAACTCTCCTTTCTTCCAGCTGAAGTTCCCTCTGTACGTGACCCCTGAGGCTAATCAGCAGACTAAGGGAAGGGACCTGGCACGTCAAAGCCTTGTGAGGATTTCAAGAAGACAGCAGAGCTGCAGGACCGGACCATGCTGGGAGGACATTGGAGCACTGGAGCTATGCGAGAATGTTTAGTATGTTTTTTGAGGGGGTGGGATGGGTTCAACTCCCTTAGGCTAATTATAAAAAAAAAAAAGAAAAAGATAATACTGGACAACCTCTTTAAAGTGTCGCACATTATGAGGCTTATATTAAAGGGGTCATCCAGGCATAATTTGTTATGGTTTATCCTCAGGATAGGCCAGAGATACCTGATCTGTACGGGTCTGATACCCAGTCCTTGGACTGATAAGCTGTACAGAGCCACTTCTGGCACCAGTCCTATACACAAAACGGGGCCAGAAGCAGAAAGTTCTGTCCACTGTATATCAGCCAACACCTTCACTGCATCTCGGCACTTATTGAAGTCCGTGGGAACTGAGCTGCAGTGAAGGCGGTGGGTGACTAAACAGCGGATGGCGTTTTCTGCTTCTAGGCCTGCATTGTGTACAGAACAGGGGTCTCAAGTGGCTCTGTACAGCTTATGGGACCATGTGTCGGCCCCCTATTGATCAGGCATTTATGGCCTATACTGAGCAAAGTCCGTAAAAAAGATTAACATTAATTTGGACAACCCCTTTAAAATGCATTGCACAGTTTAATGTCCCCTTCACAGAATGTCAACCCTCATCACTGCTCCCACACACTATAATGGCCTCATCACTGTTCTCCTTGCGTGTATATAGCTGTATCAGTATAACTCACCTAAGAGTGGAGTGTCATGTAGTAATGTCCGTCCAGGGCATGTGGGAGGGTGGCATAGAGCCGTATTTAGTGTCTAGATAGGGGCGGAACGGTGGGAAAGTGGACAGTGGAACGCACCGTGCACTCTCCCACTGCTTCTAAGGGGAGGCGTGACCTGCAGGGGCATGGATGGAAGTAATAGTAATGCTATGGGTCTAATGCGGAGAGGATAGACCAGAGGTCTACTATATATACCTAATTTCCCCCTACCTATATGTTTACATATACAGTCCTATGAAAAAGTTTGGGCACCCCTATTAATCTTAATCATTTTTAGTTCTAAATATTTTGGTGTTTATAACAGCCATTTCAGTTTGATATATCTAATAACTGATGGACACAGTAATATTTCAGGATTGAAATGAGGTTTATTGTACTAACAGAAAATGTGCAATATGCATTAAACCAAAATTTGACCGATGCAAAAGTATGGGCACCTCAACAGAAAAGTGACATTAATATTTAGTAGATCCTCCTTTTGCAAAGATAACAGCCTCTAGTCGCTTCCTGTAGCTTTTAATCAGTTCCTGGATCCTGGATAAAGGTATTTTGGACAAACAATTCAAGTTCAGTTAAGTTAGATGGTCGCCGAGCATGGACAGCCCGCTTCAAATCATCCCACAGATGTTCAATGATATTCAGGTCTGGGGACTGGGATGGCCATTCCAGAACATTGTAATTGTTCCTCTGCATGAATGCCTGAGGATTTGGAGCGGTGTTTTGGATCATTGTCTTGCTGAAATATCCATCCCCGGCGTAACTTCAACTTCGTCACTGATTCTTGAACATTATTCTCAAGAATCTGCTGATACTGAGTGGAATCCATGCGACTCTCAACTTTAACAAGATTCCTGGTGCCGGCATTGGCCACACAGCCCCAAAGCATGATGGAACCTCCACCAAATTTTACAGTGGGTAGCATGTGTTTTTCTTGGAATGCTGTTTCTTTTTGGACGCCATGCATAACGCCTTTTTTTATAACCAAACAACTCAATTTTTGTTTCCAAAATGAAGCTGCCTTGTCCAAATGTGCTTTTTCATACCTCAGGCAACTCTATTTGTGGCGTACGTGCAGAAACGGCTTCTTTCTCATCACTCTCCCATACAGCTTCTATTTGTGCAAAGTGCGCTGTATAGTTGACCGATGCACAGTGACACCATCTGCAGCAAGATGATGCTGCAGCTCTTTGGAGGTGGTCTGTGGATTGTCCTTGACTGTTCTCACCATTCTTCTTCTCTGCCTTTCTGATATTTTTCTTGGCCTGCCACTTCTGGGCTTAACAAGAACTGTCCCTGTGGTCTTCCATTTCCTTACTATGTTCCTCACAGTGGAAACTGACAGGTTAAATCTCTGAGACAACTTTTTGTATCCTTCCCCTGAACAACTATGTTGAACAATCTTTGTTTTCAGATCATTTGAGAGTTGTTTTGAGTAGCCCATGATGCCACTCTTCAGAGGAGATTCAAATAGGAGATCAACTTGCAATTGGCCACCTTAAATACCTTTTCTTATGATTGGATACATCTGGCTATGAAGTTCAAAGCTCACTGAGGTTACAAAACCAATTTTGTGCTTCAGTAAGTCAGTAAAAAGTAGTTAGGGGAATTCAAATCAATAAAATGATAAGGGTGCCCATACTTTTGCACCGGTCAAATTTTGGTTTAATGCATATTGCACATTTTCTGTTAGTACAATAAACCTCATTTCAATCCTGAAATATTACTGTGTCCATCAGTTATTAGATATATCAAACTGAAATGGCTGTTGCAAACACCAAAATATTTAGAACAAAAAATGATTAAGATTAATAGGGGTGCCCAAACTTTTTCATAGGACTGTATGTATCCCATATTCATGTCCCACGTATGTCTCCACTGAGTCTCTTGCTACATTATCCTTTGCCACCATCTTCTCCGTTTTGGGGTACACATGACTTTTTGGTCACGTTATACAGCATATTACGTGAGGCTAGATGATGAAAAAAACATTATTTCCAAAGTTTTTTTCCCATTTTTGTTTTCTACTGATAACTGGTTGAGGCCTTTTTTTCCCCTCTTTATTGATACTGGGTTTTTTTTCTTACTTTTTTTTATATTATTCTGTTGTCCCACTAGGGGGGCACAAACCTAGTATACCAAAGTAGTATTCCCTACAATACACAGCATAGCCTGATTTCCTCTTGTATGGGCAGGATCAACCAGGTATGTGTCATAAGCAGAGTAGGGGGTCACTGATGGATATCAGAACATACTGTTCATAGGGGGGAGGATTATACTTACATAAACTTTTTAGGTGTTGCAACAACTAAGGGGATAACACTTATGAAAGGAGGTCAGCTCCAACCACAGGTGCGGGAGCAGGGAGTTGGTTGTAAAGGTAGCCCGCTCGGAGTCTGAGTGGTTGGTATGCTTTCAACCATAATAGTACTGTGGTTTCCTCAAAACCTAGATGGCACCGCTGTTCTATTGTGGCTCATATTTCCAAGGGGTTACAGCAGCAACTTGTTTTATCACTAGTACATATGTTTTAAAATCTTTTAAATACTGTCTTATACAGATCAGGGTCTTTTAAAAAATTTTTAATATATTTTAAAATGCTAATTCTCATGTGTTTTAGTTTTCAACAATCCATAGCTTCAGTGATAGATTGTATTTTTTTTTTTTTGTTCTCCAGCACATTCTTTGTGTTTTAGGCTGAGGCCCCATGTTGCGGAAATGCTGATTTTGCTACGTTTTTTTGAGCCACAGTGAGGAGTGAATTTATAGAAGGGAGAAATATAAGAACTTTCTAGTAAAATTTGGCCTATCCAACGTAACCAGTCATTTTCTTTTTCTGTTAAAGGGGTTGTCTCATCTCAGCAAAGGTATAAAGGTATTCACATATTGCACGAGGGTGGGTTCAGATTTATGGGGCCCATTCCTGCATTTTGGCTAGGATACAATTGTATTGCTTTGACAAATCCATTGCTCTGTAGAGGAGGAAAGTTTAGCCATATTGCTGCAAGTCATACATGCATGCGAACAGAAGTTGACTGTTATCCTCCAGAGTAGCAGAAATGAAGGTAAATCAATAACTGTTAAAACAGTCAGAGATGGTCAAAATCTTGGAATAGAAGGGTAACACCGGTGTTACACAGTAATGTAATTTACTGCACATAGGTCATGTTCTAGAACTCTTCCGTTTTCTTAACTGGAAATAAATGACCTATGCTTTCATTTTTAATTATTTTCTGATCCATGTCACAAGACTATAGTTGGGATTTAGTCAGTGGTTTAGTCTCTGTTACTTTTACCTTTACTAGAGCAACAGACAACAATATAACATACAAGATGTCAGGTATAGCAAAATAATGTTCAATCCTGTCAATCAACCCAGAATTTAAGTTCTTTTACTCAGTCAAATTCATAACCTCCCCTCCAGGAAAATTCTTCTTTAACGTTCAGGGAAACCCAGTGATTCCTTGGTTGGTGCAAGAATTTGGTGACCAAGTCTACATCAGAACTGGTTCACATAGACCAACAAGGGAAAGGAGTTTACTCCTGTATATTTCCCATCTTAAAATCCAGCAAAACTGAAAACTTGTCATAAACCACACTTATGTCAACAACCCCTTAGAGAAGACTAAGTTCAAAATGGAATTCATAAAATCAGTTCTAACATAATGCAACAAAGCAAGTATTTGGCAACAATAGATTTTTTTTTAAACTCGTTTTATTGAAAAGTGCATACCAGACACGGTAATAAGGCACAAATAAGTAACATATTGTACAAGCAAAGGAATTAGGTATCTGTACACAAAAGCATACTCAAAGGAAAAAAAAAAAAGGAAAGAAGAGATGCCACACTACCACTCTCCTCCGTCCGTAGTAAGCTTGCAGTGTAGCCCGTTTACCACAAACTGTCCAACAGGACCTCAAAATCAGATACATGCACAGAGAGTAAGTGATACAGCATATTGTAAACATCAATAGGCAAGACACAACATTAAAACAGTATGATGTGTGAGAACACAACAGATCAGATTAAAGGGATTGTGTCTCCCTAACCCTGAGGCATAAATGAATGTAGAGCTGTGTGCAAAGATGGGGCTGCATACTGAATTACAGGAGAACTGCACCATGACTTCCACACTTTATGGAACCTCTGAGGACACTCTCTCCCCTTGTATACAATCTTGTTAAAGGGAAGAACAGAGTTGATAAGTTGCCTCCTTATCAACACTGCCAGGTCACGGTGCCATCCATCGCAGTGTGATAGCCTTCTAAGCATAGAAAAAGGACTCGCTTGGGAAATTTCTGATGTGATGCTGCCAGATCTCCTCATAAAGTATGCCAAATAGGCACATCCCTGGGACCAAAGGTACAGGCATAGAAAACACCTCTGCCAAAAGATCCAAAACCCCCTTCCAGAAATTTTGAATAGTTGGGTAAACCCAAATCATGTGACAAAAGTCTGACTATAGACTGGTACACCTAAGGCATCCTGGATGAGATAGTTTTCCATTTTAAAGAGACAATAGGGGGTCAAATAGCATTGATATAAAATGTAGATTTATATAATTTTTTTTAGCTGAGGGTGATACATGTTGGGGAGATTCCAGAACCTCCCAAAACATCTCATCCGTAATGGCAACGATAGTAGAACGCCAACGTGTCAGAGACGGGGCTTCCAGGAAGGACACCTTTGCCTGAATCAAGTGTGCATACAAGATAGAGATTAGCCCCCTAGATCCCTGTGAGCGAAGCACCCCAATAAGTGAGTAGCAGAAATCCTTCTGATCTGCCCACGAAAAATGGAGGACAGTGCATGTCAGATCTGAAGATATATAAAGAGTTATACTCTGGGGATATCATGTGAAGTGCCCAATAAGTCAAAAGTTCTAAAAACGCCCTGGGCGTACAGGCCAAGAGAAACCACTCCGTATTGAGACCAGGCCTGGGCTCCTGGCAGAGCAAAGAATTCTGCCAGCCCTGGATTGTGCCATAGTGTAGTCTCAAAAGGTATATCAGAGTATGTTGCCACCTTTTTGGCCTGACACCAGACCTGTCCCGCTAGTGCATGGAAGGGCAACATCCTCCCTGGTACATATTTGTATGCTCTAGTATCAGCCACAGTGTGCGTAGACCCAGGTGGTGATCCAGGTGAGCCTCTAATCCTGGCAGGGGGCTGGAAGTGAGCCACAGTTGGATAAACCGGAGCTGACCCGCCAGGTAGTAAAGGAAAAAAATCAGGGAGTGACGTCCCCCCTCCCCCAACTGTTTGACAGTCTAAGCTTAGACCTAGAACTACCCCACACAAAGGAAACAAGAGAATTCATCTACTAAAAAAATCAAAGCGGTACAGACACAGCTGAATGACTCAAAGCATATAGCCATTTAGGCAATACCACCATTTTTACCAGCTTCGACCTGCTACAGATAAGAGCATGGCAGTCCATACATGAAATTTGGCCCTGAAGTGGGAAAGCAGAGGAAAGATATTCTGTTCCAAAAAGCATGTTGAGACAACAGTCAACCCACCAATAACGTCACCGTTTTGAGTACCCAACCCATGGCAATGTGCATGTACGAGGACTTGGCCCAGTTGGTTCGCAAGCCAGAGTAATCTCCAAATTTGTCAAAAAGTGCAGTTTATGTACTCCTCATAGGAACCTATAACTATACCTCTTTAAACTGGGTCAATTCTAATTAGCAGTGCAAGGGACTCCACTGCTAAGGCAAACAGTAGCGGTGACGGTGGGCAGGCAACAATAGGTTTAAAAGATGTATATCTGCATATAATGGTTCTCAAAACCCATAGAAGATTTCCCACAACTGCAGTGAAGCAATGATCAATAATTCATCATTAGCAGTTCACATAGTTCCCCTTTGATCTTTCCTTTACTAAAGTAGAAAGGATGTTAACAGCACCTCTCAGGGTAAAGCTACATTTACATGATATAGGTACAAAATGGCATCTGGCACCCAATGCACACCAGTTTATGAAGTGTATGAAGGGATGCGTGAAAACAGCCAAAAATAGGACATGACCTATATTTTGATGGTCTGTGACAATGGACCATCAAAATAACAGTCGTGTGACTAGACCCCACTCACTGACATTGATTATAATACCGCTAAAAAAAAAAATTGACGTCACATGGCCAGTTTTCACTGTTATGTAAATGTATCCTGATTGGAGTATTATTCATACCCTGTCTAGCTGACTGCTACTGAAAGCAAGTTCAGAAACTCTCAACGGTCTTCTTCTGACTTTGACTCTTCAAATTCATCCAAGACCTGGATTACTAATCCAACATTTCCCATCTGACCCCGCATCAAGAGGATCCAAGATCTACAAAATGCTAACAAAAATATTTTGAAGCTATCAGAGGACAAAGTGCGCAAACTGAAGTTGTCTGTCAAAGAAATCTCATCTTTAAATCACCAAGGCCATGAGGGTTCTGGGTATGGCGTCCCTTGGTAAAAATCTCACATTGAGAAACTTCAAACTGACATTTTAACACAGTTTCATAAACCAAAAGGTTAGGATTATACATCACTCACCTGCAGAAATTTAGGATTTCTTCAGTTGGTTGAAGGTCACATTCCAGGGGAAGGATCTGGGGAAAAACACCATTGGGGCTAGTTCACATGTAAATTACGTGTGGCTTATTTTGGTCCTGAAAAAAAAAATCGCTATGACTAAGATACAGTAGTTTCGAAACGCGTCAGCTGCTTTTTGTGTAACTTGCTACTGAGGTATACCATCAGGGTTTATGTCTGTACCATCTGTATATCTGCATTTACCCCTTCCCGCCGATGGCATTTTTTGATTTTCGTTTTTGACTCCCCTCCTTCTAAACCCCATAACTTTTTTATTTCTCCGCTCCCAGAGCCATATGAGGTCTTAATTTTTGCGGGACAAATTTTTCTTCATGATGCTACCATTAATTATTCTATATAATGTACTGGGAAGCAGGAAAAAAATTCAGAATGGGGTGGATTTGAAGAAAAAATGCATTTCTGCGACTTTCTTACGGGCTTTGGTTTTACGGCGTTCACTGTGCAGCCAAAATGACATGTCCCCTATATTCTGTGTTTCGGTACGGTTCCAGGGATACCAAATTTATATGGTTTTATTTACATTTTGACCCCTTAAAAAAAAATCCAAAACTGTGTTAAAAAATTTTTTTTCTAAAAGTCGCCATATTCCGACGGCCGTAACTTTTTTATATGTAAGTGTACGGGGATGCATAGGGCGTCTTTTTTTGCGGGGCCAGGTGTACTTTTTAGTTCTACCATTTTCGGGAAATGTTATTGCTTTGATCACTTTTTATTCAAATTTTTATCAGAATCAAAACAGTGAAAAAAACGGCGGTTTGGCACTTTTGACTATTTTTACCGCTACAGCGTTTACCGAACAGGAAAAATATTTTTATAGATTTGTAGAGCGGGCGATTTCGGACATGGGGATATGTAACATGTATATGTTTCACAGTTTTTAACTACTTTTATACGTGTTCTAGGGAAAGGGGGGCGATTTGAACTTTTAATACTTTTTATGTATTTTTTTTAATTTATTTTTTTGCATTTATTAGACCCCCTAGGGGTGTTGAACCCCAGGGGGTCTGATCACTAATGCAATGCATTACAATGCTAATGCATTGCAATGCATTGGAAAAAAATCATCCTCTCTTTTGCAGGCTGCATACACCAGCCTGCAAAAGAGTGGATTTGCAGACAAGCCTGGGAGCCTTGTACAGGCTCCCGGCTGTCATGGCAACATGACGTCGGCCCTGGAACATGCTCCAGGAGCCGGCGATCCCGGGCAAAATGGCAGCACCCATGCGCCGCCCTGAAAATGGCACCTCCGGCGCCTTTGACCCTGGCGCCGGAGGGGTTAATGCCTCCGATCAGTCCGGGGACCGATCGGAGGCATTAGAGCTGGTTGTCTACTGCTTAAAGCAGTAGACACCCGGCGGCTATGGGCGGTCGCCATAGTTACAGACCCGACATGCGCCGTACTATTATGGCGCATGTTGGGAAGGGGTTAATTGGATGACTAAATAAATATTCAAGCTTTTTAATCAAGTGGATCTCGCTGAACTTCACTCTTACCGCAAGTCCATATGTGTATTCACGTTCCGAGCTGGAGGAATCCTTGAGAGCTCGTGCTTTGGATCCCACACATTGTGAAGTGAGTGTTACAATATTATATGCTTGCATTTAAGTGTTATGCAGTGAAGATTGGATTTTCTTTATTATATGCTGGAGGGCTGTGTTTCTTTTCCTGCGAGTACAGCCATTGTATGGAGGCGGATTTTGAGGCGAAATCCGCCATCAAAATCAGCCTCTTTGCCCTGTGTGAACTAGCCCTGAATCACCCTTATACCAGTTGCCTCCCCTGTAGTTGGGGAGCTCAGGAACAGGAAAGATTTCTTTAGGGGAAGTGGATTCCACAGAAGTTACCTATGTTCTTGAGTTTATCAAGCACCAAGCTGAAAGCAAACTGAAGCATATTTTAGACATTCACATCAGTAGGAACCATGAATCTAAAAGTAGACTGGTTAAGTAGGAATGATCTGTGTACAAACTAGTTTTCAATTGCATAATAGTAAGACAGGTGGGGACGTCCGATGCTGGATGTGCTAAAAAAGCAATGAGAAAATTGCAGTTTTTTTCCTATTTCTTCCCAGAAAGAGTTAAAAGACAGGCTAGGTTCAGACTTGTGCCTGATATACATTCGCAGTTTCCATACCCCAATCCACTTTAAAAAATAATGCATAGAGAAAAGTCCTACAAGTAGGACATTCTCTCCAATTTTTTGGGGTGGAAACTGGACAGACACCATTATAGTCTATAGTTTCCGCAGGATTCTATGGGTAACTGCTTTTTTTTTTTTTTTTTTTTTTTTTTTTTTTTTTAAATCTGACTGGGTTTAAGATTTTTGGGTCCCCAAGTGGACTTGAATGCAGGCGTGAATCTAGCGTTCGTCAATGAGATCTTGTCCTCAAAATAGTGCCATGAAACACTACGACTTGCCCCACAAAAAAGAGATGAGCGAGTAGTACTCGATCGAGTAGGTATTCGATCGAATACTACGGTATTTGAAATACTCGTACTCGATCGAGTACCACTCGCTGTTCGAATGTAAAAGTTCGATGCAGAACAAGCATTGATTGGCCGAATGCTATACAGTCGGCCAATCAGCGCTGGTTCTTCTCCTACCTTTAGAAGTCTTCTCCGTGCAGCTTCCCCGCGGCATCTTCCGGCTCTTCATTCACTTTGCCAGGCATCGGGCCCGGGCAGAGTCAACTGCGCATGTCCGCTTGTAGTGCGGGCATGCGCAGTCGGCTCTGCCCAGGCCCGATGCCTGGCAGAGTGAATGAAGAGCCGGAAGATGCCGCGGGGACGCGGCAAGGAGAAGACTTCTCGGAGGATCCAGCCCGACCCTCACTCGTGGACTTGGTAAGTATAATTTGATCAAACGTTGCCTACCCCTGAAATGAGCATTTTCCCCCATAGACTATAATAGAGTTCGATATTCGATTCGAGTAGTCGAATATTGAGGGGCTACTCGAAACGAATATCGAATCTCGAACATTTTACTGTTCGCTCATCTCTAGTAGCTAGACTATATTGTATTCAGTATGTTATTTTTCTTCACAACAGCTACATATAAAATAGCACACTAGATATTAACAGAATTCATTGATTTTTAATTTCTAAACATCATATTCCAGTGAGTTTTTGTTTTTGCAGTGGCTGATCATGTGCATACTTCCACTCCAACAGCCACAATTCAGCAAAGTGAATAAAACTCTGCTGCTCACTAGGCTTGTGTATGTTGTAATTAGACAACCAGACATTACTCTGCATATTGATGAAACATACAAAGAGAATGAACAGGATCTTGAGGTTTATCTGTAGAAACAGAAGATGCCATGTGTAATTTGAAGTTCTGTCCCCTCCTGCCTTCATAAATACTCAGGAAAGCACATTTGATGTGGTTCACCGATTCTGCCTTTAAAAGATATTTGCCTGGAGGATGCATCATATGGAAGGAAATGGACCGAGCAAAGATGCACAAAAGACTCTGCTTTTATCCAACACTAACTTTGTTGCATATATACTCAGCTCTTTTAATGCAGCACAGCATGTCCATTTTCAGTCTTTGATCAATATAAAAAGCAACATTTAGCACCAGATTCATTGACATACAGTATAGTTTCAGAACTACTCCTTAAAGGTTTATTCCCATCTCAAGGATCCTATCTGCTAGCTTATGTAAATTGAAGACTTTTCCTATTCTCTATATGGCTTTTGTAATGCTGCTTTTGTTTTGTAATCCTGTTACGTAGAATTATTCCTCCCATTGTTTACACAGCATTTCCATAACGCCAAACCTGTGTGATAGGGCAAGTGACATTACTCACTGCTCTCACTGTTATCTACAGCTCTGTAGCAGGACAATCAGTTCAGCTAATGCAGTTTACTGATAAATCCCTGTCTTATCTCTCTATGTAAACAACAGATAACATGGAGTCCATTCTCAACAAGAGTGTACATATCATCTGATCTGCATACATATTGTGATATTTCAAAGTAGGGCCGGCTCCAGGTTTGTGTGGGCCCCTTTTGGAGCAACCCATGAGTACTGCAGCAAAAAAAAAAAAAAAAAAATCCCCAAAAATGGGTGATTTTTTTTTTTTTGGCTGAGGCAGCCCTATTGGAGTGGCCTGTAATACAGTACATTCCATACAAGTAGATACAACCTTTTCAGACATCAGAAAGTAAAAAGAAATTTTAGACAGACATCTGCCCAGATTTCTCTTTATTTTCTTCCCACGGCTCATGGTGGTGGATAAAGAGCTTCAGCAGGCTCTTGCGGCTTTCCACCACTGATTAGGCCCAAATAAATGGATTTAATCAGTGCGCAGTCTCAAGCTACAGCTTCCGAATCAGCTGCAGAATCCGCAGCAAGATCCAGCAGGACACTTTTTTTTTCAGGGTCCTGCACTAATTGTTTTCAATGGGAGTCAGAATGATGGACGAATCAGCTGTTTGAATGAGCCGTGGTATCTTTGTAAGTGCCGTGACCCCTTTTCTGTTTATATAGTGTCAAATATCTCATAGTGACCATGTAATGTAACTAAAGCCTGGTCCTTTACATGTCTATGTGACAAGACTGGAATTATATCACAAGGTAACTATAAATAGACAACATGTAATCAAGGCGCCATAGACCCTTCATACATCTGATCAGTGGGTCACTTATCTCTTATTGATGATCTATTCTGAGGATAGATCAATAAAAATGAGATAGAAAACTCCTTAAGGGTGCATTCACACTGAGTAAACGCTAGCTTATTTTGTAGAGTAAAATTACACTTGTAAATTTAGCTATCCCATTGACTTCAATGATATTTTTTTACAAGTGTAAAAATACGCCTGTAAAAAATACGCCTGTAAAAAATACGCCTGTAAAAATACGCCTGTAAAATGTCATTGAAGTCAATGGGATAGCAAAATTTACAAGTGTAATTTTACTCTACAAAATAAGCTAGCGTTTACTCAGTGTGAATGCACCCTAAAGCTGAGGCCCCACGTTGCGGAAACGCAGCTTTGTTTGTTGCAGATTTTGTTGCATTTTTTTGAGCCAAAGTCAAGAATGTCTACAAAAGCAATGGGAACAATATAGGAAGTTCTTATACTTCTACCTTCTGTTCAATCCACTCCTGACTTTGACTCAAAAAACTGCCCCACGTGGCATCCTGCAGCAAAAAAGCGCTGCGGGAAAGAAAACATGGCTGTGACGCATCACATTTCTTCCTGAAGCCCTTTGCACAGATAGTTTGCAGAGCTTTCCTCTGCATACTTTCTGCTTCAATTATATCTAAACTGCCCACATTTCCACTGTTTTGGAAATTACAGCATGTATCTTATTTTACCGCAAAGATGGCGCTTCTCATGGCGAAAATACCACGGGAAAACCCAACATTTTACAGTTCCTGCAAAGTGAATGGGATTCTAGCAAACCCCATTCACATATTGTGGAAAAATATGCGGGTTAGGTTTTTGGAAATTGCAGCATATCAATTAAACCTACAATAAGCACCGGCAGTTTTCCTATAGGTATAATGGAAGCAGAAAGTGAAAAGCGCTGCAGACACCAGTCTAGTTAAAAAGTAAGATATATTAATGGCGGCGCCTGGGTGTGCCAAGGGCTAAAGTCTTGTGGACCCAGGTGAAAACTTTTGTCTGGGGCCCCCTATCCTCTTCCTAGAGCGAATTCTTGATAGTGGCGGTTAGGGGTGCTGAAGCGATCTCTCAGATATTTGAAAGGGGTACAGCTTTAGGACCCACAACGGCAGTTATCAAGAATACAGTGAGTGCCTGGCTTGTAAACAATACTGGGACAGTATTACATGCTTCATAGTGGCTCCCAAACAGTATTATGTGCTCCACTGTGGAGCCCAAACAGTATTACTTGCTCACCAGTGGCTCCACACAGTATTATATGCTCACAGTGCCCAGCCCCCAGAGCCTGAACCCCCTACTGCCCCCTTACCCACACACACATCCTGCACCCTTATAAACTTCTCTTGCCCACACACAGCCTGCAACCCCATGTCCCCTCTCTTGCTCAATCAAAAAGACAAAAAGGACCCGAAAAATGGCAATAAATACAAAATAATCAATGTATAAAATACTAAATTTATTGATTAACAGTTTACACAGAAGCAAGGCAGATGGAAAAAAGCCATGATACACAAAGACATCAAGTGGGGAAACTCATTCGGACAATATGAGCAAAATATCAATCAAAAAGTGATGTAAATAAATGCATGCCATCTAATATCCTCAGGCTATGTAATATGTAATCACCAAACGCTGAAGATCTAGAGAATATCCCATAAAAATACTAACAAATAATATATGTAGCCCCTAATATGCCAATCATGTCAAAAATATGTATATGTCAAAATACTTATCAATAAATGCAAGAGGCAAAGTATATAGGACCTCATTTGCTCAGACATGTTCTCTCCTTACCTTCCATCAGCCTAAGGGCTCGTTCATATCTGCGCCCAAGACTCCGTTCTGCAGGTTTCCGTTTCCTGCACAAAACAGGAAGACGGAAACCTGCCGGCATCTTTCAAACCCATTTATTTGAATGGGGTTGAAAAGTGTCCGGCCGTGAGCATTTTATGCTCTCCGCAGCTATACCGTTTTTTTTATACCGGACACAGAGTCGGACATGCAGTACTCTGTGTTCAGTTTCGCCGCAGAGAGCATAAAACGCTCACCGGCACTCATGGCCGGACTCGGCATGACAGGTTTCCGTCTTCTGCATGCAGAAGCTGAGAGTGCGCTAAATTCAGCGCACTGTCGGCTTTCCCGATCTGTGTCCCGGGTAAAGAGCTATCGGTCCCGGTACCGTAGCTCTTTACAGTCAGAAGGGCGTTCCTGACAGTCAGTCAGGTACGTCCTTCTGCAAAGCAGCGCTTATCGCGCTGTACAGTGTGGGCGGGGAGGAACTCTGCTCACTCTCCTCCCTCCGCTCACAGTGCTCATCCATAGACGAGTATTATCAGGAGGGGAGGGGGCGTTCCTCCCCGCTCACACAGTACAGCGTGATAGGCACTGCTGTGAAGAAGGACGTACCTGACTGACTGTCAGGAACGCCTTTGTGACTGTAAAGAGCTACGGTACCGGGACCCATAGTTCTTTACCGGGGCACAGATCAGGAAAGCCGACAGTGCGCTGAATTCAGCGCACTCTCAGCTTTCCAGCAGTATATAGAACTGCCTGTGCCCAAATCGGTGAAAGGTCCTCTCTTTAAGCCTACTCACATTTACCACAGGATGGAGTCCCTACGCCTCCCCTATTTCCCTGGCAGCACCCCACACAGTCAGCACCTGTTCAGCAAGCTGGGAGGGGGGAATACAGAAGTGAGAAGCGGAGACGCTGCGGGAAAAATCGCGGCATTTTACAGTGCAAGCAAAGGCGATGGGATTCATGCGAATCCCATACCCACTTTGCGGAAAAAAACGCAGTGCGGACACGCTGCGATTTGCAAAGACATTGCGGCTTTGCAAATCACAGCATGTCAATTATATCTATGGAAACGCCGGCGGCTTTCCCATAGATATAATTGTAACAAAGTCCGCGGAGGAAAACTTTGCAAATTTTCTGTTGAAAGCGGTTTGCAAATTTTCACATCGCGGTTCTTTCCGCAGCACTTTACTGCTGCGATTACGGCCCGTGGAGCCTTAGTCTAAAGTAAGTTTACATCCAAACCATATATAGTTAGTATCCCTGTATATATTGCTGTTGCAGTTTCAATGGGCCATATTAAAGTGGTTGCCCTACATATTTTTGAGCAAAATAGGTAAAACAAAAAAAATAAACTTCACTTCATTAATTTTCTGCCATTCTGATGCTTACCAGAAACCTGTTGGTCTGTACTTTCTGTTCCCATCACAAAAAACAGGAACTTCCAACTCAGCCAATCACTGACCACAAAGGTCACCCACTTAAGTCAGTTATTGACTGAGGCATTTCCTGTGTGCTTCCTGGTCTCAACTCAACAGAAACCAATGGGTACTCTTGAATGTCAAAATGACAGTGGAACATTGAGGCATTAATCCCTAAATTTATTAATCCATTGTGTTTAAAGATTTTTTTTTTCTCCAAATTTAAGAAATCTGCTGGCCTACATATTACATTGTATCAGTGAGAAATAAAATTGTCACAGGCTTTGACAACATAGTGCCAACATTAGAAATGGTAAAATAGATTATTGTAATCCGCACATACTTGTAAATCACTTTACTGTAGATATAGACAATCTTAAGATACAAATGGATTAATGTTGACTGAACCCATCAACTTCTGTGGAAATGGCAATCTAATGTGGACACGGACCCAAACATTTTGACATTCTTGATCCTCTGTTTCCCCTGGAGATAACTCTTGGTAGAGGGTTGGGGGGTTAAGGCATCTTATTCCACTGTCATTATTGGAATAAACATATAGGTTTGTCAAAAGAGTAAGCAAATATGTTTATATAGAAGCTGCAGACAAGAAGTGTGATCAAAGTTGAGTTGTGGCCTACATTTTATTCATTCCTAATCTACGGAGGAAGATTAGGAAAGTGGTTGTAGGGAATTTAGACTAATTTACCTGTACTGACAGAGACTCTTAATGATGGACCTGGGGGTTCTGGCCTGGTTCAAACTTCTACCCCACCCCTTGGTGGGACCAAGATTGGAACCACTGCTTCAACCAATCCCTCCTCCCTGATCTTACAGGGATTAACTGTGCAATCAGGGGAGGGGGCAGAGCGCTGGTTTTAACCACATAACACGGGGGGGTCAGACCAAGGCTGGGACTCCCAGGTCAGATCCATCACGAAGAATTTATCGGTTCAAGTAAATTGAATTTCCTAGGTAAGCCCTTTAGGGATTCCTTCAAACAAACTTTTATGAGTGTTTTCTTTTAGGGATCTTGTGAAAGAATATGGCAAAAAATTATTTTCATTTGCAGTTTTTAGTTTCAGTTTGGCCTTTTTTTCTTCCTAAAGAATTTTATGGGAAGATCCTATTAATATTATAAATGTGAAAGTTTGTGAGTTTGTGGGTGTTTGGATGTTTGCATGTTCGGATGTTTGTTCCTCAATCACGGAAAAACCGCTCCACCGATTTGGCTGAAATTTTCCACAAACATAGTTAATACACCCAATTAAACAATAGGCTACTTTTCGTCACAATAGCGCACATACGTTTGTGCCAGGACCCCCACAAACCCCAAACTCACACCACCATCTCTGCAATCTCACACACTTTGGACCATAGCAAGCCCCAAAATTCATATTGCCCTCTACAGCCTCGCCCCTAACCCCACACAATCACATATACATATACTTTACCACTTTGCCCCTCAGCTTAACGATACTCCAGGAGGTTACCTCTTTAACGCTCCGGAGCAGCCATGTTTGCCGACCCCAGTGCCGCACCTCCCATGAGGCGACCTGAAGCGAGCGCTTCAGGCGGCACTGTGCCAGGGCCTCAGGGAGGGCGGCATTTTTGCCAACCTAAGCCAACTTATCACCGAGCGGTGGTTTGGGGAGGTCACTGGAGCAGCGCTGCTCCAGCAGCCTCCCCTCACGCTCAGGCAGAGAGCAGGCAGACTCCGGGCCTACTCTCTGCCGGCGAACGGGGCTAAGCCCCGCCCCTTCACTCGGCCACACCCCTGATCCGCCGGCCACGCCCCGATCCGCCCCCTCTCCCGGCGCGGGGGGGGGGGGGGGAGGCTTTCTGCAGTTAGCCTCGGGTGGCGAAAGGAGCAGGCTCACCCCTGGCCGACCCCCACTGCTCTGACAATCCGCGACACCGCCCACCCATGTCAATACCCCTAGGCGGTCTAATAAATGCAAAAAAAAAAGTTTAAAAAAAGTAAAAAAAATATAAAAAAATAAATAAAAAGGATTAAATTTCAAATCCCCCCCCCCTTTCCCTAGAACACATATAAAAGTAGTTAAAAACTGTGAAACACATACATGTTAGGTATCCCCACGTCCGAAATCGCCCGCTCTACAAAGCTACACAAATATTTTTCCTGTTCGGTAAACACCGTAGCGGGAAAAATGGTCAAAAGTGCCAAACCGCCATTTTTTCACTGTTTTGATTCTGATAAAAATTTGAATAAAAAGTGATCAAAGCAATAACATTTCCCGAAAATGGTAGAAGTACAAAGTACACCCGGTCCCGCAAAAAAAGACGCCCTATACATCCCTGTACACGCACGTATAAAAAAGTTACGGCTGTCAGAATATGGCGACTTTTCAAAAAATAATTTTTTAACACAGTTTTGGATTTTTTTTTAAGGGGTCAAAATGTAAATAAAACGATATAAATTTGGTATCCCCGGAATCGTAACGAAACACAGAATATAGGGGACATGTCATTTTGGTTGCACAGTGAACGCCATAAAACCAAAGCCCGTAAGAAAGTCGCAGAAATGCATTTTTTCTTCAAATCCACCCCATTCTGAATTTTTTCCCTGCTTCCCAGTACATTATATAGAATAATTAATGGTGGCATCATGAAGAAAAATTTGTCCCGCAAAAATTAAGACCTCATATAGCTCTGGGAGCGGAGAAATAAAAAAGTTATGGGGTTTAGAAGGAGGGGAGTCAAAAACGAAAATCAAAAAATGCCATCGGCGGGAAAGGGTTAACTTCAAATACCTCTGTCCCAAAGTCACTATGTACAGTTTCTCACAACACCGTATAGCGGCTCAAATACAAATTAACTTCAACACAAAAGTCTCACGTATTCTCTGAATTACAGCAAAAACAAGATACAAAGTTACATTTCATATCCCATACCTTATACACAGTACGAAAACCTTACCCGCGCCTGTATATACCCACTTCTACAATCACCGCAGACGAAGTCGCGGGTACCAGATAGTGTATAATAAAACAACAGACACACAAAGCTTGAAACAAAATTTTTTTTTTTTAAAAAAATTGTCAAACCTCCACCACCCCACCGAAACCCCATACGGATTGTGAGACTTGATTGTGATGAATTTTATAATTTCTGAATGCAAAACCCAAAATTTACCAAACCCCTGCGGTATTATTTGCAAAAACAAAAGTACAAAACTGCCTTGAAAGGGGTTCCCAAAATTCACAAATAAATACTCCATCATTGCATTGCTTGTTCACATCTGTGCCCTATCTCCATCTGTCGGGTTTCCATCTTCTGCAGACAGAAGATGGAAACCCGACAGACAGTTTCCGGCCGTGAGCGTTTTGTGCTCTCCTGCGGTGAAATCGTTTTTTTTTTTTACCGGACGCAAAGTCCTGCATGTCCGACTTTGTGTCCGGTAAAAAAACAAACTAAAAAACGGTTTCACCGAGAAAAGCCCAAAACACTCACGGCCGGACAGTTTCCATTCAAATGAATGGGTCTGAAAACTGACTGCAGGTTTCCGTCTCCTGCTCAGTTTCGGGCAGGAAACGGAGACCTGCATAACGGAGGCCGGGGAGTAGATGTGAACCCGGCCTTAAAGTGCCGTTTCCACAAATGTAGACAACAAGTCACTGCTGTAGCACAGTAAACAAAGAAGGTTGGGGAGCTGCAGAGTGTAGATACTGGAATGATGGGGAAGTTACTTCTTGCCATTCCTCCCACCTTTGCTAATGCCAGAAAAACATTTTATTAATTTCTCAGTACATTCTTGAACAAAATGGTGTTAGTATTAAAAGATAAAATATATAAAATCAGAATAATCAAGATACAGACTCGATCATGACTCATTTATTAACGTTGTACAACATAGTAAAGTTTATTGTAATCATTATCTCTTATTGTGCAGCTTCTAAAGGGCGTAAAAGATGTAACGTGAATATAAAATACAGCATTAGCTCTGAAACAGTTAACTGTAGTACTGCAGGTGTTGTGTTATTCTCCAATAATTGAATTTTCTGCCTCTCTGCTGCTGCTTATAAACAACATCTCTGCTGTGCAGGAGAATAACCACTGTCCAGAACGGGAGCAGCCAAGCGAGGAGACAGCAAGTGTCTAGCTCTCCCATGAGCCCCTGCAAGAACAAATTACAACATTTCATACACCACCCCTCCACTCCCCCTTCCCCAACCCCTTTCTTCTCATAATGCAATTACACTTAAACAACAGGCAAAGGGTCTAGTGAACGGTTTGGGAATATCAAGATAGTATAGTATGGTATCTTGCATCATAAAAAGGACCAAACAGTGCAATGAATGCGAAAAAAACCCCAAAGACCCAAAATCACTACATTAGGCATAGTATGCCAGAAGACATTTTTTTATACCTCGCATGTAAACTTCAAAAAACATTTAGTACACAAAATATTTTAAAAACATTCTACAAATTTACTGCACTTAAAACGTTTTGCAGTGAGTTTGTAAAAATGGCCATTATAAAAATGTATGTTCTAGAAAAGCAAAAAGCTAATATTCTCTGTATTAAAGCAAAAGAGTGTCCCTTCACGAATATTATATCACCTTTGGATAGCATATCAAGAATAATACTCCAGCAATAATCAAAGCATTTATGGCATCCAGAATCAAGTTTTGCAGAAGTTAAATACCAACAAAAGCAGAACACCAGTGGCGAAGGCCCCTCAATTTATCTGTAGATCACACAAGTGTAACACGTAGCTCATTTTGGATATTCAGTCTGCGTTTAAGTCCATCGCCACACTCTCAAATCGGCTCCTTCTACCCGCTTCAATTCTGTACGGACACGGGATTCATTATCTTCAACAAACTGTACTGCTCTGTCCCAGACTCTCTTCAAGTGTTTCCTGCACATATGAACAAATTCAATTCAATTCAATGTTATCTAGATAAACATATACAAAACTTACAGAACAGCTCACCCACTGTAGATATCTTTCACTAGGTTGTCCGCAGGTCAGCATAAAGAAACGCTGCATGGGCACTTGTAGGATTACAAGTAACAGCATACATAGGAATAGTATCATCAATACTGCATCATAATGGCTAAATTCCAATATCTTTATCTCAAAGCTTAATCTACATATGACAGCCTAAGTGTGTGGAATATCCAAGAATAAGAGCACTATGAATGCTCAAAACTGAATTTAAAGGGGCTCTGTCACTAGATATACGTGTTATGAGCTAAAGATATGCCTGAATAGCCTTTAAAAAAGCTATTCAGGTGCTGCTATTAGATTGTAAAAAGACCCTCCCGTTTTTGTTTCTTACCTCATAAATCGATATGCAAATGAGCTTGATCGTGCACAGTGGGTGTTCCGTGCACCCCTCAGCGTCATAGCTTCTGGACGCCCACCGCTGCCTATAAAGCCCTCCTGCCCATGCTTGTTCACTGCATTGTTGGCGGTTTCTATTGAAATAACGCACCGGAGAGAGCGCTACTGCACATGCTCCAGCGCCAGCTTGCAATGTTCTCTATGGGAAAATGGTGCTGGAGCGTGTGTAGTAGCGCGCCGGAGGGAGCGCTATGGTGATGCGCGTTATTTCAATAGAAACCGGCAGGGCTTGTGGCATAAGAGAGTCTCCTAAGCCACAACAAGCCCCGCCTACTCCTATCATCTCTAACACTAGCCTAGGGAGGTGGGGGTGTGCACGGCGCTTAAAGGCATATCAATGAGAGGACTGGACCAGGAAGAACGGGTAGTGGCAGCGGATCTGTGCAGATAAGCGGACATAGAGCATCCTGCAAAAGAATATCACTGCAGACACGCTGGGGAGCCTTTACAACGCTCCCGACTGTCAGGCCAACGTGACGTCGGCCCAGGAGCATGGTCCAGGTGCCGGCGATCACCGGCAAAATGGCGCCTCCGTCAGCTTTGACGGAGGCTCCGGAGGGGTTAATCCCTCCGATCGGTCCGGGCACCAACCGGAGGCATTAGCATTGGGTGTCTAAGGTGTAAAACAGTAGACAATTCGCGGTTATGGCGGCCGCCCGACTCCCGGGTGGCCGCCATAGTTAAACACCCGGCGTCCACCGTAGTATTACGGCGGATGTCGGGAAGGGGTTAAATATGGTGTATTGATATGATTAGGCATTAAACTGAGTAATATAGTATGATGCTCACCTGTCTTGAGGCATTATCAATGAATCTCTGACATGCAAGATACCAACATATGGGTACTGCTCTCTTGCCAAGGTCCAATTATTGTAGTGTTGTTTTACAACATCTTTAAAAAAAAATAAAAAAATTATAGAACACATATTAGCACAACACATATTAGCAGTTTAAATAATGGAAATATCAATTCAATCCAATTTCGTCAGTTGACTTCCGTTGACAAGTATTAGGGTTTTTTTTTTTTTTTTTTTTTTTAATAACGTACCAATGATTTTCTCTACCATTGCAAACATCTGCTTCTCCTCTTCCTCTAGCTTCTGCCAATGATGTCTTAGGAAAATCATTATTATCCACAGAATGAAGATACCTGGTCAAGGTCATAAAGATGTAAAATCAATGAGGGAAAGTATAGTATCTCATATCCACCACCCAATAATCACCCCATAAACTACAAAAGAGGCACACTATATAAGAATGATACACATTTCTATCAATGATATAAATGAAAAAACATTCAGTGGAATTAATAATAAAGTCACACAACCATATTGTTGGACAAGTAAAGGGGTTTTTTGGGCAGATTTTTTTTTCCGTTTAGAAAGATCTGTTAGCGCTAGTGATGGGTTAATAAGTACATATATGTACCTTTAGCAGGGTTTGAAGTAATTTCTGAGTGTCTCTGGTTGCTGCTGCATCCTCGGTGTTTGTTTAGTTTCCTGCTGTACTGCTTCCTGTGTAAATTACTGCACAAAGTCCCTGCCCTGTCTCTCTTTAGCCTAGCGATCCTGCCCAGTAGTAGCCCCTCCCACCCTCCCTGTCGCCCTGGCTAACCTATTCCGCACACTTCTAGAAGACAGGAAGATTGGGAGTAGCCATTAACCGGACACAGGAAGGCTTCGTAAGTATTGCAGCGGATAGGGGAGGGGGAAGAGTGAAGGTGACGTTTCGTTTCGGAAGCGGTGAAACAAAATGTCACCGGATTATCAGAAAATGTCCATGGAGCGGTCACATGACTGCTCCAGGGATATGCATAACTATACATTTTTTAAATTGAAGTAAATTAGAGGTTAGGTGGGGGAAGGGAGTTTAGTTTAGGGGATAATTATTAGATTAACCTGGACAACCCCTTTAAAACCTCCTCTCAGCCTGGAACCTATCATCTTTTTTACACCCTGTATTACATCTTCCACTTCTCTTACAGAGGAGTTGAGCTATCTGGTAATGTTTAGTGGTATAACGTCAGTGAAGTCTCTCTCAGATCCAGTCAGATCTTCATCACAGACTCCATGCAGGTCTGTACCCTCTACTCTGAGCCAGAATACCACCCATTAAAAGGTAAGCTCCCTGTAGATTAATAACTGGTTTTCAAAGAAACCTAAGAGCATAATCCGGAAATAATAGCCAAACCAGTATGACTCCTACAGAAGAAAGTTTCCCACCCACAGCCAGTAGTTACAAAGTCCTTCTGAAGGAGTCATACTGGCTGGGTTATTATACCCAGATTATTGTAGTCCACAGGAAAGTTGGAAAATCACAAAATACTACATTTGAGGCGCTTGCATTAAGCGGTCTGTCCAAAGGTCCTAAAATAATTTTTCAAGAGAACCTTCACCATTTCCACCAGGCATTGCTTCACCGATTCAGGCCAAGTTAGAAATTTTTCTCTAGTTCCCGCTGTTCCTGAGCAATAAATGCAGTTAGTTTTGGTGCCTGATATGCTATTAGGACTCTGTACTGTCAAGTGGGCAGTGTCTAATATTGTCCACCTCTGAATCACACCCCATTTCCTGCTCCTGTCTGCCACTGTCCACATGACAGTAAAGCAGTGATTGCTCAGGAACAATGGTGGCTAGAGAATAAATTCCTACAGTCCTGGAATCAATGGAGCAGTGCTGATTAACTGTTGCCAAGAACTGGAGTTGGTGAAAGGTCCTCTCTAAGGTCTTCCCACCTAACTCTAGCTTTCTCATTTGCGTTTTTTTTGTAGATTGTGAGCCCCACATAGGGCTCACAATGTACATTTTTTTCCCTATCAGTATGTCTTTTCGGAATATGGGATGGAAATCCACGCAGACACGGAGAGAACATACAAACTCCTTGCAGATGGCTGTAGAAGTGGACTGAACTGCCACATTCATAGAAGTCACTGCACCATAGTTCACTATGAAGCAGTGATGTCCTGATCGGCCAAATCACAACTCAACTGACAGCATTATATCCATTTATTACTGTAACAATCGGGCTGTTTGAGAACTCACTGTATCATAGTAGACCATGATGCAGCGACTCCTATGAGCATGGCAGAGTTCAGTCCGGGTACTATGCGGTAGCAAGGTGGATCAGGGTGGGAACACCTTGGCCTTATATTTTTTACAACACCAGTAGTTAAGGCTAGCATAGTAAACACAAGCATTAATAAATTTCCCCCAATGTAACTATACATATAGATATTCTAAAAGTTTTATTTCATAGTAAATGCAAGAATTTACTAAAATATACAGTATATTTACTAAAAAAAAAATCAGTCAGGACAGCTGAAAGCTTGTTTAACACATAAAGGAAAAATATAGAATAAATGTATTTTACCAAGAAGAGCCATAAAGAGATTAGAAATTGCAGTGTAAAGTGCATTCTTCAGACGACAAACAAATCCAAGCCTTGGTTGAGACGATTCAACACAGAAGACGTTCTCCCTTGTAGTGACAAGCTCTTCAGAGTCCTCCCCCTTTGCCCTAAAAACAATATAAAACATTATCCATAGCAACTGAAATGGTCCCTTCCTATGATTGTAGTCACATAGTGTTCTGAACAGGATTCCGCACAAATGCATCATAAATAAAGTGCAAAAAGCAAAGAAGCTCCAAAAAATGCACAAGTTGCTTAATAAATGTAACCAGATGACCCTAAGCACACAGGTAAGACAACATAGGAGGAAAAACTCTGTGAATGTGTCTGAGTGACCCAGCCAGAGTCCTGACTTGAACCCAATTGAACATCTCTGGAGAGACCTTAAAATGGTTGTCTTCTAAGACTCCATCCAACCTGACAGAGCTTGAGGACCTGTAGAAAGAAAGGGCAGAAAATCCTCAAATCTAGGTGTGCAAAACTTGTGGCATCGTACCCAAGAAGATTGGAGGCAGTAAATGCTGCCAATGGTGCTTCAACTAAGTAATCAGTAAAGGGTCTGAATAATTATGTCAATACAACATTCTGTTTACATTTAGTTGCTAAGGGGAATTGAGTACAGAATGACAGGGGAAAACTTGATTTAAAAAAACAAAACAAACATACAAAAAGAGCTCAGCTCCTTGCTTTGCTGCGCACTCCGGCTAGTGGCTGTGTAGGCGCGATATGATGATGTCACATCGCGCCTACAACAGTATTAGCGAGACTGCGGAGAGAGCGGCGGGGGAGTGAGGAAGCGGTGAGTTTAATGTGTGTACACATTGAAGTGGAACATGAAACTGGGGGCAGATGAAGGGGGGGATGGCATGACACTGGGGACAGAGATGGAGGGACATGAAACTGGGCAGAGATGGGGGACATGAATCTGGGGGCAGAGATGGGGGGACATGAATCTGGGGGCCCGTCACTTTCCTCAGCACCAATCACGCTGTATGTTACACTGAGTGTGAAGTAACATACAGCGTGATTGGCTCATCACCACAACCTAATCTGCATGTCATTACTACTGGTGGTACTGTTTGGCCATCAGGTCGCCCATCATTGACGGAGCCTTGCCCAGCTCACTAGCTGTTCCGCTCAGCAGCTTCCAGGACTTAGAGGGAACATTGGTCTGAAGGTTATCCAAATGCAATGAATAGTTAGGAAGGCCAGTGGGAAAGCTACTCCTTTATAGCAGTGTGTCAGGAATTGTCTGCTCATCAGTAGATACTATGGGAAGAATATGCAAATCTGCCTTCCATGATGTAATTAGGAAGACAGTTGCTGCCTCATTGTTGCAAACCAATAGAGGGCGCTCACTGGAATGTGCAAGTCTGTCTTAAGACAGGATTCCAGTGAAATAACCCAATAATGGCTGCTCCCTTTAGCCTCATGCCCGACCTTCCAAGAGGCCTTTGTTTAGCAATGACGCTGGGATTAATCAGTAGATAGTGACATAGATTTCTGTCTTCCTATGTGGAGAGGGTATGTGGAACAGTCCATCATACAGGAAGTCCAGGAATTATGCATTCACTCTGACCAAATAAAATCTACAGTAAGGTCACATACAGAAGAGAAGGATTGAGTTACTAACGAATAACTAGATAACTAGTAAAAGGACCTGGCTTCGCAAAGGTATATTTAATTTTTTGTTTGTGTAGTGGCCACCTGTTAAATCTCATAATTTGCTGAACTTAGAGTGTGAGTGGAGAAGGTCATGGAGTAGCATTTGTGTCCAGCATGTCATCCTTGACAGATGAAGGGGCTAGTGGAATGTTGGGTGGAGGTAGAAGAAGTCTCGTTACTAACAACAATACGTCAGTGTAGCCAAACTTAGGGCTATGGTCAAACAAGGAACGATCCGGAGTACATGGAAGGATCATACCTACACCTTTCCTTATGGGGAAAAAACTTGGATGAGGGTAAAGCATCCTCAGCCTTTATAAGCAGGCTTTGGTAACATGGAGGTAGAGCACTAACTCCACCTTCATACCAGCTCTCACTCTCTTCATATTGACACTTGATATTTGTCATGCATATTCTATGTTCTTTTAACTTTGTTTAATTTTTGGACTGTAACCTATCTATTCGTTTGAATTAAACCTTCGTTTGCTGTTTTAACCACAAATTGGATTGGACTCCAGCTGCTTCTTGGTATCACCGAAGTACACCTCTTGTCTCATCAGTCAAGTGGTGTGGGACGTTATTTAACACCACCTAAGAATAGGTTGGTTGGTTACTATAGAAACCTGGTGTAAAGCTGTGTGTATGTGAAGACTGAAGAATATGCAAGTTTGTATAGGTCCATAAGTGTCATGTGATCATTTTTATCTCAGTTTGGAGAATGGGAAAGCTCACTGTTGGCTTTCTAGCGGTGTATTAAACCGCATATGCCCCAGATGATGAAAGGTCCTCTTTAAGCACAAATAGGCACCCTAGGGCTCAAGACCTGCATAGGAAATGCCAGTCTTAATGAATCATCCTGAGTGTGCTTTGAGGGGATCTACATGATGCCAGTATTTCAGTGACACAGTCTTTGCATTGTTCCAATGTGGTTAGTTATATTTTTTAAAACACTGAGGTTTCCGTTTCATCATACAAATCTCAATTTCTACTTACCATATACCAAGATGTTTGTCCTTGCTCAGCATCCAATCCAAGGCAGAATCAAATTTTTCTGCTGCATATCCAGTAACATTCTAGTGAGGACATAAATAAATAGAAATCAATCCTAAGAATCCAAGAATTATGGTAATGTGATATGAATGCGAGTCTATAAACCACTTACCTTCACATATTCTTTTGCTCTGTTGATTGGAACACATTTACTACTCAGACCAGATGGGTTTCCACACTCAAAACTACCTAATATGAGAATTTAAGAAACGCGTTCAGGTCAGCATTCGTTGACTATTATGTAACCCTAGGTTTTGTAGGCATTTCAAGATACAAAACTAAAAAGTACCATATACAATGTACACTCAGATTAGCATGCCAAGGTATATACTATTGTGCATAATGCAGTAAATGTATCACTCATCCTAAAACGAGGAGTGACATATACTATTATGTCTGGGTCATGGGCCTTTGATATAACTTGGCTGCCACGTCAACTTGCTACCTGTTTGCAGCTCTTTGCGCATGAACACGGGTAGATCCTGTCATAAACATGATATTAAAATGCAACCAAATATTTTAACAACTTTTAATTTTCTGCATCGGTGTTGTTAATATATGCAGATGTGCATGAAGAGAGTTTCCTCTTTTATATGACAGCATTTTACAAAGCCTGTACTTCATAGCCAGAGAGAAGCGAAAACAAGTAGAAAAAAAATACAGGATTTCATGGAAAGGAGGCAAGATTTGTTAATAAAAGTATATTACAAAACCTATTAATGACAAAAAAGCTACCAGAAAATCAAAGATTGTCTTAAAGTTTAGTTACGCTTTAACCACTCAGAACATAAGCTTGTACTATATGAGCACAGTCGGGGAAACAAAACATTTTAGAATAAGATCTCACGCTGCATAAAAACTGCTTTTTTGTTGCATATTTGGCTGCATTTTTTTTTTTCTTTTGGAGCCAAACCTTGTAGGGGAATGGGAAATATGCAAGAAGAAATTATACTTTCTTCATGAAGCTGAATCTATTTCTAATTTTGGCTCAAAAACCACAGCAAAATCGTTGGACCTTGGCTTAAAAGACTACCTTTTTTTTTTTTTTAGGCGCCGCCCCCTGAGTGGCTGGCTGCCTTGATGCAGTGCTCCAAGCTGGGAGCAAATTTTATCTTTCCTTTCTCACTCTTTTTCTCTGTATCTTCAAGAATCCGGTAACCAAGAAACTAGCACTATGAATTAGCAACTATAAATCGAATGGAAGACCCTGTGGAGTATTTTGTTCCTTTTGTTTCTATTGTAAAGCATGGACTCAAGACCTGGTTCAGCTGGTTTCCTGTTTGCACATGTGCCTGCTACCATCCCCCCAGGACACCATGCGGCATGGAGGAAAACCTACATGGAAGTGTGGACTTCTTCTTCAAGGAGATGATTTTTTTGGCATCTATTGCTGATGTGTGAAGATGCCTACAGCTGACTGATATTTCTTTCTTCTACTGTGGACACGTGGGACTCTGCTACAGCCTGGGAACCTACCATCACCCACCCATCCCCAAAAGTTATGGAAGCTTGGCAAGAAAGCAGCACCATGTATACCTGGATGGTTTCTGACTTCTTTGGGGCAGTAGAACACATTGGTAAGAAGGAAGGAGGAGGAGGGCTTGTGATGAAGGACATTTGGGGCATTTTTTTGTGGTTAAAAGGACAATAGTGCTGATGCAAGATACCGAACTATCAGCTGTGAGCAGGAGATCTCACTACCTACCAAAGGAACTAACACATGTTATCATGATAGCTGCTTATGTCCCCCACCTCTGCAAAATTTCTGCTTGTTATAGCCACATGCTGTGACCCCCCTCCTCGTGTCCTACAACCACAGTCGGCTGTATTATTATTATTAACATCAATCCGCACAGAGAACTAAATGATCCTGCAGTGTGTCTGTGTTTCTTTCCTTTTTAGTTGCTATGATTCCTAGGATTTCGCTATCTGCCATGAGCTTGTATGTGTTTTTCTCTCTTGTTATATACTACTATACATCTATGAAACTGTATCACTGAAATTTCCCCATTGTGGGACTATTAAAGGATTATCTTATCTGTCCTCATCAATGTGCGGTTTTATATACCGCCAGAAAGACAACAGTGCACTGAATTCAGCACACTGTCAGCTTTCGCTGTATGTGCCCCAATGCCGTTAAAGAGGACCTTTCATGTACTTGGGCACTCGCAGTTTTATATACCGCTAAAAAGCAGACGGTGTGCTGAAATCAACTCCCCCCCCCCCCTCTGCATCCTGTACTAATCTATTGACGAGTACAGTCGGGAGAGGGTGTTCCTCACAGGTTAGCGTCATGGCTGTGCGGGAAGGAATGCTCCCTCTGACAGTACAGACCTATGGAAAGTACTGTCAGGAAGGGCGTTCCTCACAGCTTGGCTAGACAGTCAGAAATACCCTTTTCACAGTGAAGAGATATCGATAAGTGCAACAATATCTCTTGCCCCAGGGCACATAACAGGAAAGCCAACTGTGCACTGAATTCAGCACACTGTCAGTTTTCTAGCGGTATATAAAACCATGTGTGCCTGGGGACAGGAAAGGTCCTCTTTAATTTCGGCACCTATATCTCCCCACTGTCAGAAGGGCAGGCATTACAGCCTAGTGACATTGCTGGGCAGAAAGGAACAAAGCTATGCTAGAGTTCTGTTGGGGGTGGGGGCGTTCCTCACAACACAGCAATGACGCTGGGCTGTAAGGCTTGCCCTGCTGACAGTGGGGAGATATTGGTGCTGAAGTTAACGGCACCAATATTTCCATCATTGGGGGCACATTCTGGGAAAACCAACAGTGCATGGAATTCAGCAGACTGTTGGTTTTCTGACGGTATATAAAGCCGAACATTAATGAGAACATGAAAAGTCCTCTTTAAATGGTGTTTCCACTTTTACGTTTGTACTGGCTTTAATTCAGTCCCAGGCTGTTAGGATGATGATGAGGATGATGAGTTGTATGCCAATTAGCTTTCCAAATGACAATTTCTTTCCATATGTGGCAGTGCTTATTAAAGGGAGTCTATCACTGTCTCCAGCTACTTTAAACAGCTCCCATATTACCGTACATGCTGTTATCAGAATAAAAACAATATGTCTTATGCGTTTCAGAGTTCCAGGGATGCATAGAAAACACATTCCTTATTCAAATGAGGATCTTGGAATCCAAGATATTGGGGGGGGGAGGGGTTCTTTTACTACTGAGCATTGCTGCATCATCATTAAACACGCCCATTCTGTATTCAGCTCGTCCCCCTAGACAGTGTGAGTTGACCCTGAATACAGGATGGGCGTGTTTAGTGATGATGCAGCAGATGCATCAGTTAGTGTCCATTAACGTCCATTTTTATGTCTTTATTTTGCTTATTTTTTGTCCTGCTGTCTGAACATGCACAGAAAAAAATAACGTACAGTAATAAAGGACAGTATAACAGACAACCATCCGTTAGCCACAGACAATGTTAAAAAAATAACAGATGCTGAACTGATGGACAGATTTGGTGAAAACCGACAGTAATGGACAATAGGTCAAATCCCATTGAAATCAATGGGATGTTTAGTTTCAGAGGTATTTAATAAAATATATCAGAAAGAGAACACAAAACAAACATCAGAGCAGTCATAATAGCAAAGCAAGGCAAGCATATAGCAAGTAAACAAAACCAAAGTGGAAAGTCCTATACCCACGGGCAAAAAAAGGAATTTTGTTAAAAGCACTATACTTTATTATTATTTAGTTAAAATTTCCTTAAATCAAAATAAACTCTTAAAAAACAAGTTATCCCAGTGTCTACGTTAGGTCTAACTAAAGAACTAAAAAGTATCTACTGATTCATCAGTTTACTCAGCCGTAACACTGTGTGAAAATACAATAGGAAAGATCATCCAATCTTATCGCAATAACCATAAGAGCAAACAATCACTCATGAATTGCCAGCTATTGATGATAAAGCTGCAGGATAAGACTGGATCCCACTGAATAACCAACTGCTCTCAATACTGCTGATACTAATGAGAGTAAACAGTGAGAGTGAACAGTGTAAAGTAGAGTAAACAGTGGCTGGAACCTGACAACTGGCACTAAGACAGCTCAGGATAAAGACAACTCACACTCAACTCCCATAGTTGTACTAAGGATCAGATAAACATTAAACAATGATCCCTAACTACATAGTAAAGACCTAGGAAAGCAGAACACTAACGCGTTTCTAAGTTAATTGTAAAAACTTTTCATCAGAGGTGTTAGTCTAATTTCATAGGTAAGTATCTAGAAGAGCCATTTCATATTGTTCCCCGCTCCCCCTCGGCACTAGTGTTCGGCCGCGAGTGAGCGCGCAGAACATCAGCCCGATATAGGGATATTACGATCCGCCCTTTTCATTACCAAGGCAAGGCAAGCATATAGCAAGTAAACAATTACACATGCAAAGTTAGCTAGGTATAAAAACCAATAACACAAAGGGGGAGGAGGGGTGATGAGTCGTGCCATAGTACAAAGATCAGGGTGGGTGAGAGAGATCCTGCCTGGGGGAAGTCATACAAGCATCACATTCAATCTTGTTGCCGAATCATAACTGAAGACAGTATGGCAGACCTAGGATAACGGACCCATTAATCCAGGGCATCCAAACTATCAAAGTGTGTCAAAGATGGCGGCATTATTTTTTTTTTTGTGAAGCATTTTAGTATCAACTCGCAAAAGAATAATCGGTCAACGAGAGAGACGTCCTCTTCCAGTTGAATGTGATGTGTATTCCCGCAGCCATCAGGATGTACGGAAATAATTTATATTGAGCATATCTGAGGCTAGCGGGGTTAAGAATAAGTAAAAAAAAAAAAATGGAGCACACAATGGGAATGACTGACCAAAAAGCTGTTGTGCCATTGTGTGAATAGCCAGCCAAAAGCGATAGGCATGAGGGCAGGACCACCAAATATGGAGAGTAGTGCCTAAGGCATTAGTCTCTATAATAGGGGGGGTGAGACTGTAGGATAAAAACAATCGATGGCGCACCAAATAGGTCCTATGAAGGACCTACCAACTGCCAATGCTAATAGATGTACAACAGTCAATCCATTGAGATGGAGTTAATGAGGAATCAAGGTCTTGTTCCCAAGCTGCCATAAAGTCCAGTTTGCTGTCGGGGGACGGGTCATTCAGTAAACTGTATATAAAAGACAGAGAGCCCTTATCTATTGCTCTGATCAAAGTCTCTCAAAGCTGGTGGAAGAGGCCATGCGAAGAGACAGGAATTGTCTGAGTGCGGGCTCTAGGGGTCCCACAGGGGAGGAATAGGTAGGGCATAGATAGTGTCTGAAGGAGATAAGTTGCAGGGGGACCTAGATGGGAACCCTCAAAAGCCTGGGATGGATGCAGGAGCACGTAGAAGAAGCAACATCTAGTCTTTTTCGGCATCATTCCACACCCCATTAGTGGGATTTTTAATGGACTTATGACAGTGTGTGAACGGTTGCTAGCATTGAACATTACTAACTGTAGTGTGAATGCCAACTTAAGGACTCGTTCTAGATAAGCAATGCAAAATACAATTGCTTAGCTTTATGTAAATTATGTCTATATGTGAAAGGGCTTAAACATTAAACAGCACTTACTGACAGTACATTTAACAGCAGGCAACCTAGATCTTTAGCAAAAAGTCTCTGTAATGCTATTGCACATTATAACAGGTACTTTGAACAATAAAAACATACCGGCCTCCAAGGACAAAAAATCATACAATTCTGACAAGATCTGGAGAGTAATTTCCATTTGCTTGGCTTTGCAAAACTGTAGAAATAAAGCATGAAATTTCGTAAGTAATAAACATGTGGAAGCACTGGAAGCCATAATGGAAACTCAGTAACAATAGACATGAGCGCTTTAAAACAGTGTCATTTCTTTAATCTCAAATTAACAGAAATTGATAGTTTAGAATATTTTATAACCTATTACACAACTTTAGAAAAATATATAAAATTCTGAGCATAGAACTTCATCAGTAAAGCCCAAAATAAAATGTTACAGCCAAGGATATATTCAGAGTGTAGATACGCAGTCCAAAGTGAGTGAGTATTAGTGTATCTCAAATTAGAATATCATCAAAAAGTTACTGTATTTTTTTTAGTAATGCAATTGGAAAAGTGAAACCCATATATTATATTGAGTCATTACACAGAGAGTGAACTTTTTCAAGTATTTATTCCTGTTAATGTTGATGGTTGTGGTTTACAGCCAAGGAAAACTCAAAAGGCATTATCTCACAAAATTAGATTATTATATAAGACAAACTGTAAAAAAATTATTTAAGTCAGAAATGCCCTATTGCCCTTTATGTCCAGTAAATGCCCTCAATACTTGGTCGAGGCTCCTTTTTCATGAAGGACTGCATCAATGCGGCAATGTGGCATGGAGGCGATCAGCCTGTGCACTGCAGAGGTGTTATGGAAGCCCAGGTTGTATGATAGCTGCCTTCAGCTTGTCTGCATTGTTGGGTCTGGTGTCTTTTATCTTCCTCTTGACAATACCCCATAGATTCTCTATGGGGTTAAAGTCAGGCGAGTTTCCTGGCCAATCAAGCACAGTGATACTGTGGATATCAAACCAGGTCTTGGTACTTTTGGCAGTGTGGACAAGTGCCAAGTCCTGTTGGAAAATGAAAATTCCACCTCCAAAAAGCTTGTTGGCAGAGGGAAGCATGAAGTGCTCTAGAATCTCCTGGTAGACAGCTGCGCTGATTTTGGTCTTTGTAAAACACAGTGGTTCCCCTGGGCGCCTGACGACGATCAACGGACCGGGACATCATCGGAGAGCATCTCCGCTTTAAGGGCGAGTTCACACGGAGTAAAGTGCCGCGTGATGTGGCACATATACGCCGTGTGAGCTTTTGCGGGCAGTATACGCTCCCATTGATTTCAATGGGAGCCGGGATCGTATACGCAGCGCTATTTTGCGGCCACAAAATCACGGCCGCAAAATAGCGCCGCGTATACTATCCCGGCTCCCATTGAAATCAATGGGAGCGTATATGGCCCACATCACGCGGCACTTTACTCCGTGTGAACTCACCCTAACACTTACAGCGGAGATGTCAATTAACTTCGGCATTACCGCTGTAAAAGTTACAGCGGAGGTGTCGGTTGGTATGGAGACCGCTCTGGAGCAGAGCGGCGCCAATATAGTTACAGACCCGGCATCTGGACCCGGCATACATACACCGGGGCGGGTGCCAGGCCGCAGTATCGCCACCTTCCTGGCAGTAGCG
Source organism: Leptodactylus fuscus (assembly GCF_031893055.1). Classification (NCBI taxonomy): domain Eukaryota; kingdom Metazoa; phylum Chordata; class Amphibia; order Anura; family Leptodactylidae; genus Leptodactylus; species Leptodactylus fuscus. Next base: position 106,776,220 of record NC_134266.1, on the reverse strand, counting down.
TAGAGATGCTGTTCATTTCAAACTGCAGGAGTACTTACGGTACTTCTGCTAGCAGGCCCTGAACGCAGACACACGCCAGGAGCGGGCCTGACCTTACGTGGCCACGTCACCCGGCGTGTGATGGAGTGGGGTGGGTGGGTTTTGCGTTCCGGGCCTGCTAGCAGAAGTACCGTAAGTACTTCTGCAGCTTGAAATAAACAGCATTGCCACGCGATGCTGCGGCCCGGCACCCACTCCAGTGTCTGTATGCCGGGTCTGTAGCTATGACGTACCGTAATGACTCGAGTTTAAGCCGAAGCTGACTTTTTCAGCACAAAAACTGTATATCGAACAAATATCGAACCCCATTATAGTCTATGGGGAAATATGCTTTGTTTCAGGGGAAGCCACACTTCGACTCAGGAAAGTCACCAAGTCCACTATGACACCCCAGGAAATGATTCCAACACTTTGGAATGCAATTGGGACACCAGGGGAAGCATGCCTGGGGACATCTAACATGCCCAAGTACCTGTATTACGCAACTATCTCGTCGGGATCTCTGTCAGCTTGCAATATGCGGGAGCTGACTTTTTCCCATAGGAATGCATTGACCAACGTTGATTGGCCGAATGCCATACAGAGTACAGCATTCGGCCAATCAACGCTGGTTCTGCAGGAGAAGGCGGAGTCTAAAATTGGTCCATTGCAGTCTCCATTCTGGTGCGATCTCAGATGTAGCAGTGTTGAGCTCACAGCTCTGCTACACCGGAGATGCAGCAGAGCTGGCTGTGCGCTGAGCTCTGCTACACCAGAGATGTAGCAGAGCTGAGTTTGTGCTGAGCTCTTCTACACCCGAGTATGATTTGGGGCGGAGTGGGGGATTGGGGCTGAGGTAGGTAGGTAGGTAGATAGGGCTAGTAGCCTGCGGGCTACCTAGGGAAACAAGGAGGGAGTGTAAAAGAGGGAATGATAGGGGGATCATGGCATTTGTAGGCTAGGGAAGCTTGTAAACAAATGCAGAAGATACCAGGAGCTTCCAGAGAAAGCCAGAAATCACTCAAAACACTGGTAAAAGTATTTTGGTGCAATTATTAACCCATTAATAGTAGAGATGAGCGAACAGTGTTCTATCGAACTCATGTTCGATCGGATATTAGGCTGTTCGGCATGTTTGAATCGAATCGAACACCGCGTGGTAAAGTGCGCCATTACTCGATTCCCCTCCCACCTTCCCTGGCGCCTTTTTTGCTCCAATAACAGCGCAGGGTAGGTGGGACAGGAACTACGACACCGGTGACGTTGAGAAAAGTAGGCAAAACCCATTGGCTGCCGAAAACATGTGACCTCTAATTTAAAAGAACAGCGCCGCCCAGGTTCGCGTCATTCTGAGCTTGCAATTCACCGAGGACGGAGGTTTCCGTCCAGCTAGCTAGGGCTTAGATTCTGGGTAGGCAGGGACAGGCTAGGATAGGAAGGAGAAGACAACCACAACAGCTCTTGTAAGAGCTAAATTCCAGGGAGAAGCTTGTCAGTGTAACGTGGCACTGACGGGCTCAATCGCCGCAACCCAGCTTTCCCAGGATCCTGAATGGAATACACTGTCAGTGTATTCCCGTATACCCGATATATACCCCCGATACCCGTTCCAACGGTGTGCCCCCCCACCTTCACCCCAGAAATACCCTGCAAGTCCCCTAGCAATAGAATTGGGGCTATATACACCCACTATTTTTGCTACTGCCATATAGTGCCATTGTCTGACTGGGAATTCAAAGAATATATTGGGGTTACGTGCACCCACAATTTTTACTACTGGTATACAGTGCCAGTTTCTGACTGGGAATTCAAAGAATATATTGGGGTTATAAATACCCTCATTTCTTGCTACTGGTATATAGTGCCATTGTCTGACTGGGAATTCAAAGAATATATTGGGGTTACGTGCACCCACAATTTTTACTTCTGGTATACAGTGCCAGTTTCTGACTGGGAATTCAAAGAATATATTGGGGTTACAAATACCCTCATTTCTTGCTACTGCCATATAGTGCCAGTTTCTGACTGGTAATTCAAAGAATATATTGGGGTTACGTGCACCCACAATTTTTACTACTGGTATACAGTGCCATTTTCTGACTGGGAATTCAAAGAATATATTGGGGTTACGTGCACCCACAATTTTTACTACTGGTATACAGTGCCAGTTTCTGACTGGGAATTCAAAGAATATATTGGGGTTATAAATACCCTCATTTCTTGCTACTGCCATATAGTGCCAGTTTCTGACTGGGAATTCAAAGAATATATTGGGGTTACGTGCACCCACAATTTTTACTACTGGTATACAGTGCCAGTTTCTGACTGGGAATTCAAAGAATATATTGGGGTTACGTGCACCCACAATTTTTACTACTGGTATACAGTGCCATTGTCTGACTGGGAATTCAAAGAATATATTGGGGTTACGTGCACCCACAATTTTTACTACTGGTATACAGTGCCAGTTTCTGACTGGTAATTCAAAGAATATATTGGGGTTACGTGCACCCACAATTTTTACTACTGGTATACAGTGCCAGTTTCTGACTGGGAATTCAAAGAATATATTGGGGTTACGTCCACCCACAATTTTTACTACTGGTATACAGTGCCAGTTTCTGACTGGGAATTCAAAGAATATATTGGGGTTACGTGCACCCACAATTTTTACTACTGGTATACAGTGCCAGTTTCTGACTGGGAATTCAAAGAATATATTGGGGTTACGTGCACCCACAATTTTTACTACTGGTATACAGTGCCAGTTTCTGACTGGGAATTCAAAGAATATATTGGGGTTACGTGCACCCACAATTTTTACTACTGGTATACAGTGCCATTGTCTGACTGGGAATTCAAAGAATATATTGGGGTTATAAATACCCTCATTTCTTGCTACTGCCATATAGTGCCAGTTTCTGACTGGGAATTCAAAGAATATATTGGGGTTACGTGCACCCACAATTTTTACTACTGGTATACAGTGCCATTGTCTGACTGGGAATTCAAAGAATATATTGGGGTTATAAATACCCTCATTTCTTGCTACTGGCATATAGTGCCATTGTCTGACTGGGAATTCAAAGAATATATTGGGGTTACGTGCACCCACAATTTTTACTACTGGTATACAGTGCCATTGTCTGACTGGGAATTCAAAGAATATATTGGGGTTATAAATACCCTCATTTCTTGCTACTGGTATATAGTGCCATTGTCTGACTGGGAATTCAAAGAATATATTGGGATTACGTGCACCCACAATTTTTACTACTGGTATACAGTGCCAGTTTCTGACTGGGAATTCAAAGAATATATTGGGGTTACAAATACCCTCATTTCTTGCTACTGCCATATAGTGCCAGTTTCTGACTGGTAATTCAAAGAATATATTGGGGTTACGTGCACCCACAATTTTTACTACTGGTATACAGTGCCAGTTTCTGACTGGGAATTCAAAGAATATATTGGGGTTACAAATACCCTCATTTCTTGCTACTGCCATATAGTGCCAGTTTCTGACTGGTAATTCAAAGAATATATTGGGGTTACGTGCACCCACAATTTTTACTACTGGTATACAGTGCCATTGTCTGACTGGGAATTCAAAGAATATATTGGGGTTATAAATACCCTCATTTCTTGCTACTGGTATATAGTGCCATTGTCTGACTGGGAATTCAAAGAATATATTGGGGTTACGTGCACCCACAATTTTTACTACTGGTATACAGTGCCAGTTTCTGACTGGGAATTCAAAGAATATATTGGGGTTATAAATACCCTCATTTCTTGCTACTGGTATATAGTGCCATTGTCTGACTGGGAATTCAAAGAATATATTGGGGTTACGTGCACCCACAATTTTTACTACTGGTATACAGTGCCAGTTTCTGACTGGGAATTCAAAGAATATATTGGGGTTACAAATACCCTCATTTCTTGCTACTGCCATATAGTGCCAGTTTCTGACTGGTAATTCAAAGAATATATTGGGGTTACGTGCACCCACAATTTTTACTACTGGTATACAGTGCCAATTTCTAACTGGGAATTCAAAATGCGCAAGGCTCCCGGAAAGGGACGTGGACGAGGCCGTGGGCGAGGTCGGGGGAATGGTTCTGGGGAGCAAGGTAGCAGTGAAGCCACAGGGCGTCCCGTGCCTACTCCTGTGGGGCAGCAAGCATTGCGCCACTCCACAGTGCCAGGGTTGCTTGCCACATTAACTAAACTGCAGGGTACAAACCTTAGTAGGCCCGAGAACCAGGAACAGGTCTTGCAATGGCTGTCAGAGAACGCTTACAGCACATTGTCCAGCAGCCAGTCAGACTCTGCCTCCTCTCCTCCTATTACCCAACAGTCTTGTCCTCCTTCCTCCCAAAATTCCCAAGCTTCACAGAACAATAACCCCAACTGTTCCTGCTCCCCAGAGCTGTTCTCCGCTCCCTTCATTGTCCCTCAACCTGCCTCTCCACGTCACGATTCCACGAACCTAACAGAGGAGCATCTGTGTCCAGATGCTCAAACACTAGAGTCTCCTCCATCTCCGTTCGATTTGGTGGTGGATGACCAGCAACCCACCCTCATCGACGATGATGTGACGCAGTTGCCGTCAGGGCATCCAGTTGACCGGCGCATTGTGCGGGAGGAGGAGATGAGACAGGAGTTGGAAGAGGAAGTGGTGGATGATGAGGACACTGACCCGACCTGGACAGGGGGGATGTCAAGCGGGGAAAGTAGTGTGGATGTTGAGGCAAGTGCAGCACCAAAAAGGGTAGCTAGAGGCAGAGGTCAGCAGCTTAGGCGAAGCCAGGCCACACCCGGAATCTCCCAAGATGTTCCAGTTCGTACCCAGCCCCGAAAAACTCCCACCTCGAGGGCACGTTTCTCGAAGGTGTGGAGTTTTTTCAAGGAATGCGCCGAGGACAGATATAGTGTTGTCTGCACAATTTGCCTCTCGAAATTGATTAGGGGCTCTGAGAAGAGCAACCTGTCCACCACTTCAATGCGCCGTCATTTGGAATCCAAGCACTGGAATCAGTGGCAGGCAGCAACGGCAGGACAAAGGCCGCCTGCCGTTCACGCCACTGCCACTGCCTCTGCCACTGCTGACTGTGCTGGCGATGCACTCCAGAGGACGAGCCAGGACACCACTTCATCTGCCTCCGCCACTTTGTTGACTTCTCCCTCATCCTCCCCTGTTACTGTCTTATCTCCTTCTCCTGCACCATCAAAGGCACCATCAGGCGCTTCTTTACAACAACCCACCATCTCTCAGACATTGGAGCGGCGGCAGAAATACACTGCTAACCACCCACACGCGCAAGCCTTGAACGCCAACATCGCTAAACTGCTGGCCCAGGAGATGTTGGCGTTCCGGCTTGTTGAAACTCCCGCCTTCCTGGACCTGATGGCAACTGCGGCACCTCGCTATGCCGTCCCTAGCCGTCACTACTTCTCTCGGTGTGCCGTCCCCGCCTTGCACCAGCACGTGTCACTCAACATCAGGCGGGCCCTTAGTTCCGCGCTTTGCACAAAGGTCCACTTGACCACCGACGCGTGGACAAGTGCATGCGGACAGGGACGCTACATTTCACTGATGGCACACTGGGTGAATGTAGTTGAGGCTGGGACTGCTTCCCAAACTGGCCCGGTGTACCTCGTCTCCCCGCCTAACATTCCTGGCAGGGACACGAGAAGAACACCACCCTCCTCCTCCTCCGCCACCTCCTCCGCTGTTAGATTGACCCCAGCTACGAGTTGGAAACGTTGCAGCACTGGCGTTGGTAGACGTCAGCAGGCTGTGCTGAAGCTGATCAGCTTGGGGGACAGACAGCACACTGCCTCCGAGGTGAGGGATGCCCTCCTCAATGAGACGGCAATATGGTTTGAGCCGCTGCACCTGGGCCCAGGCATGGTCGTTTGTGATAACGGCCGGAACCTGGTAGCAGCTCTGGAGCTTGCCGGACTCCAACATGTTCCATGCCTGGCCCACGTCTTCAACCTAGTGGTGCAACGTTTCCTAAAGAGCTACCCCAATGTTCCAGAGCTACTGGTGAAAGTGCGGCGCATGTGCACCCACATTCGCAAGTCGACAGTAGCCGCTGCTAGCTTAAAATCTCTCCAGCAACGCCTGCATGTGCCACAACACCGGCTTTTGTGCGACGTCCCCACACGCTGGAACTCAACGTTTCAGATGTTGAATAGAGTGGTTGAGCAGCAGAGACCTTTGATGGAATACCAGATACAAAACCCTAGGGTGCCACAAAGTCAGCTGCCTCAGTTTCTCATCCATGAGTGGCCATGGATGAGAGACCTTTGTGACATCCTACGGGTGTTTGAGGAGTCCACAAGGAGGGTGAGCTCTGAGGATGCGATGGTGAGCCTTACAATCCCGCTCTTGTGTGTTCTGAGAGAATCCCTGATTGACATCAGGGATAACTCAGATCACACAGAGGAGTCAGGGATAGCATCCGATCCGTCACAGCTGGAGAGTAGGTCCACACATCTGTCCGCTTCATCGCGTTTAATGGAGGAGGAGGAGGAGGAGGAAGAAGAGTTGTCCGATGATGTGATGGTGATACAGGAGGCTTCCGGGCAACTTCGAATCGTCCCATTGTTGCAGCGCGGATGGGTAGACATGGAGGATGAGGAGGAAATGGAGATTGAACTTTCCGGTGGGGCCAGAGGAGTCATGCCAACTAACACTGTGGCAGACATGGCTGAGTTCATGTTGGGGTGCTTTACAACCGACAAGCGTATTGTCAAAATCATGGAGGACAACCAGTACTGGATCTTTGCTATCCTTGACCCCCGGTATAAAAACAACATCTCGTCTTTTATTCCGGTAGAGGGGAGGGCCAATCGCATCAATGCTTGCCACAGGCAATTGGTGCAGAATATGATGGAGATGTTTCCAGCATGTGACGTTGGCGGCAGGGAGGACAGTTCCTCCAGTAGGCGACCAAGTTCTCACCGGTCCACACAAACGAGGGGCACACTGTCTAAGGTCTGGGACACCTTGATGGCACCCCCTCGCCAAAGTGCCGCCACAGAGGGTCCTAGTGTCACCAGGCGTGAGAAGTATAGGCGCATGTTGCGGGAATACCTTTCCGACCACAGCCCTGTCCTCTCCGACCCCTCTGCGCCCTACACGTATTGGGTGTCGAAGTTGGACCTGTGGCTTGAACTTGCCCTATATGCCTTGGAGGTGCTGTCCTGTCCTGCCGCCAGCGTCCTATCTGAGAGGGTGTTCAGTGCAGCCGGTGGCATCATCACTGACAAGTGCACCCGTCTGTCAGCTGAGAGTGCCGACCGGCTCACTTTGATAAAAATGAACCACCACTGGATAGAGCCTTCATTTTTGTGCCCACCTGTGTAAAGCACCCCAACATGAAACTCCATGTCTGTACTCAACCTCTCCAATTCCTCCGCATCCTCATACTCATCCACCATAAGCGTTGCACAATTCTGCTAATACTAGGCTCCCTCCAACATGATTTCCCCCAACTCTGCTGGTTAGAGGCTCCCTCCACCCTGATTTCCACCAACTCTGCTGGTTAGAGGCTCCCTCCACCCTGCTTTCCCACAACTCTGCTGGTTAGAGGCTCCCTCCACCATGAATTTGCCCAAACTGGGCTGGTTAGAGGCTCCCTCCACCATGAATTGGTCCAAACTGGGGTTTTTAGAGGCTCCCTCCACCATGAATTTGCCAAAACTGGGCTGTTTAGAGGCTCCCTCCACCATGAATTGGTCCAAATTGGGGTTTTTAGAGGCTCCCTCCACCATGAATTTGCCCAAACTGGGCTGGTTAGAGGCTCCCTCCACCATGAATTGGTCCAAACTGGGCTGGTTAGAGGCTCCCTCCACCATGAATTGGTCCAAACTGGGGTTTTTAGAGGCTCCCTCCACCATGAATTGGTCCAAACTGGGGTTTTTAGAGGCTCCCTCCACCATGAATTGGTCCAAACTGGGGTTTTTAGAGGCTCCCTCCACCATGAATTTGCCCAAACTGGGCTGTTTAGAGGCTCCCTCCACCATGAATTGGTCCAAATTGGGGTTTTTAGAGGCTCCCTCCACCATGAATTTGCCCAAACTGGGCTGGTTAGAGGCTCCCTCCACCATGAATTGGTCCAAACTGGGCTGGTTAGAGGCTCCCTCCACCATGAATTGGTCCAAATTGGGGTTTTTAGAGGCTCCCTCCACCATGAATTGGTCCAAACTGGGCTGTTTAGAGGCTCCCTCCACCATGAATTGGTCCAAACTGGGGTTTTTAGAGGCTCCCTCCACCATGAATTGGTCCAAACTGGGCTGGTTAGAGGCTCCCTCCACCATGAATTGGTCCAAACTGGGGTTTTTAGAGGCTCCCTCCACCATGAATTGGTCCAAACTGGGGTTTTTAGAGGCTCCCTCCACCATGAATTTGCCCAAACTGGGCTGTTTAGAGGCTCCCTCCACCATGAATTGGTCCAAATTGGGGTTTTTAGAGGCTCCCTCCACCATGAATTGGTCCAAACTGGGCTGGTTAGAGGCTCCCTCCACCATGAATTGGTCCAAACTGGGCTGGTTAGAGGCTCCCTCCACCATGAATTGGTCCAAATTGGGGTTTTTAGAGGCTCCCTCCACCATGAATTGGTCCAAACTGGGCTGTTTAGAGGCTCCCTCCACCATGAATTGGTCCAAACTGGGGTTTTTAGAGGCTCCCTCCACCATGAATTGGTCCAAACTGGGGTTTTTAGAGGCTCCCTCCACCATGAATTGGTCCAAACTGGGGTTTTTAGAGGCTCCCTCCACCATGAATTTGCCCAAACTGGGCTGTTTAGAGGCTCCCTCCACCATGAATTGGTCCAAACTGGGGTTTTTAGAGGCTCCCTCCACCATGAATTTGCCCAAACTGGGCTGTTTAGAGGCTCCCTCCACCATGAATTGGTCCAAACTGGGGTTTTTAGAGGCTCCCTCCACCATGAATTGGTCCAAACTGGGGTTTTTAGAGGCTCCATCCACCATGAATTGGTCCAAACTGGGGTTTT